>NW_027596334.1:0-388737 GCF_964194155.1 Cetorhinus maximus
GAGAGCGAGGGGCAGGGTAATGCCAAAGTCGGACATGAAGCAGCAGTTATCCCGGGGACCAGGAGGAGAATCAGTCTGAGGGTGAGATTAGAACCTCAACTAAAAACCTGGAGAAATTAGTCAGTTTTGAATAAGGTTGGAACTTAACCCCAGCAACATCAAGATGACTGTCTTAGCTTAAAGGTCCCTAAGAGGATCTTAAGAACACACCAAGGGGGAGTCTCCAATTCATGGCTAACAGGAAACTCAAGGGGCTATACAGGGCTTGACTGGAACTTAAAGAACTACTTAGATATGCCAGAGAGAGGCATCAGTCTCAGGTGTGAGATAACATGTTGTCTTTTATTCATTCACGGGGTGTGGGCTTCACTGGCTGGGCCAGCATTTATTGCCCATCCCTAATTCCCCTTGAGAAGGTGGTGGTGAGCTGCCTTCTTGAACCGCTGCAGTCCATGTGGTGTAGATACACCCACAGTGCTGTTAGGGAGGGAGTTCCAGGATTCTGACCCAGCGACAGTGAAGGAACGGCCAATATATTTCCAAGTCAGGATGGTGAGTGACTCGGAGACGAACTTCCAGGTGGTGGTGGTGTTCCCATCTATCTGCTGCCCTTGTCCTTCTAGATGGTAGTGGTCGTGGGTTTGGAAGGTGCTGTCGAAGGAGCCTTGGTGAATTCCTGCAGTGTATCTTGTAGATGGTACACACACTGCTGCTACTGTGCGTCGGTGATGGAGGGAGTGAATGTTTGTGGATGTGGTGCCAATCAAGCGGGGCTGCTTTGTCCTGGACGGTGTCAAGCTTCTTGGGTGTTGTGGGAGCTGCACTCATCCAGGCAAGTGTTGAAGGCTGGGGGTCTTGGTGATGATTGTGACTGGGTTGTAGGTAGGCGAGTGACTGATGCTGAACTCCATTGGGCGGAGTGGGGATGTTTACAGCTTCTCTCAGTTTTTTTCCAGGTTAAAAACTCTCCGTATCTCCAGCCCGGAGTCTCCTCACCAGCTCCACAACGGGCAGCTGTGGAAACAGGAGCCACATTGTACCTGGAGCATCCATTACAATCGGGTTCGAATAGAAAAGTAAGGAAGTTATTTTGAACCTGTACTGAAGCTTGGTTAGGGCTCACATAGAACAGTGTGTGCAGTCCTGGTCCCTATGTTATAAAAAGGATTTTGAACTGCTGGAGAGGGTAAAGAGAAGATTTACAAAGATGATACCAGAAATGTATGGATATACATATCAGGGAAAGAGTGACAGGCTGGGTCTCTTTGCTCTTGTAAAAAGGAGGCTGAGGGGGTGACCTAATAGAGATCCTTAAGATGATGCAAGCTTTTGATCGATTGGATACAGACAGACCGTTTCCTCTTGTGGGGAAGGGCAGGACTAGAGACCATCAATATGAGAGGGTCACCAAGAAATCCAATGGGGAATTCAGGAGAAACCTCTTTACCCAGAGAGCGGTGAGAATGTGGAACTCGCTGGCACAGGGAGTGGGTGAAGTGAACTGTATAGGTTCATTTGAGGGGAAACTGGGCAATTCTATGAAGGACTCGAGGGTTACGATGGTAGGTTTAGATGAGGAGAGATTGGAGGAGGCTGGAGGGGAGCAGGAGTGGTTGGGCTGAATGGCCTGTTTCCAGGTTGGGTATCCTGTGTAATCCTATGAGTCATACAGAAGGCGCCCATTAGCCCAGCTGTGTCTGTGCTGCCTCTTCAAAAGACCTGTTCAGTTAGTCCCAATCCCCCCTGCTTTTTCCCCATAGCTCTGCAAATATGTATTTATCCAATCTCCTTTTGAAAGTTCCTATTGAACCTGCAGTCAGCACCTTCCAGATCACAACAACTGGCTGTGGAAAAAAAAATGATTCCTCATCTCTCCTATCAATTATCTTAAATCTATGAACTGTCATTACCAAACCTGCCACTCAAGTTGGATTTTCCTACGTCAAAATGATTTTGAAAACCTCTATTAAATCTCCCCCTTAACCTTCTCGGCTCTAAGGAGAACAATCCCAGCTTCTCCAGTCTCTGCACATTAACCGGACTCCCCCATTCCTGGAACCATTCCGGTTCATCTCCTCTGCACCCGCTCCCAGGCCGTCAGATCCTTCCTAAAGTGTGGAGCCTAGAACTGGACATGATACTCCAACTGAGGCTGAATCATTGTTTGATTAATGTTCACCATAATGCCCTTGCTTTGGTGCTCACTGCCTTTATATATAAAACCCTGGCTGCTCTATACAATTTTTTTTTTATCCTTTCATGGGACGTGGGCTTTGCTGGCTGGGCCAGCATTTATTGCCCATCCCTAATTACCCTTGGGAAGGTTGTGGTGAGCTGCTTTCTTGGACCGCTGCAGTCAGTCGTGTTTTTATTATGATATAAAGACATCATGACTCACAAGGGATTGTGTAAACATGTTGTGGGTTCACTTATTTAAACTAGACACATGGGAACAGATATACACGGATAGAAAGCATGAAGATATCAGCAGCAGAGCTGTGTGTGTGTGCTCCGCTCACAGGCAAAAGTGAAACTGAGACTGATCGCATGACACACTTCCCTTCTAATGATGTCAAGCTGCTATCCCTTAAAGGCATATTATAACACCCCGCCCCCCTTTCTTTTTAAAAATACTTTCCCTCCTTCCAAAGAAGTATAACTAGTTCCAATACATGTTCCTGTGGTTACCATTATGAGTTTATACAGCTCATAAAACTATGACTGTCTAAAGAGGTAACCTGCTGGTACACCCAGATCTTTTAGTGGTAACCTTGTCTGGTGGTTTCTTTAATTGCTCACAGTGATCTGTGGAATTGTCATTCTTGGATGTTGTTCCTGGTTGCATTTGGGATCTTGTCCTTGATGTACGGGACTGTACGGTGGTGAGCAGCTGAATTGGATTTGATTTGCCCTCAGGTATGTCTCACAGTTGTGCTTTTTTGTGTGTGTCATGACTTCCTAGGACCTTGGTTCTGAACAAATCCTTGTCACCTCAGCTGACTGCCACATTCCTTCTGTGGGAACCTGGCTGTGAACTTGTCCCGACTGTAAACTTGACAATTCTGTCCCTGCATTTTTATTGTGCACATTGGTCCTCCTCTCTTGTAGTTTTAACAGTTGTTATTGGGTTTCTGAGAGAGTAGAATGGGTGAATGTAGGTAAATTGGTATGCACTGATTTGCCGAATATGAGCTCTGCCGGTGATAGAATAGTTACACTTAAAGGTGTTGCTCTCGGATGTAACATTGCAATGCGCAGATCTCGCTGGGTCTGTCTACATATGGGAATTAGGGGTTTCACTGTGTGAATCATTGGTCCAGCTAGGTCATTAGATCGAGGGTAATGAGGAGAAGTAGTGTGATCGATATTCCACTTCTCAAACATATCCTGAAATGGCTTACCAATAAGTTGAGGACCGTTATCCGTAATGATCTCTCTAGGCACACTGGATAAACTGAAAATAGCACTTAGGTTGTGCATGACAGTTGTGCTTGATGTACTGTGCCGAAGAATGTGGTACTTGGTAAAGTAGTTGACAACGATGATGAAATCAGTGCCATGAATGTGAAAGAAGTGGGATCAATGTTGGACCAAGGATGGGTCGGAGCTCCATGTGCAGTGGTACACTGTGCTGAATCATGTATACTATCGACATGTCTGGCACTGCTTGACGATGACTTCAATATCATTGTTCATACCCAGCCAATAGTCTGTCTGTCTGGTCAGTCTTCCTGTCCAATCTATACCCATGTGGGAGTGATGAAGTTGTTGATGAATATCAGGTTCCAAAAGATTCCGATATGATCATCTGCCTGCCTTTAACAAGTGACTGCCCGGGAGATGCCTAGCTTAGGCTGGTAAGGCTAAAATGGTCTCGTGTGTTTGCAGACTTGCTGAATTGAATCAGGCCATCCCTCAACGATGGTTTTCCACAGTTTGTGTAGCGTAGAATCTTTCACTGCTTCTTCTCGTAGCTGCTGGTATCTGCGGTGTGAAGAATATTCCAGATCAGTTGATGGACCTGCATTCTCCTGCAATTGTAATGTCGCAGCTCCCTTGATACTGCCAATTTTGTCAACATGTTCTGGATATTTCGCTGTTAGGTGGTGAACCGAGGCAATAGGAATAGTTTCTGAGGTTGATCTGTCCAATGAGGTTTGACTGATTCCATGGATTGTCACTAGTGTGAGGTCGCGACACTCTGGTAGACCTACAGTTGCTGGGCCTTAGTTCCCATGGCGTAGAGCATGGGACACACCCAGGAGGGCTGATTGTACTCTCATTCCAGGACTATGGATTCTGCAAATGGAATTACAGAGAGATTCACAGCAGTACCTTTCACCAGGACCTTCCATGTCTGTGGATACATGTCTGTTTTAGAATTCGCGGCAGTAGTGTGTTGGCACTTGCCACAGAATCAATCTTGGCCAATAACGAATAGATACCAACTTTCTTAGGGCAGATAATCTGAATCTTGATAAATACTTTGGATGATGAGATGGCATCTATGTTTTCCACCAGATTGAAGGTGTGAAACATAGCTCTTCATCTCATCGTACACAAGGCCATCATTTCCTGGTTTGTCAGTCACCTCGTGTACACGTATCTGACAGGATACCCGATAGTCAATCTTACTGCTCGAAGGTACCCGTTGTGTACGGTCTGTCTGGATCAGTGCACGTCTGGTTGTAGCTGCATCAGCCTTTGCTCTAGTCACTGCCGCTGCCAATGGCCCTTTCTACCCCAGGCCTTGCAGGATTGGTGGAAAACCGGGCCTTTCCTTGGTGCCTGGAGAGGTCCACACCTTCCACATGTCTCCTTGGGTTTGGCTATTCTGGTGAATGAGTCAACAATTGGGGTTGTACTGAGGACCTGTGATCTTCATCAAGCTGTGAGGATCGCTCCGTACTCACCTCCATCCTTGAGTAGCTCTTCGATAAGATACATTTTGGGCTTGTCTAGCAGATCATTCTGGACAATTCTGTCTGCTAGCTCTGCGTTTGAAGAATCACAGTACCCACCCTTTTCTCTGCATCTACTGATGAAGTGCTCTATGGGTTCTGTGGGCTATTGTCAAAATGACATGAACTCCAGTCGATGAATACGGAAGTTTAACCTGATTCTGAACCGGTCTCCAGTGTAATCCATATCTTTTGGGGATCCTTTAGCTCTTCTGCTGTTAATCCTGATGTGTTTAGCCTGTGTAGACCTTTGTTCCCAATTGCTGGGTGAATTTTTATGGCTTTCTTGGGAGGTTCTGACACACCTGAATTCAAGGGGTGGAAATTTACCTGTGTAGGTCGGGCTGGGCGGGGCAGAGCCGATCGCCACCCGCGATTGGCTGCGTGCCGCCATTTTACGCAGGCAGGCCAATTAAGGCCCGTCAAACCTGTGCGGGCGGGCGGGTGGAGGAGGGAGAATCAGGGCCTGCGCTCTTTTGCACATGCGCGTGAAAGAGTGTAGCAATCTCCCTGAGGCACGGAGCTTGTAGATGGTAAACGCTGCTGCTACTGTGCGTCGGTGGTGGAGGGAGTGAATGTTTGTGGATGGGGTGCCAATCAAGTGGGCTGCTTTGTCCTGGATGGTGTCAAGCTTCTTGAGTGTTGTGGGAGCTGCACTCATCCAGGCAAGTGGGGAGTATTCCATCACACTCCTGACTTGTGCCTTGTAGATGGTGGACAGGCTTTGAGGAGTCAGGAGGTGAGTTACTTGCCACAGGATTCCTAACCTCTGGCCTGCTCTTGTAGCCACAGTATTTATATGGCTAGTCCAGTTCAGTTTCTGGTCAATGGTAACCCCCAGGATGTTGATGGTGGGGGATTCAGTGATGGTAATGCCATTGAATGTCAAGGGGCGACGGTTAGATTCTCTCTTGTTGGAGATGGTCATTGCCTGGCACTTGTGTGGTGTGTATGTTACTTGCCACTTGTCAGCCCAAGCCTGGATATCACCCAGGTCTTGCTGCATTTGGACATGGACTGCTTCAGTATCTGAGGAGTCGCGAATGGTGCTGAACATTGTGCAATCATCAGCGAGCATCCCCACTTCTGACCATATGATGGAAGGAAGGTCATTGATGAAGCAGCTGAAGATGGTTGGGTTGAGGACACTACCCTGAGGAACTCCTGCAGTGATGTCCTGGAGCTGAGATGACTGACCTCATGTCAGGCATGAAGAAATTAACCAGAGACGCCATAGCGACCAAGCTAACACATTTCCTTTTCCATTATAGAACCACCCCTCACACAGCAACAGGCGTCTCGTCTGTGGAATTGTTGATGAATCGCTGTCTCAGAGCGAGATTGAGCTTAGTAACGCCAAATTTAGTGGGGGGGGTGGGGGGTGGGGGGGGTGGGGGGTGGAAAGGAGTCAGGGAAGCCAGAAAACCGGACATGACTGGCATAGTCATGACAGGAAATTTACCCTAGGAGAGACGGTATATGTGAGGAATTTTGGGGAAGGGCCCAAATGGTTATCGGGTGAAATAAGTGCGGTGACTGGACCTCTTTCTCACCATGTGAAAGCAGGAAACCAAATCATACAGAGACATATAGATCAGACAAGGAGGAGAGAAACAAAGTACCAGGAAATGATTCCTCCAGTGTTCACGATTGAGTCAATGTCTCCTGTTGAAAGGACACAACTGAGCACAGACGTGTCTGAAGGGTCGGCTGTACCCGCGGGAGTTGAGGAAACAGGTTTGCAGGTGTCCACCGAAGAAACTGATGTTCGGACAACACCAGAAAAAGCAGGTTCCTGACAAAACACCTGAAGCTGTGGGTGTGAGATTTTCTACACGCAACAGGAAACCCCCAGAAAGACTGAAGGTGTAAATTAATTCCTGTGTAAATAATTTGATATTTTGAGAAGAATTGTAACTGTAACATGTATTTTTTGAGTAAAGGGGGAGGGATGTGGTAATCTAATGTGTAATATACCTTTAACAAGAATGTTATAATCGAAGATCACATGATCTTACTATCCAATAGCAGAGTAGTGCGGGCGACCTCAGTAGTCAGTAGTCTACAGTTAGGGTCTGTAATGTAGAAACATGGTTTGAGTTGTAAGCGCACAAGTGTAGCTGTTGAGTTCCTTGGTAAATAAATAGTGTGCTCTCAATAAGAACTGTCTGCTGATCTACTTTGTCTACGGTACCAACTTGGTCATCCCAAAACAAGCGTATAACCCGGATCTATTAGTCCAGCTAACTAGTCCAACTCCCCCTTTACTGAGGTTGGGAATGGCATTAAACAGGAAATTAGAGACACATGTAATAAAGGAACATCTGTAATTATGGGTGACTTTAATCTGCATATAGATTGGGCAAATCAAATTAGTAACAATACCGTAGAGGAGGAATTCCTGGAGTGTATACGGGATGTTTTTCTGGACCAATACGTTGAGGAGCCAATGAGAAAACAGGCCATCCCAGACTGGGTATTGTGTAATGAGAAAGGAATAATTGGCAATCTAGTTGTGCGAGGCCCCTTGGGGATGAGCGACCATAATATGATAGAATTCTTCATCAAGATGGAGAGTGGCGTAGTTGATTCTGAGACTAGGGTCCTGAATTTTAATAAAGGAAACTACGATGGTATGAGGCGTGAGTTGTCTATGATGGATTGGGAAACGTTACTTAAAGGGATGATGGTCGATAGGCAATGGCAAACATTCAAAGAGCGCATGGGTGAACTGCAACAATCGTTTATTCCTGTCTGGCACAAAAGTAAAACAGGAAAGGTGGCCAAACCATGGCTTACAAGGGAAATTAGAGATTGTATTAGATCCAAGGAAGAGGCATACAAATTGGCCAGAAAAAACAACAGACCTGAGGATTGGGAGCAGTTTAGAATTCAACAAAGGAGGACTAAGGGATTGATTAAGAAGAGGAAAATAGAGTACGAGAGTAAGCTTGCAGGGAACATAAAAACTGACTGTAAAAGTTTCTATAGGTATGTGAAGAGAAAAAGATTGGTGAAGACAAATGTAGGTCCCTTACAGTCAGAAACAGGGGAATTTATAATGGGGAACAAAGAAATGGCTGACCAAGTAAGTACACACTTTGGTTCTGTCTTCACAAAGGAGGACACTAATAACATACCAGAAATGTTGGGGAACACAGGGTTTAGTGAGAGGGAGGAACTGAAAGAAATCAGTATTAGTAGTGAAATGGTGTTGGGGAAATTGATGGGATTGAAGGCCGATAAATCCCCGGGGCCTGATAATCTACATCCCAGAGTACTTAAGGAAGTGGCCCTAGAAATAGTGGATGCATTGGTGGTCATCTTCCGAGATTCTATAGACTCTGGTACAGTTCCTACAGATTGGAAGGTAGCTAATGTAACCCCACTATTTAAAAAGGGAGGTAGAGAGAAAACAGGGAATTATAGACCAGTCGGCCTGACGTCGGTAGTGGGGAAAATTCTAGAGTCTATTATAAAAGATTTAATAGCTGAGCACGTGGAAAACAGTGGCAGATTCGGGCAGAGTCAGCATGAATTTACGAAAGGGAAATCATGCTTGACAAATCTACTGGAGTTTTTTGAGGATGTAACTAGTAGAGTTGATGAGGGGGAGCCAGTGGATGTGGTTTATTTGGACTTTCAGAAGGCTTTCGACAAAGTCCCACATAAGAGATTGGCGTGTAAAATTAAAGCGCATGGGATTGGGGGTAATGCATTGAGATGGATAGAAAACTGGTTGGCAGACAGGAAACAAAGAGTAGGAATAAACGGGTTGTTTTCCGAATGGCAGGCAGTGACTAGTGGGGTACCGCAGGGATCGGTGCTGGGACCCCAGTTATTCACAATATATATTAATGATTTAGATGAGGGAACTAAATGTAATATCTCCAAATTTGCAGATGACATAAAGCTGGGTGGGAGGGTGAGCTGTGAGGAGGATGCAGAGATGCTTCAGTGTGATTTGGACAAGCTGAGTGAGTGGGCAGATGCAGTATAATGTGGATAAATGTGAGGTTATCCACTTTGGTAGCAAAAACAGGAAGGCAGATTATTATCTGAATGGCTATAAGTTGAGAGATGGGAATGTGCAACGAGACCTGGGTGTCCTCGTACACCAGTCGCTGAAGGTAAGCATGCAGGTGCAGCAGGCGGTAAAGAAGGCAAATGGCCTTCATAGCCAGAGGATTCGAGTACAGGAACAGGGATATCTTGCTGCAATTATACAGGGTCTTGGTGAGACCACACCTGGAATATTGTGTGCAGTTTTGGTCTCCTTATCTGAGGAAGGATGTACTTGCTGTAGAGGGAGTGCAGCGAAGGTTTACCAGACTGATTCCTGGGATGGCGGGACTGACATATGAGGAGAGATTGAGTCAGTTAGGATTATATTCGCTGGAGTTCAGAAGAATGAGAGGGGATCTCATAGAAACCTATAAAATTCTAACAGGACTAGACAGGGTAGATGCAGGAAGGATGTTCCCGATGGTGGGGGAGTCCAGAACCAGGGGTCACAGTCTGAGGATATGTGGTAGACCATTTAGGACTGAGATGAGGAGAAATTTCTTCACCCAGAGAGTGGTGAGCCTGTGGAATTCACTACCACAGAAAGTAGTTGAGGCCAAAACATTGTATGTTTTCAGGAAGGAGTTAGATATAGCTCTTGGGGTGAAAGGGATCAAAGGGTATGGGGAGAAAGCGGGAGCAGGCTATTGAGTTGGATGATCAGCCATGATCATAATGAATGGCGGAGCAGGCTCGAAGGGCCGAATGGCCTTCTCCTGCTCCTAGTTTCTATGTTTCTAAACTAGTGACCAGGATCCAGCATCCTGCGTGTCTGAAGATGACTGTTCCATCAGTTGTATTCCTCTCTGGCATCAAATAGGAAAAGCAATAGATTTTTCCTTCTGTTCTCCAATGGCCAAAACTTCCCCACGTCCCCTTCAAAAAGCTGTGACCATTTTTGCCAACGTGGGGATACAGAGGAGGGTTCCAAACGTGCTTCAAAAAGGGAATAGCTCACCATACACAATGCCATTTTCATCCATCATCAGAATGGAACCTCCCTGTAAAAACTTTCCTGCTCGTGAGGTCTGAACACAGCCTGAATGTCTCTCAAATTCCATAGTTTAAAACGCTGTGTTTTTTAAAATTCATTCCTGGGATGTGGGTGTCACTGGCTAGGCCAGCATTTATTGCCCTTCCTTAATTGCCCTTGTTCAGAGGGCATTTAAGAGTCAACCACATTGCTGTGGGTCTGGAGTCATGTGTAGGCCAGACCGGGTAAGGACAGCAGGTTTCCTTCCCTAAAGGGCAGTAGGTTTTACGACAATCGGCAACGTTTTCATGGTCATGATCGGCCTTTTAATTCCAGATTTTTACTGAATCCAAATTTCACCATCTGCCCTGGTGGGATTTAACCCGGGTCCCCCCCAGAGCATCACCCTGGGTCTCGGGATTACTCATCCAGTGAGAATACCGCTACACCACCACAAAACCCACCAGAAAAAACCTCACACCTTCTTATTTTACACCGTCCTCATCATCAGTGCGAGATTCTTGGTGATTTTAACAGCCAGGGATACCTCAGGAAGAGCTGAAGCAAACATTATCTCCTTAATTCAAACAGCTCCACCACACTCCCTCTGCTGGTACAATTCTGTGCGGTAGCTTCAAGTGAACATTGTGCACCTGGCAATTTCAAAGCACATCTCATGCTCCCTTCGTCCAAGCAGACTTTGTCCTTCTAGAGATGAGAGATTAGATATTTAAGTAACGCACCTGGACCACTGTGTGCAGTTTTGGTCCACGTATCTAAGGAAGGATACGCTTGCCATAGAGGGAGTGCAGCGGAGGTTCACCAGACCGATCCCTGGGATGGCGGGACTGTCTTATGGGGGGAGATTGAGGAGACTGGGCCTGTATTCTCTAGAGTTTGGACGAATGAGAGGCGACCTCACTGAAACTCACAAAATTCTGAATGGGAGTGACAGGGTGGATGCAGGAAGGATGTTGCCCTGGGTGGGGGGGGGTCTAGGACCAGGGGACACAGTCTCAGAATAAGGGGCAGGTCATTTAGGATTGAGATGAGGAGGAATTTCTTCTCTCTGAGGGTTGTGAACCTTTGGAATTCTCTACCCCAGAGGCTGTGGAAACTCAGTCATTGAGTCTGTTCAAGACAGAGTTCGATAGATTTCTAGATACCCATGAGTTCAGGTACAGGGATAGTGTGGGAAGGTGGTGTTGAGATAGTAGATTAGCCATGACCTAGTTAAATGGTGGAGCTGGTTCAGTGAGCTGAATGGCCCCACTGCTCCTATTGCCAAAAATGTGAAGTTGCAACCATTACATAGCTTTCATTTGCGATCTCATAAACTACCTACAATGAAGATCGATGAGAAGGCACCTGGTAGACATTTGCTCTGGCTGTGTTTGCATCCCTAAGGACCCTCCTTCCCCTGTCAGGGAGCCTCGTCACTAACGCTTCCCTCATTGTAACCCTCAGCAGACTGAATCTAGAGCCACCACACGTTCCATTCTTCATCTCTTCACAGGACCCTGGCCGCAGGAGGTCCAGCAATCTCACCACCCGGCTTGGGAGGTGGTGGCAGAGGTGGTCAGTGCCAATGCTGCACAGAAGACCCACACACACACACACACACACACACACACAGATAGACACACACACACACAGATAGACACACAGACACACACACAGATAGACACACACACACAGATAGACACACACACACACAGATAGACACACAGTCACAGATAGACACACAGACACGCGGACAGATAGACACACAGACACAGATAGACACACAGACGCAGACTGACACACACACGGATAGACACACAGACACAGATAGGCACACAGACACACACACAGATAGACACACAGACACACAGACTGACACACAGACACACACAGGCAGACCCACACACACACACACAGATAGACACACAGAGTGACACATACAGACTGAGACACACACTCACAAGCCCATCACACATTCACTGGCATCTCACTCACTGTCAACTCAAGGGACATCACCACTCACTCTCTCTCACACACCCTCACATCTCCATCTGGCCTCATCTCCTCTGGAGACTGACACCTCAGCCCTCACCATCCTGAGGCCACTTGCACAGATCAACATGTGCCCCCCACACACACCCTGGGATACCCTCCTTCCCCAGTACAGCCCTCACCCTGCGGCCTCTTCCCTTGCCTGAGGCCACTTCACCCCCTTCCCCAAGCAAGCCCTAGCCCCGCAGCCATTGAAAAGCCACCCCCCTGCCTTACGGTTGGTCTGGTGGGTAGATATCTGCCTGTGAGACCCCCTAACAGTGATGTGGTGCTGCCTGTGAAGCCTGGCGCTGAGACTGTGGGTGCTGCCCGAAGCAAGGTGGGCAAACAAACCTCGAAGTCCCGAGCGGAGTGCGGCTGACCGGGTGCAGGCCTTATATACGCTTATATATATATATATATATATATATATATATATAATAAGGGACAATTTCTAAATAGTCACTCACAAATATTGATACCCAACAAGGGACAGTCTATAAATAGTCATTCACAAAGAGTGACAGTACACTAAGGGACTGCCCCTAAATCGCAAAACTCAAATAGTGACACCGCAGTCAGGGACTGCCTCTAAATAATCATTCATAAATGGCGAGACTGCAGTCAGGGATTCTCTGCAAACGTAACACTTCAGTAAGGGACTGTCTCTAAATTTCAATACACAAATAATCATATTGCAGTAAAGGGCTGTCTCTAAATAGTCAAACAAACAATCATTTTTCCTATAGGCATTGTCTGCAATTGCTCACTTCCATTAACTGTACTAAAGTAAGGGATCATCTATAAATGTCCTTCAGTTTACTTTACAAACAGTAATGGTCAGATTGTGTTTGGGCATGGTGATTGAGACCAACAAAGATTGGATTTGAGCCTCATGTAAACCTAACACTTGTCAGGCTATTAAAAGTGACCCCATATGAAAAACAGAATGTTTATTAAAATTATTATTGTACATAGAATGAGATATACAGATTCTGAATTCAGTGTATACAGTGAGTACATTGTACACAGAGTGTGATATACAGATTCTGAATTCAGTGTATACAGTGAGTACATTGTACACAGAGTGTGATATACAGATTCTGAATTCAGTGTGTACAGTGAGTACATTGTACACAGAGTGTGATATACAGATTCTGAATTCAGTGTATACAGTGAGTACATTGTACACAGAGTGTGTAATACAGATTCTTAATTCAGTGTGCACAGTGAATTTATTGGACACAGTGTGTGATATACAGATTCTTAATTCAGTGTATACAGTGAGTACATTGTGTACAGAGTGTGATATACAGATTCTGAATTCAGTGTATACAGTGAGTACATTGTACACAGAGTGTGATATACAGATTCTGAATTCAGTGTATACAGTGAGTACATTGTACACAGAGTGTGATATACAGATTCTTAATTCAGTGTATACAGTGAGTACATTGTGTACAGAGTGTGATATACAGATTCTGAATTCAGTGTATACAGTGAGTACATTGTACACAGAGTGTGATATACAGATTCTGAATTCAGTGTGTACAGTGAGTACATTGTACACAGAGTGTGATATACAGATTCTTAATTCAGTGTATACAGTGAGTACATTGTGTACAGAGTGTGATATACAGATTCTGAATTCAGTGTATACAGTGAGTACATTGTACACAGAGTGTGATATACAGATTCTGAATTCAGTGTGCACAGTGAGTACATTGTGCACAGAGTGAGATATACAGATTCTGAATTCAGTGTGCACAGTGAATTTATTGGACACAGTGTGTGATACAGATTCTGAATTCAGTGTGTACAGTGAGTACATTGTGCACAGAGTGTGATATACAGATTCTGAATTCAGTGTGCACAGTGAATTTATTGGATACAGTGTGCGATACAGATTCTGATTTATTTTATTTTATTCATTCACGAGATGTGGGCTTCGCTGGCTGGCCCAGCATTTATTGCCCATCCCTAGTTGCCCTTGAGAAGGTGGTGGTGAGCTGCCTTCTTGAACCGCTGCAGCCCAGTGTGCACAGTGAGTATATTGGACACCGTGTGCAATACACAGTTCCTGAATTCCGTGTGCACAGTCAGTACATTGTACGCAGGGTGCGATATACAGATTCTGAATTCAGTGTGTGCAGTGAGTATATTGGACACTGTGATATACAGATTCTGAATTCAGTGTGTACAGTGAGTATATTGTACGCAGTGTGAGATATACAGATCCTGAATTCAGTGGGTACAGTAGGTATATTGTACGCATTATGTGATATACTGATTCTGAATTCATTGTGTACCTGGCCCAGTAAATAAATAATGTAACTATTGGTTATTATCTGGGTTTCGTTAATGATTGAAGCTGACACCAACAGCAGATGAGGACAGGAATCTGGTCGGGAGCTGTATCATCCATCTTTTCCCTAATCGAGAAATTTTCAATCTGTTATTTGCTCAAAGACTTCCTTCACTCTCTCCCAAGCCCCTCCGACTCCTTCAGTGATACTGGAATGGTAAGAAGCACAAATTCATTGCCATTGATTCACCACAAGCTGAGACCGATTCTCTTCCAATATGATCAGACTTGTCTGAGGGTTCAGCCTCAGTCTGTGTTGACAGAGTTCCCTGACTTCCTTACAATTAACATTAAACCCACTGCTCCTTACATGGACAGTGTCAAACCTCTTGAGTGTTGTGGGAGCTGCACTCATCCAGGCCAAGCGAGAGTATTCCATCACACTCCTGGCTTGTGCCTTGTAGATGGATGGATGTGGATGGACATCTTGCAGGACAAAGCAGTCCACTTGATTGGCTCTCCATCCACCACTTAAACATTCACTCCCTCCACCACTGACGCACAGTAGCAGCAGTGTGTGTACCATCTACAAGATGCACTGCAGGAATTCACCAAGGCTCCTTAGACAGCACCTTCCAAACCCAATCCACCTAGAAGGACAAGGGCAGCAGATAGATGGGAACACCACCACCTGGAAGTTCCCCTCCAAGTCACTCACCATCCTGACATGGAAATATATCGGCCGTTCCTTCACTGTCGCTGGGTCAAAATCCTGGAACTCCCTCCCTAACAGCACAGTGGGTGTACCTACACCACATGGACTGTGAATGTCATCGGCAAGGCCAGCATTTGTTGCCCTTTCTATTTGCCCTGGAGTTGAGTGGTTTGCTAGGCCATTTCAGAGGGCAGTTAGGAGGTAACCACATTGCTGTGGGCCTGGAGTCGCATCTAGGCCAGACTGGGTGAGGAGATTTACTTCCTTAAAGGGCATTAGTGAGCCAGATGGGTTCACTAACGGAGCTATCTGCCTGTCTCCATATCTCTGTAACTGCCTCGGAGTTAGGTTTAGATTGAACGTTTCCTCGTGTATCTGACCTTTCCAGTAGATCAGGTATTTCCAACGAGCGCTTTAGCCGTTTTATGAAGTTGTTTGCTGTGTCCTGGGTCAGGAAGACTTCTGAAAAGAGAGAGCGAGAGATGTGGATGTTGAAATGCAGAGGCTGCGGTACCTGACTGACTCTGTCCCCCTGCACCTCACCCTCAGTCACTTCCTCTTGTTCCCAGCTGCATCACACAGTAAGCGATATGGAATCTCACTCCCTCCCAGATCCCATTCCCACCTCCTGATGGTGTTGACCTCCTGTTGGCTTTCACAAAGGGTTAGCGATCACCGAAAGCCACATTCTGCAGGGCGAGCGTGGGTGAGTTTTTGGCTGTGAAAAGTTCTGCACATGAGTCTGATTCTGTTTTCCCAGGCTGACATAGGAACCTGGGAAATAGGAGTGGGAGTAGGGCCACTGGCCTCATCGAAGTCATTCAGCCAAACAATAATATCGTGGCAGATCTTCCACTTCAACACGGTTTTCCTGCCCTATCCGTCTGTCCCTTTACTTCTTTAGTGTCCAAAAATCTGATAGTCCTCAACTCCACTTTCCTGCCTTTTCCCCATAACCCTCGATTCCCTTAAAAATCTGTCTATCTCACCTTGAATATACTTAATGACCCAGCCTCTACAGCCTCTGCGGTAAAGAATTCCACAGATTCACTACCCTCTGAGAGAAGAAATTCCTCATCATCTCTGTTTTAAATGGGCAACCCCCTTACTTTGAGATTACACCCTCTAGTCCTAGACTCTCCCACAAGGGGAAACAACCTCTCAGCATCTACCCTGTCAAGACCCTTAAGAATCTTATGTTTCAATAAGGTCGCCTCTCATTCATCTAAACTCCAATGAGTACAGGCCCAACCTACTCAACCTCTCCTCAGAAGAAAATCCCTCCATACCTGGGATCAACCTAGTGAACCTTCTCTGGACTGCTTCCAATGCCAGTATATCTTTCAGTATAAGGGGGCCAAAACTGTTCACAGTATTCTAGGTGTGGTCTAACTAGTGCCTTGTATAGTTTTAACAAGACTTCCCTATTTTTATTCTCCATTCCCTTTGAAATAAAGGCCAACATTCCATTTGCTTTCCCTATTACCTGCTGAACTTGTTTGTTAGCTTTGTGTGATTCGTGCACAAGGACCCCCAAATCCCTCTGTGCTGCAACTTTCTGCAGTCTTACTCCATTTAAATAATATTCAGCTCCTCTATTCTTCCTGCCAAAGTGCATAACCTCACATTTTCCCACATTATATTCCACCTTCCAAGTTTTTACCCACTTACTTAACCTGTCTATATCCCTCTGTAGACTCCTTGTGTCATCCTCACCACTTGCCTTCCCACCTATTTTTGTGTCATCCACAAACTTGTTGATAGTACATTCACTTCCCTCACCTAAGACATTAATATTTATTGTAAATAATTGAGGCCCCAGCACTGATCACTGTAGCACGTCACAGGTATAGGTTGCCATCCTGAAAATGCCTCCCTTATCCCAACTCTCTGTCTTCTATTAGTGAACCAATCCTCTATCCATGTTAATATACTACCCCCAAAACCATGGGCTCTTATCTTATTACGTAACCTTATGTGCAGTACCTTATCGAACGCCTTTTGGAAATCCAAATATATTACATCTACTGGTTCCCCTTTATCTATCCTCAAAGAATTTTACTAAATTTGTCAGGCATGATTTCCCCTTCATGAAGCCATGCTGACTCTGCTTGATTAGATTATGTATTTCTAAATGCTCTGCTGTTTCATCCTTTATAATAGACTCCAATATTTTCCCAATGACAGATGTTAAGCTAAATGGCCTATAGTTACCCATTTTTGTCTCCCTCCCTTTTTGTATCAGGGTGTTACACTGGCCGTTCCCCAATCCTCTAGGACTTTTCCAGAATCTAAGGATTCTTGGAAGATTACTACCAGTGCATCCACTATCTCTGTAGCTACCTCCTTTAATATCCTAGGATGCAACCCATCAGGTCCAGGGGACCTATCGGCCTTTAGCCCCATTAGTTTCCATAGTACTTTTTCTCTGGTGATCATTTTTGTATTTATTTCCTGCCCGCCCCCTTTTGCCCCTTGACTATTTAGTGTTTTTGGAATACTATTAGTATCTTCTACCGTGAAGACTGAAGCAAAGTATTTATTCAACTCCTCTGCCATTTCCTGGTTCCCCATTATTATTTCCCCAGCTTCAATCTCTAAGGGGCCTATGTTCACTTTGGTCTCTCTCTTCCTTTTCATACATCTAAAGAAGCTCTTACTGTTTGTTTTTATATTATTTGCTAGTTTACCCGTAAAGTTTATTTTCTCCTTTTTTTTTGGTCATCTTTTGTTGGCTTTTAAAACTTTCCCAATCCTCTGGTTTACCATTAATCTTGGTCACATTGTATGTTTTTCTTTTCAATTTGATACTATCTTTAACTTCCTTGGTTAACTATAGTTGGTTTATTCCCTTCCTAGAATCCTCCTTCCTCACTGGGATATATCTTTGTTGAGAGTCATGAACTATTTTCTTAAACGTCTGCCATTGTTCATCAACTGTCTTTTCTGCTAAACTCCTTTCCCAGTCCACTCCAGCCAACTCTGCCCTCATTCCATTGTAATTACCTTTAAGTTTAGCACACTTGTTTCCGACCCAAGTTTCTCACTCTCAAACTGAATGCTAAATTCTACCATGTTATGGTCACGGTTTCCTAGGGGATCCTTTACTCTGAGATCATTTATTAAACCTGCCTCATTATACATTACCAGATCCAAAATAGCCTGATCCCTGTTTGGATTCAGAACATAGTTCTAGGAAACTGTCCCGAATACACTCTATGAATTCTTGCTCATGCCTACCTCTGCCAATTTGATTTTCCCAATCTACATGAAGACTAAAGTCACCCATCATTAGTGCACTGCCTTTTTTACCTGCCCTCATTATCTCTTGATTTATTCTCTGTCCTACAGTGTAGCTACTGTCATGGGGCCTATAAACTACTCCCACTAGTGTCTTCTTCCCCTTGTTATATCTTACCTCCACCCATATGGATTCTACATCTTCCAATCCAAGGTCATTTCTCGCTATTGTGTTTATTCCATCACGTGCTAACAAAGCTACCCCACCACCCTTTCCTTCCTGCCTGTCCTCTCAAAAAGTCACATACAGCATCCCCATCCCTCTGCGGTAGGGAATTCCAAAGATTCACAACCCTCTGAGTGAAGACATTTCTCCTCATCTCAGTGGTAACTGGCTGACCCCTTATTCTGATACTGTGTCCCCGGGATCTAGGCCCCAAGCCAGGGGGAAACTGCCCTGCCAAGCCCCTTAAGAATTTTATATTTTTCAATGAGATCAACTCTCATGGTTCTGAAGTCCAGGGAACATAGATCCAGTCTCTTCAATCTTTACTCATAGGCCAATTCCATCAGCCAAAGAATTGGTCTGGTGAACCCTCATGGCATTCCCTTTATGACAAGTACATCCTTCCTTGGGCAAGGGGTCCAGAACTGTACACAATACTCCAGGTGTGGTCTCACCAATGCCTGATATAGTTGCACAAAGACTTCTTCACTCTTATACTCCAATCCCTTGTGATCAATAGCTAATAGACTATTGGTCTTCCTAATTGCTTATCGTACTTGCATGTTAATTTCCAGATAGGATTACAGAGGATATACAACAATGACACAGGCCATTCGGCCCAACAACTCCATGCTGGTGTTTATAGTCCACTCGAGCCTCTTCCCATCTTTCCTCATCTGCCATCATAACCCTAGATTCCCTTCTCCCTCATACACTTGTCCAGCTCCTTTAAATGTATCTATACTGGGAGGACGCTGATCAGCTCCATCCTCACAGGATGGGAATTCCATCTTGGGATATTTCCAAGTCTTGTCACTGCGTCTCACACTGAGCATTTACTTTCATTCTTTCACAGGATTCAGACATACCTATCCCTAATTGCCCTGGGGCTCTGAAGAAGAACCCTACGAACATACAAATTAGGAAAGGAGTAGGGCATTCGGCCCCTTAAACCTACTCTGCCATTCAATAAGATCATGGCTGATCTGTTTGTGTTTCAAATTCCACATTCCCATCTACCCCCGATAGCCTTTAATTCACTTGCCTAACAAGAATCTATCTACCTCTGCCTTAAAAATATACAATGACCCCACCTCCACCACCTTCTGAGGCAGAGAGTTCCAAAGTCGCACAACCCTCTGAGAGAAAAAAATTCTCCTCATCTCTGTCCTAAAAGGGCGACCCCTAATTTTAAAACAGTGCCCCCTAGTTCTGGACTCACCCACAAGAGGAAATATCCTTTCCACGTCCACCTTGTCAAGGCCGTTCAGGATCTTGTAAACTTCAATCAAATCACCCCTCACTCTTCTAAACTCCAGTGGAAACAAGCCCAGTCTGTCCAACCTTTCCTCATAAGACAACCCACTCATTCCAGGTATCAATCTAGTAAACCCCCTTTGAACGGCCTCCAATGCATTTACATCCTTCCTTAAATAAGGAGACCAAAACTGCACACAGTATTCGAGGTGCGGTCTCACCAATGCCCTGTATAACTGAAACATAACATCCTTACTTTGATGTTCAATCCCTCTCGTAATAAAGGATAGCATTCCATTAGCCTTCTTAATTACTTGCTGTACCTGCATATTAACTTTTTGTGACTCATGCACTAGAACACCTAGATCCCTCTGCACCTCAGAATCATGCAGTTGTTCTCCATTTAAGTAATACTCTGCTTTTTTATTCTTCCTGCCAAAGTGAACAACTTCACATTTTCCCACATTATACTCCATCTGCCAGGATTTTGCCCACTCACTCAACCTATCTATATCCATCTGCAACCTCCTCATGTCCTCTTCACAACATACTTTCCTACCTATCTTTGTGTCATCTGCAAATTTACCTACCATGTCTTCACTCCCCTCATCTAAGTCCTTGATGTAAATTGTAAAAAGTTGAGGCCCCAGTACAGACCCCTGTGGGACTCCACTCGTCACATCCTGCCAATCAGACAAAGACCCATTTATACATACGCTCTGTTTTCTGCCAGCCAATCTTCTATCCATGCTAATATGTTACCCCCTACACCATGAGCTTTTATTTTCCATAATAATCTTTGATGTGGCACCTTATCAAATGCCTTCTGGAAATCCAAATACAGCACGTCTACAGACTCCCCTTTATCCACAGCACATGTTACTCCTTCAAAGAGCTCCAATAAATTGGTTAAACTCTTCTTGATTACCTTGAGTTTTTCTAAGTGTCCGGCTATAACCTCTTGAATGATCGATCCTAACATCTTCCCTACGACAGACATCAAGCTAACTGGCCTATAGTTTCCTGTTTTCTACCTCCATCCCTTCTTGAATAGAGGGGTTATATTTGTTACTTTCCAATCTGATAGAATCTAAGGAATTTTGGAAAATTAACACCAATGCACCTCAGACCTCTTTAGCTATCTCTTTAAGACCCTAGGATGAAGTCCATCTGGACCCAGAGACTTGTCAGCCCACAGCTCCAAGAGTTTGCTTCCCTGTGACCAAGTTCCCCTCTCCCCTCCACCTCCCAATTTACAGCTATTACTGGAACGTTTTTTTGTATCCTCTATAGTGAAGACAGAAGCAAAATATTTGTTCATTTCATTCGCCATTTCCCTATTATCTACTATTAATTCCCCATTGTCACTCTCTAGAGGACCAACACTCACTTTACCCACTCTTTTCCTTTTTAAATACCTGTAGAAATTCTTGCTACTCTTAGTCATTCTCTTCTCTTCTTTATGTTCTGACCAATCATCTGACCTGCCACTCATCTTTGCGCAGTTATATGCTTTTTCATTAAGTTTGATACTTTCCTTAATTTCTTTCATTAACCATGGATGGTGGGTCACCCCTTAGAATTTCTCTTTATAGGAGGAATATACTTATTCTGAGTATTCTGAAATATCCCCTTAAATGTCTGCCACCGCTTCTCTATTGATCTATCCCATAGCCTCATACCCTAGTTCACTTTAGCTAGCTCAGCTTTCATCCCCACATAGTTGCCCTCACTTAAGTTTAAAATACTAGTCTTAGACCCACTCTTCTCCCTTTCAAACTGGATGTAAAATTCAATCATATTGTGGTCACTGCTACCTAGGGGTGCCTTTACCCTGAGGTCATTAATTAATCCTGTCACATTACACAATACCAAGTCTAATATAACCTGCTCTCTGGTTGGTTCCAGAACGTGCTGCTCTAAGAAACTATCTAGAAAACACTCTATGAACTCCTTATCCAGGCTATGACTGCCAATCTGATTTTTCCAGTTTCTATATAGATTAAAATCACCCATGATTGTTGCCATCCCTTTATCACAAGCACCCAATATCTCTTGTATACTTTATCCTACATTGTGGCTACTGTTAGGGGGCCTGTAGACCACTCCCACTTGTGACTTCTTTCCCCTACTATTCCTGATCTCCACCTAAACCGATTCTACATCCTGATCTCCTGAACCAAGGTCATCTCTAACTATTGCACCAATGCCATCCCTGATTAACAGTGCTACCCCTCCACCTTTACCTAACTTCCTATTCGTCTCGAATGTCATGTACCCCTCAATATTCAGGACCCAATCCTTGTCATCCTGCAGCCACGTCTCCGTAATTGCTAACAGGTCATATTTATTTACTTCAGTGTGGGCCATCAATTCATTTACTTTGTTATGAATGCTACGCACATTCAGATAGAGAGCCTTCAGTTTTATCTTTTTGTTACCTTTGTAACATCTGCTCTTGACTGTTGGTGTATTCTTCGGTTTTATCTCTCTGTCCCTTCCTGCTAACCTATGACCATCATTTTCCATATTACTATGATGGTCGTTTACCTTGAATCTACCCTTTGAATTGCTACATCTACCCAAGTTTGATCCCTCACCCCTCTTTGGTTTAAAGTCCTCTCTACTTCCCTTGTTATGTGATTTGCGAGGACACTCATCCCAGCACGGTTCAGGTGTCAACCGTCCCAACGGTACAGCCCCCACTTTCCCCAGTACTGGTGTCAGTGCCCCACACAGCGGAACCCACTTCTCCCACACCAGTCTCTGAGCCAAACTTTGCTCTCTCTAATCTTATTTGCCCTATGCCAATTTGCATGTGGCTCAGGTAATAATCCAGAGATTATTACCTATGAAGTTCTGCTTCTTAATTTGGTACCTCGCTCCTCATACTGACAGTGCAGAGCCTCCTTCCTCATCCTGCCTATGTCGTTGGTACCTACATGGACCACGACAACTGAATCCTCCCCTTCCCACTGCAAGTTCCTCTCCAGCCCTGAGCAGATGTCCTGACCCCTGGCATTGGGCAGGCAACACATCTGTCCGGACTCTCGCTCTTTGTTGCGGAGAACAGTGTCAATCCCCCTCACTATACTGTACCTCACTATCACTCCATTCCTGTGTGCTCCCCCTGCTTGAACAGCTTCCTGTACCCCAGTGCCATGGCCAATCTGCTCATCCATCTTCCAAACATAACAAATAGGAGCAGGAACAGGTCATTCGGCCCTTCGAGCCTGCTCTGCTGTTCAGTGTGATCATGGCTGATCCTCTATCTCAACGCCGCACTCCCACTCTCCCCCCATTTCCCTTGATGCCTTTAGAGTCTAGAAATCTATCCATTTCCTTCTTAAATATATTCAGTGACTTGGCCTCCACAGCCTCTGTGGTAGAGAATTCCACAGGTTCACCACCCTCTGAGTGAATAAGTTTCTCCTCATCTCAGTCCTAAATGGTCTACCCCGTATCCTGAAACTGTGACCCCTCCTTGTTCTAGACCGCCCCACCCAGAGGAAACATCCTCCATGCGTCCAGTCTGTCTATCCCTGTCAGAATTTTATACATTTCAATGAGACCCCACTCCTTTTACTAAACTCCAGTGAATATTGGCCTAGTCGGCCCAATCTCTCCTCATCCGACAATCCTGCCATCCCAGGAATCAGTCTGGTGAACCTTCGCTGCACTCCCTCTATGGCGAGTATATCCTTTCTTAGGTAAGGAGACCAAAACTGCACACAATCCTCCAGGTGTGGTCTCACCAAGGCCCTGTACAGCTGCAATAAGACATCCTTGCTCCTGTACTCAAGTCCTCTCGCAATGAAGGCCAACAAACCATTTACCTTTTTAACTGCTTGCTGCACCTGCATGCTTACTTTCAGTGACTGGTGTACAAGGACACCCAGGTCCCTTTGTACACCAACATTTCCCAATCTAGCACCATTTCAATAATACTCTGCCATTCTGTTTTTCCCACCAAAGTGGATTCCACAGCTGCAACATAACGCCTGTCCTGCCATTGTTACTTGTGTTGTTTTTGCAACTTAATTTAATAACTCACTTGATTAACTTAGAATAATTCCTATGTATGCCACACCTCTTTCCCCCATGCACTGGATTCCCACATGAACCTAATTTGCTGCAGTCCCCATCTCACTCCGGCAGAGTCATCAGCCTCCTCGCAGCCCCCTCACTGATCATGTGGCTTGAAAAGCCTGTCTCTTTTATAGACCCTCTGATGAGTCACTGGCTAGTTTAGCTTCCTGCTACAGTAATTAACACAACTTGAACCAACTGCTTTCAGGTGACTGACAGATAACTGCCACTCCAGGCAGTTCTCTGATTAACAAGCTAACCTAGCTTAGTTGAAGGCTGGTCCTTGATCTTGATTCTTAATCTATACTTAAAACCTGAAAAGCCATACGGACTCAAGACATTGACTCTGTTTCGCTCTCCACTAATGCCGCTGCCTGTTTTCCAGCATTTTCTGTTTTTATTTCAGATTTTCAGCATCCTCGCTATTTTGCTTTTAACTGAGCGGCTTGCTGGACCATTTCAGAGGGCAGTTAGTTAAGAGTCAGCCACATGGCTGCGAAAGGCCAGATCAGGGAAGGACAGAAGATTTCCTTCCCTAAAGGGAGTTGGTGAGCCAGTTGGGTTTTTTACAACAATCGATGATAGTTTCATGGTCACCGTTACTGAGACTAATTCTCAATTCCAGATTTTATTCATTGAATTTAAATTCTACCAGCTGCCCTGATGGGATTTGAACCCCTGTGTCCTCGGGGAATTAGCCTGGACCTCTGGATTACTAGCCCAGTGACATTACCACTACGCCACCAGATCCCCAAATCTCCTCAGGAAGGATCTTTAACCAGTTAGAGGGTAGTGTTAAACCGGTGCAGAGTGTTACGATGAACGTTTCTGTATTGTAGAATGTACAAACCCGTCTGTTTGTCATCTTCAGGTTGTCCTGAGGCATCTGAAAGAAAGACAATAGGAAACCTGTTATTACACCGAAAAATATTACTGTACAGGGAGAGGCTGGAGATGTTCTCCTCAGAGCAGAGCAGGTTAAGAGGAGATTTAATACACGTGTTTGAAATCATGAGGGGGTTTTGAAAGAGTAAATAAGGAGAAACTGTTTCCCAGTGTCAGGAGGGTCAGTAACCAGAGGGACGCAGATTGAAGAGAATCGGGAAAAGAATCAGAAATGAAATGAGGAAGTTTTTGTTTTACACACAGCGAGTTGTTGTGATCTGGAAGGCGCTGCCTGAAAGGGCGGTGGAAGCAGATTCAATAATAGCTTCCAAAAGGGAATTGGAGAAATACTTGAAGGGGAAACGTTTACAGGGTCGTGGAGAAAGAGCAGGGGATTGGCACAGAGACAGAGATAGACAGAGTGGCAGAGATTCAGAATGAGAGAGACAGAGAGAAAGAGAAAGGCAGAGGGAGAAAGAGTGACAGAGAGAGAGAGAGAGAGAGAGAGAGTGAGAGAGACAGTAACAAAGAGACAGAGTGAGAGAGATAGAGAGAGAAAGAGCGACAGAGACAGTGACAGAGAGTCAGGAGGACAGAGTTAGAGAGACAGGGTGGCAAAGCCATGGCTGACAGAGGGGGAAACATGCTGCCCCCAAGTTTAGTGATGCCTCCCTTGGGCACCTGCTGAACGCAGTAGAGGCCCTTGTGAAGTCCTCTACCCCCGCTCTGGGTGAGGACCAGCAAGCAAGGTGACAAATCCAGCATGGGAGGCGGTGACAGCGGTGGTCAGAGAACAGTCACCCAGTGCCAAAAGAAGATGAACGAGTTAGTCACTCTTCTCACACTCTCAACTCACACACTGGGTCTAGTGAGGCACCATCGAGAGACCCTGGGTCTACTGAGGCCGCATCGAGAGACCCTAGGTCTAGCGAGGCACCATCGAGAGACCCTGGGTCTAGTGAGGCACCATCGAGAGACCCTGGGTCTAGTGAGGCACCATCGAGAGACCCTGGGTCTAGTGAGGCCCCATCGAGAGACCCTAGGTCTAGCGAGGCACCATCGAGAGACCCTGGGTCTAGCGAGGCACCATCGAGAGACCCTGGGTCTAGTGAGGCACCATCGAGAGACCCTGGGTCTAGCGAGGCACCATCGAGAGACCCTGGGTCTAGCGAGGCACCATCGAGAGACCCTGGGTCTAGCGAGGCACCATCGAGAGACCCTGGGTCTAGCGAGGCACCATCGAGAGACCCTGGGTCTAGCGAGGCACCATCGAGAGACCCTGGGTCCAGCGAGGCACCATCGAGAGACCCTGGGTCTAGTGAGGCACCATCGAGAGACCCTGGGTCTAGCGAGGCACCATTGAGAGACCCTGGGTCTAGTGAGGCACCATCGAGAGACCCTGGGCCTAGTGAAGCACCATCGAGCGACCCTGGGTCTAGTGAGGCACCATCGAGAGACCCTGGGTCTAGTGAGGCACCATCGAGTGACCCTGGGTCTAGTGAGGCACCATCGAGTGACCCTGGGTCTAGAGAGGCACCATCGAGAGACCCTGGGTCTAGTGAGGCTCCAGTGAGAGAGAGCCCAGTGAGAGAGAGAGCCCAGTGAGAGAAAGCCCAGTGAGAGAGAGAGCCCAGTGAGAGACAGAGCCCAGTGAGAGAGATCCCAGTGAGAGACAGAGCCCAGTGAGAGAGAGAACCCAGTGAGAGAGCGATCCCAGTGAGAGAGAGAGCCCAGTGAGAGAGAGAGCCCAGTGAGAGAGATAGCCCAGTGAGAGAGAGAACCCAGTGAGACAGAGTCAGAATCACAGAATCTCAAAGTGCAGAAGAGGCCCTTCGTCCCATCGAGTCTGCACCGGCACGTGAGAAACACCTGACCTACCTACCTAATCCCATTTACCAGCACTTGGCCCACAGCCTTGAATGTTATGACGTGCCAAGTGCTCATCCAGGTACTTTTTAAAGGATGTGAGGCAACCCGTCTCCACCACCCTCCCAGGCAACACATTCCAGACCGTCACCACCCTCTGGGTAAAAAAGCTTTTCCTCACATCCCCCCTAAACCTCCTGCCCCTCACCTTGAACTTGTGTCCCCTTGTGACTGACCCTTCAACTAAGGGGAACAGCTGCTCCCTATCCACCCTGTCCATGTCCCTCATAATCTTGTACACCTCGATCAGGTCGCCCCTCAGTCTTCTCTGCTCCAACAAAAACAACCCAAGTCTATCCAACCTCTCTTCATAACTTAAATGTTTCATCCCAGGCAACATCCTGGTGAATCTCCTCTGCACCCCCTCCAGTGCAATCACATCCTTCCTGTAATGTGGTGACCAGAACTGCACACAGTACTCCAGCTGTGGCCTCACCAAGGTTCTATACAACTCCAACATGACCTCCCTACCTTTGTAATCTATACCTCGATTGATAAAGGCAAGTGTCCCATATGACTTTTTCACCACCCCACTAACATGCCCCTCTGCCTTCAGAGATCTATGGACACACACGCCAAGGTCCCTTTGTTCCTCAGAACTTCCTAGTGCCATGCCATTCATTGAATACTTCCTTGTCAAATTACTCCTTCCAAAGTGTATCACCTCACACTTTTCAGGGTTAAATTCCATCTGTTTCTTATCTGCCCATTTGACCATCCTGTCTATATCTTCCTGTAGCCCAAGACACACAACCTCACTGTTAACCACCCGGCCAATCTTTGTGTCATCCACAAACTTACTAATCCTACCCCCCACATAGTCATCTATGTCGTTTATATAAATGACGAATAATAGGGGACCCAGCACAGATCCCTGTGGTACACCACTGGACACTGGCTTCCAGTCACTAAAGCATCCTTCTGTCATCACCCTCTGTCTCCTACAACTAAGCCAATTTTGAATCCACCTTATCAAATTACCCTGTATCCCATGTGCATTTGCCTTCTTTATAAGTCTCCCATGTGGGACCTTGTCAAAGGCTTTGCTGAAATCCATATAAACTACATCAACTGCACTACCCTCATCTACACACCTGGTCACCTCCTCAAAAAATTCAGTCAAATTTGTTAGGCATGACCTCCCTCTGACAAAGCCATGCTGACTATCCCTGATCAAACCTTGCCTCTCCAAGTGGAAATAGATTCTCTCCATCAGAAATTTCTCCAATAGTTTCCCTACCACTGACGTGAGACTCACTGGCCTGTAGTTCCCTGGCTTATCTCTACAACCCTTCTTAAATAGCGGAACCACATTAGCTGTTCTCCAGTCCTCTGGCACCTCCCCCCTGGCCAGAGAGGAATTAAAAATTCGGGTCAGAGCCCCTGTGATCTCCTCCCTTGCCTCCCTCAGCAGCCTGGGACACAAATCATCTGGACGGGAGATTTGTCCACTTTTAAGCCTGCCAACACCTCCAATACCTTGTCAATCCCTATATCAATTTGCTTAAGAACCTCACAGTCTCTCTCCCCGAGTTCCATACCTTCATCCTCATTCTCTTGGGTGAAGATGGATGTGAAGTATTCATTCAACACTCTAGCGATGTCCTCTGGCTCCACCCATAGATTGCCCCCTTGGTCCCTAATGGGCCCAACTCTTTCCCTGCTATCCTCTTCCCATTGATATACTTATCGAATATCTTGGGATTTTCCCTACTTTTACCAGCCAGAGCTTTCTCATATCCTCTCTTTGCTCTCCTAATTGCTTTCTTAAGCTCCACCCTGCACTTTCTGTACTCCACTAATGCCTCTGCTGATTTGCTTCCCTTGTACCTGCTAAAAGCCTCTCTTTTCCTTCTCATTGTAACCTGAATATCTCTGGTCATCCATGGTTCTCTGGACTTGTTACTCCTTCCTATCACCCTAGAGGGAACATGTTGAGTCTGTACCCTCCCCATTTCCTTTTTGAACACCCCCCACTGCTCCTCTGTAGATTTCCCCACAAGTAGCTGTTCCCAGTCTACCTTGGCCAGATCCTGCCTTATTTTACTAAAATCCACTCTCCCCCAATCCAAAACATTTTTTTGCAACTTGTCGATTTCTTTGTCCATAACAACCTTAAACTGTACCATGTTGTGGTCGCTATCGCAAAAATGCTCCCCCACCACCACCTCAACCACCTGTCCGGCTTCATTCCCCAGAATTAGGTCCAGCAATGCACCATCCCTTGTTGTGCCCTCTACATATTGATCTAAAAAGTTCTCCTGTACACATTTCAAGAAATCCACTCCATCCAAGTCCTTAAAACTATATCTATCCCAATTAATGTTGGGAAAGTTGAAATCACCTAATATAATTACCCTATTGTTATTGTTTTTACACACCTCCACAAATTGTGCACATATTTGCTCCTCAATTTCCCGCTGACTATCTGGGGGTCTATAATAAACACCTAACAATGTGGCTGCCCCTTTTTTATTCCTAAGCTCTACCCACAAAGCTTCATTCGAGGCCCCTCCAAGATATCATCTCTCCTTACTGCAGTAACTGACTCCTTAACTAATAATACAACCCCTCCTCCTCTTTTACCCCCTCCCCTGTCTCGCCTGAAGATTCTATATCCCGGAATGTTGAGCTGCCGATCCTGCCCTTCCCTCAACCACGTCTCAGTGATGGCTACTATATCACAATTCCAGGTGTCAATCCTCACCCTTAATGTTTTACCTGTAACAACCCTGGCATTAAAGTAGAGGCCATCCAGCCTTGCCTTACTCCCTTGAAACTTAATGCACCTGTACTTCCTCTGACTTGATTGTTTTACTGTATTATGATGTGTCCCTATTCTGCTAACATTCTGTGTCCCCTCCCCCTGCCGAATTAGTTTAAACTCCTCCCAACAGCACTAGCAAACCCGCCCACAAGGATGTTAGTCCCGCTCTGGTTCAGATGTAGACCGTCCCACTTGTACAGGTCCCACCTTCCCCAGAAACGGTCCCAGTGATCCAGGAATCTAAAACACTCCCTCCTGCACCAACTCTTAAGCCACGTATTCATCTGCGCTATTCTATTTCTGAGCTCGCTAGCACGTGGCACTGGGAGTAATCCAGAGATTGCAACCCGAGAGGTCTTGCTTTTTAGTCTATTGCCTAACTCCCTGAATTCTTGATGCAAGACCTCATCCCTCTTTCTACCTATGTCATTGGTACGAACACGTACCATGGCCTCTGCATTAACACCCTCCCCCTTCAGGATGCCCTGCAGCCGTTCAGTGACATCCCGGACCCTGGCACCAGGGAGGCTACACACTATCCTGGAGTCACGTTGACGGCCACAGTAGCGCCTAACTGTTCCCCTGACAATAGAATTCCCTATTACTATTGCTCTTCCTCCCTTCCTCCCCTCCTGTACAGACAGGCTGTTTATGGTGCCAGAAGCTTGGCTCTGTCCGCACTCCCTGGAGGAACAAGCGCCCTCATCAGCCTCCAAAATGGAATACCGATTTACAAGCGGGACCCGAGGGGACCCCTGAACTACCTGCCTGTTTCTCTTGGACTGCCTGGTGGTCACCCATTCCCTTCCTTCCTCAAGTCCCTGTATCTGTGGTGTGACCACCTCTCTAAACATGCTATCCACGATGCTCTCAGACTCACGGATGCTCCACAGTGTCCCCAGCCGCCGTTCCAGCTCTGAAACCCGAGCTTCCAGGAGCTGTAGCTGGACACACTTCCTGCACACATGCTGGTCCCGGGCACTGGAATTGTCCCCGGCTTCCCACATGGAGCACGAGGAGCACACCACAGCTTTGAGCGCTCCTGCCATGACTTATCCCTTTAAATTAAACCTTTTAAGTCAATTGCTCTAGGGCGCTTCTTTCCTGATCCTCGTTAATGTCGAATATACAAACTGTAAACCACAAAAAGACCTTAAACTATAAGCGATTAAAGTAGTAAATACCTTACCCACTACTTACCAGTGATTCCTTTCCCTTGTCCAGTGAGACAGAGCCCAGAAAGACAGTGCCCAGTGATAGAGAGCCCAGTGAGAGAGAGTCCAGGGAGACAGAGCCCAGTGAGACAGAGCACATTGAGACAGTGTCCAGCGAGACAGTGCCCAGCGAGACAGTGCCTAGTGAGAGTTAATCCAGCGAGAAAGAGTCCAGTGAGACAGAGCCCAGTGAGAGTGAGTTCAGTGAGAGAGGGGTCCAATGAGAAGAGGGCCCAGTGAGAGAGAGCCCAGTGAGAGAGAGCCCAGTGAGACAGAGTCCAGTGAGACAGAGCCCATTGAGACAGAGCCCAGTGAGAGAGAGTCCCAGTGAGAAGAGGGCCCAGTGAGACAGAGCCCAGTGAGACAGAGCCCAGTGAGAGAGAGTCCAGTGAGAGAGAGAGCCCAGTGAGAGAGAGCCAGTTAGAGAGGGCCCAGAGCGAGAGACCCCAGTGAGAGAGAGTCCACTGAGAGAGAGTCCAGTGAGAGAGAGCCCAGTGAGAAGAGGGCCCAGTGAGAGAGAGCCCAGTGAGAGAGAAGCCAGTGAGACAGAGCCCAGTGAGAGAGAGCCCAGTGAGAAGAGGGCCCAGTGAGAAGAGGGCCCAGTGAGAGAGAGTCCAGTGAGAGAGAAGCCAGTGAGAAGAGGGCCCAGTGAGAGAGAGCCCAGTGAGAGAGAAGCCAGTGAGACAGAGCCCAGTGAGAGAGAAGCTCAGTGAGACAGAGCCCAGTGAGAGAGCCCAGTGAGAGAGAAGCCAGTAAGAGGGAGCCCAGTGAGAGTGAGGCCAGTGGGAGGGAGCCCAGTGAGAGAGAAGCCAGTGAGACAGAGCCCAGTGAGAGAGAAGCCAGTAAGAGGGAGCCCAGTGAGACAGAGCCCAGTGAGAGAGAAGCCAGTGAGACAGAGCCCAGTGAGAGAGAAGCCAGTGAGACAGAGCCCAGTGAGAGAGAAGCCAGTGAGACAGAGCCCAGTGAGAGAGAAGCCAGTGAGACAGAGCCCAGTGAGAGAGAAGCCAGTGAGACAGAGCCCAGTGAGAGAGAAGCCAGTGAGACAGAGTCCAGGGAGATGGTGCTCGGCGATATGGTTCCTGTTCATATTCTCTCCCAGTACACAGCTTGCCTAGTTGCATAAACTGGGGATCTTTACCTGCTACATCTTCACATTTCACACTGATCCCCTTCACTCAGCTAGGCTAAAAGCACACGGCTAACAATTAACAATGGGACGGTCTCTTACCCCCATCTTGGAGCATCAGGATAAAAGCCACCGACCCCAGCGATAGCCAGAGTGTCCAGTTCATCATGGTGAGGTACTTGACTCTCCGAGTTTGAGAGAGAATGAGAGAGAGAGTGTGAAATGGCCTGGGAGGGAAGGCAACCTTCGACTGAGCGCTGGTGGAGGAAGACTTGTTTTCACTGCTCACTCTCTGGGTATAAATACCCTGCTGATGGGGATTCCAGCCCGCTGTTATTCTAACTCGCTCTGTGTCAGAACCTCACCCTGCGCTCAGTCAGATTCACTCTGTAATTCAGGGTAATTTCAGCTCTCACGCTCTGTTATTTTCTTCTTAAGATCTCCAGAAACTGCAAGTCAGGAGCTGGTGATTAGATGACAGCAACCCTGGGCTTAAAGAATCGGGACAGTTAGCAGAACTGCGTGGAACTTGGCACATAGCCCGAGTTCAGAGTGCAGGACACGGCCAAGGTTAGAGAGCGAGGGGCAGGTTAATGCCAAAGTCGGACATGAAGCCGCAGTTATCCCTGGGACCAGGAGGAGAATCAGTCTGAGGGTGAGATTAGAACCTCAACTAAAAACCTGGAGAAATTAGTCAGTTATGAATAAGGTTGGAACTTAACCCCAGCAACATCAAGATGACTGTCTTAGCTTAAAGGATCCTAAGAGGATCTTAAGAGCATACCAAGGGGGAGTCTCCAATTCATGGCTAACAGGAAACTCCAGGGGCTATACAGGGCTTGACTGGAACTTAAAGAACTACTTAGATATGCCAGAGAGAGGCATCAGTCTCAGGTGTGAGATAACATGTTGTCTTTTATTCATTCACGGGGTGTGGGCTTCACTGGCTGGGCCAGCATTTATTGCCCATCCCTAATTCCCCTTGAGAAGGTGGTGGTGAGCTGCTTTCTTGAACCGCTGCAGTCCATGTGGTGTAGGTACACCCACAGTGCTGTTAGGGAGGGAGTTCCAGGATTTTGACCCAGTGACAGTGCAGGAATGGTGATATATTTCCAAGTCAGGATGGTGAGTGACTTGGAGGGGAACTTCCAGGTGGTGGTGTTCCCATCGATCTGCTGCCCTTGTCCTTCTAGATGGTAGTGGTCGTGGGTTTTGGAAGGTGCTGTCGAAGGAGCCTTGGTGAATTCCTGCAGTGTATCTTGTAGATGGTACACACACTGCTGCTACTGTGCGTCGGTGGTGGAGGGAGTGAATGTTTGTGGATGGGGGGCCAATCAAGCGGGGCTGCTTTGTCCTGGACGGTGTCAAGCTTCTTGGGTGTTGTGGGAGCTGCACTCATCCAGGCAAGTGTTGAAGGCTGGGGGTCTTGGTGATGATTGTGACTGGGTTGTAGGTAGGCGAGTGACTGATGCTGAACTCCATTGGGTGGAGTGGGGTTGTTTACAGCTTCTCTCAGTTTTTTTCCAGGTTAAAAACTCTCCGTATCTCCAGCCCGGAGTCTCCTCACCAGCTCCACAACGGGCAGCTGTGGAAACAGGAGCCACATTGTACCTGGAGCATCCATTACAATCGGGTTCGAATCGAAAAGTAAGGAAGTTATTTTGAACCTGTACTGAAGCTTGGTTAGGGCCCACATAGAACAGTGTGTGCTGTCCTGGTCCCTATGTTATAAAAAGGATTTTGTACTGCTGGAGAGGATAAAGAGAAGATTTACAAAGATGATACCAGAAATGTGTGAATGTACATATCAGGGAAAGAGTGACAGGCTGGGTCTCTTTGCTCTTGTAAAGGAGGCTGAGGGGATGACCTAATAGAGATCTTCAAAATGATGCAAGGTTTTGATCGATTGGATACAGACAGACCGTTTCCTCTTGTGGGGAAGGGCAGGACTAGAGACCATCAATATGAGAGGGTCACCAAGAAATCCAATGGGGAATTCAGGAGAAACCTCTTTACCCAGAGAGCGGTGAGAATGTGGAACTCGCTGGCACAGGGAGTGGGTGAAGTGAACTGTATAGGTTCATTTGAGGGGAAACTGGGCAATTCTATGAAGGACTCGAGGGTTACGATGGTAGGTTTAGATGAGGAGAGATTGGAGGAGGCTGGAGGGGAGCAGGAGTGGTTGGGCTGAATGGCCTGTTTCCAGGTTGGGTATCCTGTGTAATCCTATGAGTCATACAGAAGGCGCCCATTAGCCCAGCTGTGTCTGTGCTGCCTCTTCAAAAGACCTGTTCAGTTAGTCCCAATCCCCCCTGCTCTTTCCCCATAGCTCTGCAAATACGTATTTATCCAATTTCCTTTTGAAAGTTCCTATTGAACCTGCAGTCAGCACCTTCCAGATCACAACAACTGGCTGTGGAAAAAAAAATGATTCCTCATCTCTCCTATCAATTATCTTAAATCTATGACCTGTCATTACCAAACCTGCCACTCAAGTTGGATTTTCCTACGTCAAAATGATTTTGAAAACCTCTATTAAATCTCCCCCTTAACCTTCTCGGCTCTAAGGAGAACAATCCCAGCTTCTCTGCACATTAACCGGACTCCCCCATTCCTGGAACCATTCCGGTTCATCTCCTCTGCACCCGCTCCCAGGCCGTCAGATCCTTCCTAAAGTGTGGAGCCTAGAACTGGACATGATACTCCAGCTGAGGCTGAATCATTGTTTGATTAATGTTCACCATAATGCCCTTGCTTTGGTGCTCACTGCCTTTATATATAAAACCCTGGCTGCTCTATACAATTTTTTTTTTATCCTTTCATGGGACGTGGGCTTTGCTGGCTGGGCCAGCATTTATTGCCCATCCCTAATTACCCTTGGGAAGGTTGTGGTGAGCTGCTTTCTTGGACCGCTGCAGTCAGTCGTGTTTTTATTATGATATAAAGACATCATGACTCACAAGGGATTGTGTAAACATGTTGTGGGTTCATTTATTTAAACTAGACACATGGGAACAGATATACACGGATAGAAAGTGTGAAGACATCAGCAGCAGAGCTGTGTGTGTGTGCTCCGCTCACAGGCAAAAGTGAAACTGAGACTGATCGCATGACACACTTCCCTTCCAATGATGTCATGCTGCTATCCCTTAAAGGCATATTATAACACCCCCCCCACTTTCTTTTTAAAAATACTTTCCCTCCTTCCAAAGAAGTATAACTAGTTCCAATACATGTTCCTGTGGTTACCATTATGAGTATATACAGCTCATGAAACTATGACTGTCTAAAGAGGTAACCTGCTGGTACACCCAGATCTTTTAGTGGTAACCTTGTCTGGTGGTTTCTTTAATTGCTCACAGTGATCTGTGGAATTGTCATTCTTGGATGTTGTTCCTGGTTGCATTTGGGATCTTGTCCTTGATGTACGGGACTGTACGGTGGTGAGCAGCTGAATTGGATCTGATTTGCCCTCAGGTATGTCTCACAGTTGTGCTTTTGTGTGTGTGTCATAACTTCCTAGGACCTTGGTTCTGAACAAATCCTTGTCACCTCAGCTGACTGCCACATTCCTTCTGTGGGAATCTGGCTGTGAAATTGTCCCGACTGTAAACTTGACAATTCTGTCCCTGCATTTTTATTGTGCACATTGGTCCTCCTCTCTTGTAGTTTTAACAGTTGTTATTGGGTTTCTGAGAGAGTAGAATGGGTGAATGTAGGTAAATTGGTATGCACTGATCTGCCGAATATGAGCTCCGCCGGTGATAGAATAGTTACACTTAAAGGTGTTGCTCTTGGATGTAACATTGCAATGCGCAGATCTCGCTGGGTCTGTCCACATATGGGAATTAGGGGTTTCACTGTGTGAATCATTGGTCCAGTTAGGTCATTAGATCTAGGGTAATGAGGAGAAGTAGTGTGATCGATATTCCACTTCTCACACATATCCTGAAATGGCTTACCAATAAGTTGAGGACCGTTATCCGTAATGATCTCTCTAGGCACACTGGATAAACTGAAAATAGCACTTAGGTTGTGCATGACAGTTGTGCTTGATGTATTGTGCCGAAGAATGTGGTACTTGGTAAAGTAGTTGACAACGATGATGAAATCAGTGCCATGAATGTGAAAGAAGTGGGATCAATGTTGGACCAAGGATGGGTCGGAGCTCCATGTGCAGTGATACACTGTGCTGAATCATGTATACTATCGACATGTCTGGCACTGCTTGATGATGACTTCAATATCATTGTTCATACCCAGCCAATAGTCTGTCTGTCTGGTCAGTCTTCCTGTCCAATCTATACCCATGTGGGAGTGATGAAGTTGTTGATGAATATCAGGTTCCAAAAGATTCCGATATGATCATCTGCCTGCCTTTAAAAAGTGACTGCCCGGGAGATGCCTAGCTTAGCCTGGTAAGGCTAAAATGGTCTCGTGTGTTTGCAGACTTGCTGAATTGAATCAGGCCATCCCTCAACGATGGTTTTCCACAGTTTGTGTAGCGTAGAATCTTTCACTGCTTCTTCTCGTAGCTGCTGGTATCTGCGGTGTGAAGAATATTCCAGATCAGTTGATGGACCTGCATTCTTCTGCAATTGTAATGTCGCAGCTCCCTTGATACTGCCAATTTTGTCAACATGTTCTGGATATTTCGCTGTTAGGTGGTGAACCGAGGCAATAGGAATAGTTTCTGAGGTTGATCTGTCCAATGAGGTTTGACTGATTCCATGGATTGTCACTAGTGTGAGGTCGCGACATTCTGGTAGACCTACAGTTGCTGGGCCTTAGTTCCCATGGCGTAGAGCATGGGACACACCCAGGAGGGCTGATTGTACTCTCATTCCAGGACTATGGATTCTGCAAATGGAATTACAGAGAGTTTCACAGCAGTACCTTTCACCAGGACCTTCCATGTCTGTGGATACATGTCTGTTTTAGAATTCGCGGCAGTAGTGTGTTAGAACTTGCCCCAGAATCAATCTTGGCCAATAACGAATAGATACCAACTTTCTTAGGGCAGATAATCTGAATCTTGATAAATACTTTGGATGATGAGATGGCATCTATGTTTTCCACCAGATTGAAGGTGTGAAACATAGCTCTTCATCTCATCGTACACAAGGCCATCATTTCCTGGTTTGTCAGTCACCTCGTGTACACGTATCTGACAGGATACCCGATAGTCAATCTTACTGCCCGAAGGTACCCGTTGTGTAGGGTCTGTCTGGATCAGTGCATGTCTGGTTGTAGCTACATCAGCCTTTGCTCTAGTCACTGCCGCTGCCAATGGCCCTTTCTGCCCCAGGCCTTGCAGGATTGATGGAAAACCTGGCCTTTCCTTGGTGACTGTAGAGGTCCACACCTTCCACATGTCTCCTTGGGTTTGGCTATTCTGGTGAATGAGTCAACAATTGTGGTTGTGCTGAGGACCTGTGATCTTCATCAAGCTGTGAGGATCGGTCCGTACTCACCTCCATCCTTGAGTAGCTCTTCGATAAGATACATTTTGGGCTTGTCTAGCAGATCATTCTGGACAATTCTGTCTGCTAGCTCTGCGTTTGAAGAATCACAGTACCCACCCTTTTCTCTGCATCTACTGATGAAGTGCTCTATGGGTTCTGTGGGCTATTGTCAAAATGACATGAACTCCAGTCGATGAATACGGAAGTTTAACCTGATCCTGAACCGGTCTCCAGTGTAATCCATATCTTTTGGGGATCCTTTAGCTCTTCTGCTGTTAATCCTGATGTGTTTAGCCTGTGTAGACCTTCGTTCCCAATTGCTGGGTGAATTTTTATGACTTGCTTGGGAGGTTCAGACACACCTGAAATCAAGAAACCAGGGGTGGAAATTTACCTGTGTAGGTCGGGCTGGGCGGGGCAGAGCCGATCGCCACCCGCGATTGGCTGCGTGCCGCCATTTTACGCGGGCAGGCCAATTAAGGCCCATTCAACCCGTGCGGGCGGGCGGGTGGAGGAGGGAGAATCAGGGCCTGCGCTCTTTTGCACATGCGCGTGAAAGAGTGTAGCAATCTCCCTGAGGCACGGAGCTTGTAGATGGTACACATACTGCTGCTGCTGTGCATCGGTGGTGGAGGGAGTGAATGTTTGTGGATGGGGTGCCAATCGAGCGGGGCTGCTTTGTCCTGGACGGTGTCAAGCTTCTTGAGTGTTGTGGGAGCTGCACTCATCCAGGCAAGTGGGGAGTATTCCATCACACTCCTGACTTGTGCCTTGTAGATGGTGGACAGGCTTTGAGGAGTCAGGAGGTGAGTTACTTGCCACAGGATTCCTAGCCTTTGACCTGCTCTTGTAGCCACAGTATTTATATGGCTAGTCCAGTTCAGTTTCTGGTCAATGGTAACCCCCAGGATGTTGATGGTGGGGGATTCAGTGATGGTAATGCCATTGAATGTCAAGGAGCGACGGTTAGATTCTCTCTTGTTGGAGATGGTCATTGCCTGGCACTTGTGTGGTGTGAATGTTACTTGCCACTTGTCAGCCCAAACCTGGATATCACCCAGGTCTTGCTGCATTTGGACATGGGCTGCTTCAGTATCTGAGGAGTCGCGAATGGTGCTGAACATTGTGCAATCATCAGCGAACATCCCCACTTCTGACCTTATGATGGAAGGAAGGTCATTGATGAAGCAGCTGAAGATGGTTGGGTTGAGGACACTACCCTGAGGAACTCCTGCAGTGATGTCCTGGAGCTGGGATGACTGACCTCCAACAACCACAACCATCTTCCTTTGTGCTAGGTATGACTCCACCCAGCGGAGAGTTTTCCCCCTGATTCCCATTGACTCCAGTTTTGCTAGGGCTCCTTGATGCCACACTCGGTCAAATGCTGCCTTGATGTCAAGGGCAGTCACTCTCACCTCACCTCGGGAGTTCAGCTCTTTTGTCCATGTTTGAATCAAGGCTGTAATGAGGTCAGGAGCTGAGTGGCCCTGGCGGAACCCAAACTGGGTATCAGTGAGCAGGTTATTGCTGAGCAAGTGCCGTTTGATAGCACTGTTGATGACCCCTTCCATTACTTTACTGATGATGGAGAGTAGACTGATGGGGCGGTAATTGGCCGGGTTGGATTTGTCCTGCTTTTTGTGTACAGGACATACCTGGGCAATTTTCCACATAGCCGGGTAGATGCCAGTGTTGTAGCTGTACTGGAACAGCTTGGTTAGGGGCGCGGCAAGTTCTGGAGCAAAAGTCTTCAGTACTATTGCCGGAATATTGTCAGGGCCCATAGACTTTGCAGTATCCAGTGCCTTCAACTGTTTCTTGATATCATGTGGAGTGAATCGAATTGTCTGAAGACTGGCATCTGTGATGCTGGGGACCTCTGGAGGAGGCCGAGATGGATCATCCACTCAGCACTTCTGGCTGAAGATTGTTGTAAATGCTGAGTCAGTACTGAGGGAGTGCTGCACTGTCAGAGGGTCAGTACTGAGGGAGTGCTGCACTGTCAGAGGGTCAGTACTGAGGGAGTGCTGCACTGTCTGAGGGTCAGTGCTGAGGGAGTGCTGCAGTGTCAGAGGGTCAGTACTGAGGGAGTGCTGCACTGTCAGAGGGTCAGTACTGAGGGAGTGCTGCACTGTCAGAGGGTCAGTACTGAGGGAGTGCTGCACTGTCGGAGGGTCAGTACTGAGGGAGTGCCGCACTGTCAGAGGGTCAGTACTGAGGGAGTGCTGCACTGTCAGAGGGTCAGTACTGTGGGAGTGCTGCACTGTCAGAGGGTCAGTACTGAGGGAGTGCTGCACTGTCAGAGGGTCAGTACTGAGGGAGTGCTGCACTGTCAGAGGGTCAGTACTGAGGGAGTGCTGCACTGTAGGAGCGTCAGTACTGAGGGAGTGCTGCACTGTCAGAGGGTCAGTACTGAGGGAGCGCTGCACTGTCGGAAGGTCAGTATCGAGGGAGTGCTGCACTGTCGGAGGGTCAGTACTGAGGGAGTGCTGCACTGTAGGAGCATCAGTACCGAGGGAATGCTGCACTGTCAGAGGGTCAGTACTGAGGGAGCGCTGCACTGTCGGAGGGTCAGTACTGAGGTAGTGCTGCACTGTCGGAGGGTCAGTACTGAGGGAGTGCTGCACTGTTGGAAGGGTCAGTACTCAGGGAGTGCTGCACTGTCGGAGGGTCAGTACTGAGGGAGTGCTGCACTGTAGGAGCGTCAGTACTGAGGGAGTGCTGCACTGTCAGAGGGTCAGTACTGATGTAGCGCTGCACTGTTGGAGGGTCAGTACTGAGGGAGTGCTGCACTCTTGGAGGGTCAGTTCTGAGGGAGTGCTGCACTCTTGGAGGGTCAGTACATTGGGAGCACTGCACCGTTGGAGGGTCAGTACTGAGGGAGTGCTGCACTGTCGGAAGGGTTAACTCGAAACGTCAACTGATTTCTTCTCCACCGATGCTGCCAGACCTGCTGAGTTTTTCCAGGTAATTCTGTTTTTGTTTTGGATTTCCAGCATCCGCAGTAGCTTTTAGCTTTTTGTTTTTCTCAGTTGAGATGTACACATTGCCCAGATCTCTCTGTTCCAGCACCTACTTTAACATTCCGCCATTTCAGTTAACATCCTCGTTATTCCGAACAGAACCTATTCCGTGAGGATAGTGTGGTTCCGGGAAATCTGACCCACATGACGGAAATAGACATCTCAAATACTTGAACCATCGGCGATCACTTGGTCAAACGGGTAAAGCTTGACGTCCCCGAAGATTAATCTCAAGGAGCAGACATCTGGAATGGAAACTCTGAGGGGGTTTCAGATACCCAGAAGTGACCCTCACCTCCAGACAGCCTAATTAAACGTGGCAGTTTTACGAACTGTCGAATTAGCTCCAGCCTCATTAAACACAAACGCTCACTAATCAGCTAGAATTCCAGTGGGATTTTCCCAGCCAGAGGGTGGGAGGGAGAGGAGAGCATTCCCCCTTTCGCAAAAGGCTGCATTCGATTGCAGAAACCCCAGGCAGGTCATTAACAGGAAGGGAAAATTGGGAGAGGATTTTATATAAAGCAGACGTGATAATGACTGTTTTAAGGAACTGTTGCAGTTTTGGCAGAGCTTTGCCAATGCCGAAAGTCTGATAGACTGAGACAACAGCTGAACTTAATACTGGTTCATTCAGCTCCAGAACAAGCTGTGACTCGCTGGATTAACCCCCCACTTCGCTTTGGCGCCAGAATGTTATGGGTTCCAGATCCACTCTCTGAAAATCTGAGCACACAATTCAAGCTGAAGCGTGCGCCATGTTCAGCTGCCGTCTCAGTCTATTGATCCCCCTCAGTCTGTCAACACTGTGACGCTCCCCTAAGGCAGTCATTATGTTGTCTGCTCCGTAAAATCCCCTTTGGTCTTTTACCACCCTGTTTCCCCCTCTCTCGCCCTCCGTGCCCACTGGCCTACACTGGTGCCCACTCAAGCAAAGTCTCAGTGTTAAAATTCTCACCCCTGTTTTCAAATCCCTCCTTAGCCTCACCCCCATATCCCTGGACTCTCCACCATGCCCCACAACTGTCCGAGGTATCTGCCCGCCTCTCCTGCTGGCCCTCCCACAGTGGGGAGGTCAGGGAGGGCACGCCAAGCTCCAACCGGACAAAGAATCGGGGTCCGGAGTCTTGGACGGACCCCAGCCAGAGGGGGCCGGGTCTGGGGGAGGAGGGGGTTTGGGGGAGGGAGGGGTTTGTTGAGTGGGCGGTAGGGAGAGGTGACTCCCCCCAACAAAGCCAAGTGGCATGAAGAGCCCAGTGGGTTAGGAACATAGGAAACAGGGGCATTAGGAGGCCATTCAGCCCCTTGACCTGTTCTGCCATTCAAGTAGATCATGGCTGATCTTCTCCCTTCTCAACATCTTCCCCGCGCTATCGTTAATATCTAGAAATCTATCGATCTCTGTCTTGAACAAACTCAGTCACTGAACTTCCACAGCCTCTGGGGTAGAGAATTCCAAAGATTCACCACCCCCCTGAGGGAAGAAATTCCTCCTCATCTCAGTCTTAAAGTACCTGCCCCTTATTCTGAGACTGTGCCCCCTGGTTCTAGACCCCGCCCCACCAGCCAAGGGAAACGTCTTTGCTGCACTCCACCCAGTCACGCCCTGTAAAAATGTAACTTTCAGTGAGATCGCCCCTCATTCTTCCAAACTCTAGAGAATACAGGCCCCGTCTCCTCAACCTCCCCTCATAAAAGAGTCCCGCCATCCCAGGGATCGGTCTGGTGAACCTCCATTGTGCTCCCTCCATGGCCAGTATATCCTTCTTTGCATAAAACCAAAACTGTGCACAATACTCCTAACGCAATTCCCAATTCTCCAGGAACACCCCTGGAGTCTCTAGGCTAATCTCCGGGACACTCACTGGGTAGCAAGGACCCAACAGGAAAATCAGGCAATAATACTTCAACAATATATCTTCACCTCCTTACCAGAGTGTCAGGGGTGTGGTTGGGGGAGGGGAAGGCTGCTCGACTGGGTGAGGCGGTTGGAGGCCATGCGTCGGAATCTCCAGGAATGCTTCCAAAACAGAGGCGGCAACTTTAAAAAGCAGGAGAAATGCCGAGGACCCGGATTCATTTGTTCCCCGTGGAATCGCTGCAACAGAGGGGAGGAACATTCTAGCAAATCCATCCTGCCGCCCCACTGAATGAATTCCTACTTTCCGTGCAATTCCCAGGCTGGCCATTTCCTTTCCCCCGGGTTACTGTCCCGCCATAACTTTCGGGTGAATAAACAAACCGTCCGAGAGGTCAAATCACTTTATTAACCGAGGAACATTCTGGAACAGCAAGATCTCATTACAGGTCAAGCTGAGTCAGCGATGCGAGCGCACGACCAGTGTTAACGGTGCACACGATGGCGGAGAACGAGAGGTTCAGGGAGGAGGCACAGGGAAAGCGTTCGAGGATCCCCAGACCGAGCGAATCAAAGCAGATTGTAGGGAACTCAAACCATGGGCAGTGCAGGGATTCACTTCACATCCCTGCATCAAATCAAACATTCCATCAACACGCAGCTCCGAGGGGCAACACTGACAGTTTCACAGCTCTCTCTTGGTCCAGTGGTCACCCTCTGTCCAAGGGTCACTCCCTGTCCAGGGGTCACTCTATGTCCAAGTGCAATTCTCCAATATTACTCTCTGTCCGGTCATCTGAACTGTCTGTTCAGGGCTCACCACTGATGTTACTCTCTGGCCAGAGTTCACTCCCTGTCCAGGGGTCACTCCCTGTCCAGGGGTCACTCTCTGATGTTGCTCTCTGCCCAAGGGTCACTCTCTGTCCAGGGGTCACTCTCTGATGTTACTCTGTATCCAGTGGTCACTCTCTGTCCAGGGATCACTCTCCAATGTTACTCTCTGTCCAGTAGTCACTGTCTGTTCAAGGTTCATACTGATGCTATTCTCTGTCCCGGTGTCCCTCTCTGTCTGGTGGTCACCTTCTGCCCAGCGGTCACTCTTTGTCCAGTGGTCACTCTCTGTCCAAGGGTCACTCTCTGATGTTACTCTTTGTCCAGTGGTCACCCTCTACCCAAGGGTCACTCTCCAATGTTACCCTGTCCAGGGGTCACTTTCTGTCCAATGTTACTCTCTAATATTACTCTCTGTCCTGAGGCCACTCACCGTCCAGCAGTGACTCCCTACTCAGGGATCACTCTCAGTCCAATGGTCGCTCTCTGTCCTGGGGGTCACTCTCCATCCAGGAGTCATTTTCTGTTCTGTGGTCACTCTCTGATGTTACTTTCTCCAGGGGTCACTCTTTGTCCAGCGGTCACTCTCTGCCCAGGGATCATTCTCTATGTTACTCTCTTTCTCCGGCTGGTGCTGGTATGGGAGGGGATGGGGGAGGGTGATACTGAACCTGGGTTTCACTGCCACGCACCCTGTGATTGGCCATCCTGCTGCTCAATGGTGATGGCCAGGTCCAAACACGGTGATCTCAGCGATTGCCAGAGAGGTGTGCCGACCGGGTATCACCACGGTGACGTATCGGCCGAACATCCCATTGCAGCTAAAGTGCTGTGTTTCTCCAGGACTGATGGACTCAACCACTCCACACCTGCCAACACAGAAACACAAGGACATTAGGAAGAATAAGAGGCCATTCAGCCCCTCTAGACTTTTCTGCCAAATTCTAAGCCCCAACCCTATTTTCCCAGCTTTGCTCCATATCCCACAAAACCCTTGACCAGTAAAATCTATTGAGCTCTATTTTGAAAGCTCTAATTGACTCCCAAAGCCCTCACCAAGAGGTTTTATGGGATTTGTAGTGTGCCTGTTGTGGAAATTCACTTTTAATGTAATCTACCTGTCGCAGGAGCTTTCCTCTGGCTAGTTTGCCTGTAACTGGAGTTTGCCTGTCGTTGGGAATTTGCCTGTAGCAGGAGTTTGTCTGTAGCAGGGGGTTTGCCTCTGGCAAGTTTGCCTGTAGTGTGAGATTGCCTGTAACAGGAGTTTGTCTGTAGTGGGAGTTTGCTTGCAGCAGGAGTTTGTCTGTAGTGGGAGTTTGCCTGCAGCAGGAGTTTGCCTCTGGCTAGTTTTCCTGTAGTGGGAATTTGTCAACAGCTGGAGTTTACCTGTAGTGTGAGATTGCCCGTAACAGGAATTTGTCTGGAACAGGTGTTTGCAGCTGCAGTTTGGCTGTAGCAGGAGCTTGCCTTTAGTGAGGGTTTGCCTGTAGCGGGAGTTTGCTGTAGCTGGTGGTTTTGCCTGTAGTGGGAGTTTTTGCCTGCACCTAGAGCTTGACTGTAGCAGGGGTTTGCCTGTCACAGGAATTTTTCTATAGCTGAAGTTTGCCTGTAGTTGCCGTTTACCTGGCATTGGATTTGCCATTGTCTTCAAGCGAGTCTCCAATACGGACCTCTGCTCCGTTCAGGTCTCCCGGAACCCCGTCTATCCTGTTAGTGATGGACACGGTGCCCACCATATAGGGGTGGAGAAGGTCCACCCTCCACCAGGGCTCCATCTCGGAGGTAGTGATGGAGCAGGAACCCAGGCTGCAGTCCGAGTTCACGTTCCCGTCTATTGCATTGATGGCATTCCCGAGATAATTTTCCAAGCTGGACTGAGTGGCTCTGCCTTGCAGGGCAAAGTTAAGGTCTAAAGGTTAAACACAGAGATTTAGAGGGTTCCATAAACATCTTGAAACATTACAATGAGCACCTTGTTCATTCTCCCTCCATGGGGAACTGCACTGTTAGGGTGTGGCTTACCTTCAGACTCCACATGTTCTCCTGGCCAATCTTCCATTCTCCCTAACCCTCAACTCAGTTAAAACTCTGCTGCACATATCCTAAATTACACTGAGTCCTGTTCGCCCACCACCCATAAGACCATAAGACATAGGGGCAGAAATTAGGCCAATCGGCCCATCGAGTCTGCTCCGCCATTCAATCATGGCTGATAAGTTTCTCAACCCCCTTCTCCCGCCTTCTCCCCTTAACCTTTGGTCTCCTTACTAATCAAGAACCTATCTATCTCGGTCTTAAATACACTCAATGATCTGGCCCCACAGCCTTCTGTGGCAATGAGTTCCATAGATTCACCACTCTCTGGCTAAAGAAGTTTCTCCTCATCTCTGTTCTAAAAGGTCTTCCCTTTACTCTGAGGCTGTGCCCTCGGGTCCTAGTCTTTCCTACTAATGGAAACATCTTCCCCACGTCCACTCTATCCAGGCCTTTCAGTATTCTGTAAGTTTCAATCAGATCCCCCCTCATCCTTCTAAACTCCATCGAGTATAGACCCAGAGTCCTCAAACGTTCCTCATATGTTAAGCCTTTCATTCCTGGGATCGTTCTCGTGAACCTCCTATGGACCCTCTCCAGGGCCAGCACATCCTTCCTGAGATACGGGACCCAAAATTGCTCACAATATTCTAAATGTGGTCTGACCAGAGCCTTATAAAGCCTCAGCAGCACATCCCTGCTTTTATATTCTAGTCCTCTCGAAATAAATGCCAACATTGCATTTGCATTCCTAACCACCGACTCACCCCTGGTCTCAGTACCCTGCATTGGCTCCCAGTCAGGCAATGCCTCGATTTTAAAATCGATCAGTGTCTGTCTTTCTCCCATAAGCACTCTCTCTTCATCCCTCTCCACTTCTCTATCTCTTTACCCGGCTCCCTCTTTCTCTCCGTGTCACTGTCCTTTTCTTTCTCTCTCCCTCCGATTCTCCGCTCTGCATCCCACCTCAGACTCATATCCATCCCGGAAAACCGGCTTGCTCCTTACCTGGATCAACATGGGCTTTTCCTAATCCAGACACCACTAGAAGAACAGCAAAAACTTGGAGGAGCATCCTGCGGAGAGACAGACGGGGATTTAACACCTGGTCTACTTACACCTCACAAATAATTCCTCAAATTTACAGCTCTTCCCAGTTATCATCAGCTCAGGGACCTTACACAATCTGAGAAAGACCAGTTAATGGCTGCCCTTATCTTGGTACCAGGGGATGGATCTGGGCAGATGGAGGAGTATCAGTGGGAGGGGATTTGAGTGATAGTGATCAGAATTCAGATTTGCTCAACTTAGATTCATCATCATTATGGAAAAGATTAAAGATAGACCAGGAATGTGACCACCGACACACGGTATCAGCAGTGTGTGTACCATCTACAAGATGCACTGCAGGAACTCACCAAGGCTCCTCAGACAGCACCTTCCAAACCCACGACCACTACCATCTAGAAGGACAAGGGCAGCAGATAGATGGGAACACCACCACCTGGAAGTTCCCCTCCAAGTCACTCACCATCCTGACTTGGAAACATATCGCTGTTCCTTCACTGTCGCTGGGTCAAAATCCTGGTACTACCTCCCTAACAGCACTGTGGGTGTACTTACATCCATTTTATTTAACCCGTTCATGGTACCATAAGACATATCCCGCATTTGTTGCCCATGCCTGATTGTCCTTGAACTGAATGACTTGCTCGGCCATTTCAGAGGGCATCAACCACATTGCTGTGGGTCTGGAGTCACATGTAGGCCAGACCAGGTAAGGACAGCAGATTTCCTTCCCTAACAGGCATTAGTGAACCAGATGGATTTTTACAACAACTGATAATGGTTTCATGGTGACCATTACTGAGACTCGCTTAGGTTCCATGTTCGTTGTTTAAAATTAAGTTCCGCTCCCAGGTACCCCCTGTAAATATTAACACATCCCTGGGGGCCCCCTGTAAATATTAACACACTCCCGGACACCGTCTGTAAATATTAACACGCTCCCGGAGACCCCCTGTAAATATTAACACGCTCCCGGGACCCCCTGTAAATATTAACACACGCCCGGAGACTCCCTGTAAATATTAACACACTCCCGGAGACTCCCTGTAAATATTAACACACTCCCGGGGAGCCCCTGTAAATATTAACACACTCCCAGAGACCCCCTGTAAATATTAACACACTCTCGGGGACCCCCTGTAAATATTAACACGCTCCCGGAGACTCCCTGTAAATATTAACACACTCCCGGAGACCCCCTGTAAATATTAACACACTCCCGGAGACCCCCTGTAAATATTAACACTCTCCCGGAGACCCCCTGTAAATGTTAACACACACCCGGAGACACCCTGTAAATATTAACACACACCCGGAGACCCCCTGTAAATATTAACACACTCCCGGAGACCCCTTGTAAATATTAACACACTCCCGGAGACACCCTGTAAATATTAACACACTCCCGGAGACCCCCTGTAAATATTAACACACTCCCGGAGACGCCCTGTAAATATTAACACGCTCCCGGGGACCCCCTGTAAATATTAACACGCTCCCGGAGACTCCCTGTAAATATTAACACACTCCCGGAGACCCCCTGTAAATATTAACACACTCCCGGAGACCCCCTGTAAATATTAACACTCTCCCGGAGACCCCCTGTAAATATTAACACACACCCGGAGACACCCTGTAAATATTAACACACTCACAGAGACCCCCTGTAAATATTAACACACTCCCGGAGACCCCCTGTAAATATTAACACACTCACAGAGACCCCTGTAAATATTAACACACTCCCGGAGACCCCCTGTAAATATTAACACACTCCCGGAGACCCCCTGTAAATATTAACACACTCCCAGAGACCCCCTGTAAATATTAACACACTCACAGAGACCCCCTGTAAATATTAACACACTCCCAGAGACCCCCTGTAAATATTAATACACTCCCGGAGACCCCCTGTAAATATTAACACACTCCCGGAGACCCCCTGTAAATATTAACACTCTCCCGGAGACCCCCTGTAAATATTAACACACACCCGGAGACACCCTGTAAATATTAACACACTCACAGAGACCCCCTGTAAATATTAACGCACTCCCGGAGACCCCCTGTAAATATTAACACACTCACAGAGACCCCCTGTAAATATTAACACACTCCCGGAGACCCCCTGTAAATATTAACACACTCACAGAGACCCCCTGTAAATATTAACACACTCCCGGAGACCCCCTGTAAATATTAACACACTCCCGGAGACCCCCTGTAAATATTAACACACTCCCGGAGACCCCCTGTAAATATTAACACACTCACAGAGACCAGCTCACACTAAACACAGGCTACAATTGTCACTGTCTTGTGCAATGTTTGGCATTTTATGTGGGTTTTTTGGTGAAGATGTGTAGCTTGACTCGTACTTCGGTCGCTCTTACCTGGTGAGTTTGTTTCCAAGGGTGTGGATGAGCTGGCTCTGCAGATGCTCTGCTGGTTAATGTTGCTGTCGTTCCTCATTTATAATCCCCACCTCATCTCTGAGATTCCACCTGTGACACAATGTATTGGTCAGCAGCCAGATCTTCAGCGTGGGACATTGCAACAGAGGGGGAGATGAGGTTGAGGGATTGTGAAACCAGTAAACAAAGTAAACTATCTGGTAATCAAAATAAAGTGAGAGTGAGAGACAGTGACCAAGAGGGAAGAGAGAGAGAGCTACAGAGACAGAGAGAGAGGGAGAGAGAGAAAACACAAGAACACAAGGAATAGGAGCAGGAATAGGCCACTCAGCCCATCCAGCCTGTTCCGCCATTCAGGACCATCATGGCCGATCTTGGGCTTCAACCCCATTTTCCCGCTCACTCCCCGTAACCGTTCATTCCCCGAGACACCAAAAATCTGTCCATTCCAGCCTTAAATAGATCCAACGATGGAGCACCCACAATCCTCTGGGGGAGAGAATTCCAAATATTCACAACCCTTTGAGTGAAGTAATTTCTCCTCATCTCAGTCCTAAATGACCGGCCCCTTATCCTGAGACTGTGTCCCCGTGTTTTAGATTCACTGACCAATGGAAACAATCTCTCAGTGCCCACCCTATCAAACCCCCTCAGAATTTTGTCAGTTTCAATGAGATCGTCTCTCATTCCTCTAAACTCCAGAGAATTTAAGTCCAATTTACTCACCCTCTTATGATAGGACAGCCCCCTCGTCCCAGGGACCATCTAGTGAACCTTCACTGTACCGTCTCCAATGAGAGTATATCCTTCCTTAAACATGGAGACCAAAATTACGCACAATATTCCAGATGTGGTCTCACCAAAACCATGTACAACTGTAGCAAGACTTCTTTACTCTTGTACTCAGTCCCCTTGCAATAAAGGCCAACATGCTATTTGCCTTCCTAATTGTTTGCTGCACCTACATGCTAACTTTCTGTGTTCCTTGTACAAGCACCTGCAAGTCTCTTTGAACATCAACATTCACAAATTTTGCATCTTTTAAAAAATATTCTACTTTTCTATTCTTATGACCAAAGTGAATAACTTCACATTTCCCTACATTATACTCCATCTGCCATCTTGTTGCTCACTCACCTAACCTGTCTATATCTCTTAGCAGCCTCTCTGTGTCCTCCCCACAGCTTACCTTCCCACCCAGCTTGGTATCATCAGCAAACTTAGATACACGACTCTCTGTCTCTTCATCTAAGTCATTAATATAGATTGTAAATAGCTGAGGCCCCAGCACTGATCCTTCCATTATTCACAGCCTGCTAACTTGAAAAAGCCTCATTTATTCCCACTCCCTGTTTTCCATCTGTTAACCAACTCTCTATCCATACTTATTTTGCCGATTAACCTTTCATGTGGCACCTTGTCGAATGCCTTTAGGAAATCCAGGTATACGACATAAGAACATAGGAGTAGGTAATTCAGCTCCTCAAGCCTGCCCCGCCATTCAATACGATCATGGCTGATCTCATTTCGGCCTCAACTCCAATTTCCCGCCCCCTCCCCATAACCTTTCAACCCGTTACTGATTAAAAATCTGTCTATCTCCTCCTTAAATTTATTCAGCGTCCCGACATCCACTGCACTCTGAGGTAGTGAATTCCACAGATTCACGACCCTTTGAGAAAAGTAATTCCTCCCCATCTCTGATTTAAATCTACCACCTCTTAGCCTAAAACTATGGCCTCTCGTTCTAGAATGCCCCACAAGGGGAAACATCTGCTCCACGTCTACTTTGTCTATTCCCTTTAGCATCTTATATACCTCAATTAGATCTCCTCTCATCCTTCTAAACTCTAGTGAGTATAGACCTAAACTGCTCAATCTCTCCTCATAAGACAAGCCCCGCATCTCTGGAATCAATCTAGTGAACCTCCTCTGAACCGCCTCCAATGCAACTACATCCTTCCTCAAGTAAGGGGACCAAAACTGTGCCCAGTACTCCAGGTGCGGTCTCACCAATGCCTTGTACAGTTGCAACAACACTTCCCTATTTTTATACTCTATTCCTTTAGCAATAAATGCCAAAATTCCATTTGCCTTCCTTATTACCTGCTGTACCTGCAGACTAGCTTTCAGCGATTCATACACGAGGACACCCAGATCCCTCTGCACTGAAGCATTCTGAAGTTTCTCTCCATTTAAATAATAAGTCGCCTTTTTATTCTTCCGACCAAAATGGATAACCTCACACTTATCCACATTAAACTCCATCTGCCAAATTTTGGCCCATTCACCCTAACCTGTCCATATCCCTGTGTAAATTTCTTATTTCTTCATTGCAACTTACTTTCCCACCTATTTTGGTGTCATCTGCAAATTTAGCTGTAGTACATCTACTGGTTCCCCTTTATCTACCCTGCTCGTTATGTCCTCGAAAACCTCGAATAAATTTGTCAACCAGGATTTCTATTAAGTAAAATCATATTGACCTATTCTAATCACACCGGCCTTTCCTGGGTGCATTGTTAAGATTTCCTTAATATCAAATTCCAGCATTTTCCCAACTGACAGGCTAACTGGCCTGTAGTTCCCTATTTTGCCTTTCCCTCCATTCTCGAAAAGAGGTGTAACATTATCCAACTTCCAAGCCGATGGGACCGTTCCTGAACCTGAGGAAACTTGGAGAGTCATAGCCAGCACAGCCCACTATCTCTGCAGCGATCTCTTTTAGGACCCTCGTGTGTGGTCTCGGTGATGGTCACCATGAAACCACCGTCAATTGTTGTAAAAACCCACCTGGTTCACTCATGCCCCTTTAGGTGAGGGAAATCTGCCCTCCTCACCTGGTCTGTCCCCCCACGTGACTCCAGGCCCACGGCAACGCGGCTGACTCTTGACTTCCCCCCTGAAATGGCCGAGCGAGACACTCAGCTCCAATTAAGGCATGGGCAACGAATGCCGGCCTTGCCAGTGATGCCCACGTCCCGGGAAAGGGTAAATAAAAAATGATCAATGATTTCGAAGGGAAATGGGGATGGCGACTTGAGCCAGCTGTGTGCACCCGGAACTCAGCAGGGATGTGAGACTGGATCGATCCGCAGAGAGCTAGCAAGGGCTGGATGGGCCGGATGACCTCCTCCTGTGCCGTGGGTGAGGCAGCGGCTCCATGACCCGCGTTGAGAAAAGCAGGGATGCCCGAGAGTGAATGGGGCAACACAGGAGATGCTGAAGTAATGACTGAGACAATACCTGGAGAGACAGAGAGAGAGAGAGAAACATTGAGCCCCACGGGAGACAGAACCCAAACTCCACCTTGTAACAATGAAACCCTGAGTGACAAAGGTATCGACGCATTCACAAAGCGAGAATCACCAGCTTGGAGTTTGTGGTTCTACATTTCTATTACGAGCAGAGGGAACAGTTTCCAAAGGGATTGATCAAGGCAGGAGATGCTGCACATTTATAGAAACGTCCACATAAATGCTGGAAACAATGGAAAAACAGAGGTCTGTGGGGAGAGAGTGGGACAGTGGGATTAGTTTGGGATTGATACAGGGCTATGGGGAGAGAGTGGGGCAGTGGGATTAGTTTGGGATTGATACAGATCTGTGGGGAGAGAACGGGGCAGTGGGATTAGTTTGGGATTGATACAGGGCTATGGGGAGAGAGCGGGGCTGTGGGATTAGTTTGGGATTGATACAGGACTATGGGGAGAAAGTGGGGCAGTGGGATTAGTTTGGGATTGATACAGGGCTATGGGGAGAGAGCGGGGCTGTGGGATTAGTTTGGGATTGATACAGGACTATGGGGAGAAAGTGGGGCAGTGGGGTTAGTTTGGCGATTGATACAGGGCTATGGGGAGAGAGTGGGGCAGTGGGATTAGTTTGGGGATTGATACAGGGCTATGGGGAGAGAGTGGGGCAGTGGGATTAGTTTGGGATTGATACAGGGCTATGGGGAGAAAGTGGGGCAGTGGGGTTAGTTTGGGATTGATACAGGGCTATGGAGAGAGAGTGGGGCAGTGGGATTAGTTTCGGGATTGATACAGGGCTATGGGGAGAGAACGGGGCAGTGGGATTAGTTTAGGGATTGATACAGGGCTATGGGGAAAGAGCGGGGCAGTGGGATTAGTTTAGGGATTGATACAGGGCTATGGGGAAAGAGCGGGGCAGTGGGATTAGTTTAGGGATTGATACAGGGCTATGGGGAGAGAGTGGGGCAGTGAGATTAGTTTGGGATTGATACAGGGCTATGGAGAGAGAGTGGGGCAGTGGGATTAGTTTGGGATTGATACTGGGCTATGGGGAGAGAGTGGGGCAGTGGGATTAGTTTGGGATTGATACAGGGCTATGGAGAGAGAGTGGGGCAGTGGGATTAGTTTGGGATTGATACAGGGCTATGGGGAGAGAGTGGGGCAGTGGGATTAGTTTGGGATTGATACTGGGCTATGGGGAGAGAACGGGGCGGTGGGATTAGTTTGGGATTGATGCAGGGCTATGGAGAGAGTGGGGCAGTGGGATTAGTTTGTGATTGATACAGGGCTATGGGGAGAGAGTGGGACAGTGGGATTAGTTTGGGATTGATACAGGGCTATGGAGAGAGAGTGGGGCAGTGGGATTAGTTTGGGATTGATACAGGGCTATGGGGAGAGAGCGGGGCAGGGGGATTAGTTTGGGATTGATACAGGGCTATGGGGAGAGAGCGGGGCAGTGAGATTAGTTTGGGATTGATACAGGGCTATGGAGAGAGAGCGGGGCAGTGGGATTAGTTGGAGATTGATACTGGGCTATGGGGAGAGAGCGGGGCAATGGGATTAGTTTAGGGATTGACACAGGGCTATGGGGAGAGAGTGGGGCAGTGGGATTAGTTTAGGGATTGATACTGGGCTATGGGGAGAGAGTGGGGCAGTGGGATTAGTTTGGGATTGATACAGGGCTATGGAGAGAGAGTGGGGCAGTGGGATTAGTTTGGGATTGATACAGGGCTATGGAGAGAGAGTGGGGCAGTGGGATTAGTTTGGGATTGATACAGGGCTATGGGGAGAGAGTGGGGCAGTGGGATTAGTTTGGGATTGATACTGGGCTATGGGGAGAGAACGGGGCGGTGGGATTAGTTTGGGATTGATGCAGGGCTATGGAGAGAGTGGGGCAGTGGGATTAGTTTGTGATTGATACAGGGCTATGGGGAGAGAGTGGGACAGTGGGATTAGTTTGGGATTGATACAGGGCTATGGAGAGAGAGTGGGGCAGTGGGATTAGTTTGGGATTGATACAGGGCTATGGGGAGAGAGCGGGGCAGGGGGATTAGTTTGGGATTGATACAGGGCTATGGGGAGAGAGCGGGGCAGTGAGATTAGTTTGGGATTGATACAGGGCTATGGAGAGAGAGCGGGGCAGTGGGATTAGTTGGAGATTGATACAGGGCTATGGGGAGAGAGCGGGGCAATGGGATTAGTTTAGGGATTGACACAGGGCTATGGGGAGAGAGTGGGGCAGTGGGATTAGTTTAGGGATTGATACTGGGCTATGGGGAGAGAGTGGGGCAGTGGGATTAGTTTGGGGATTGATACTGGGCTATGGGGAGAGAGTGGGGCAGTGGGATTAGTTTGGGATTGATACAGGGCTATGGGGAGAGAGCGGGGCAGTGGGATTAGTTTGGGATTGATACAGGGCTATGGGGAGAGAGTGGGGCAGTGGGATTAGGTGGGGATTGATACAGGGCTATGGGGAGAGAGTGGGGCAGTGGGATTAGTTTGGGGATTGATACAGGGCTATGGGGAGAGAGTGGGGCAGTGGGATTAGTTGGGGATTGATACAGGGCTATGGGGAGAGAGTGGGGCAGTGGGATTAGTTTGGGATTGATACAGGGCTATGGGGAGAGAGTGCGGAAGTGGGATTAGCTTGGGGAATGATACAGGGCTATGGGGAGAGAGTGGGACAGTGGGATTAGTTTGGGATTGATACAGGGCCAAGGGGAGAGAGTGGGGCAGTGGGATTAGTTTTGGATTGATGCAGGGCTATGGGGAGAGAGTGGTGACAGTGGGATTAGTTTTGGATTGATACAGGGCTATGGGGAGAGAGCGGGGCAGTGAGATTAGTTTGGGATTGATACAGGGCTATGGGGAGAGAGTGGGGCAGTGGGATTGGATTGAGATTGATACAGGGCTATGGGGAGAGAGTGGTGACAGTGGGATTAGTTTGGGGATTGATACAGGGCTATGGGGAGAGAGTGGGGCAGTGGGATTAGTTTGGGATTGATACAGGGCTATGGGGAGAGAGTGGGGCAGTGGGATTAGTTTGGGATTGATACAGGGCTATGGGGAGAGAGTGGGGCAGTGGGATTAGTTTGGGATTGATACAGGGCTATGGGGAGAGAGTGGGGCAGTGGGATTAGTTTGGGGATTGATACAGGGCTATGGGGAGAGAGCGGGGTAGTGGGATTAGTTTGGGATTGATACAGGGCTATGGGGAGAGAGTGGGGCAGTGGGATAAGTTTGGCATTGATACAGGGCTATGGGGAGAGAGTGGGGCAGTGGGATTAGTTTGGGATTGATACAGGGCTATGGGGAGAGAGTGGGGCAGTGGGATTAGTTTGGGATTGATACAGGGCTATGGGGAGAGAACGGGGCGGTGGGATTAGTTTGGGATTGATACAGGGCTATGGGGAGAGAGTGGGGCAGTGGGATTAGTTGGAGATTGATACTGGGCTATGGTGAGAGAGCGGGGCAGTGGGATTAGTTTGGGATTGATACAGGGCTATGGGGAGAGAGTGGGGCAGTGAGATTACTTTGGGATTGATACAGGGCTATGGGGAGAGAGCGGGGCATTGGGATTAGTTTGAGTTTGATACAGGACTATGGGGAGAGAGTGGGGCAGTGGGATTAGTTTGGGGATTGATACAGGGCTATGGGGAGAGAGTGGGGCAGTGGGATTAGTTTGGGATTGATACAGGGCTATGGGGAGAGAGCGGGGCAGTGGAATTAATTTGGGATTGATACAGGGCTATGGAGAGAGAGCGGGGCAGTGGGATTAGTTGGGGATTGATACTGGGCTATGGGGAGAGAGCGGTGCACTGGAACTAGTTTGGGGATTGATACAGGGCTATGGGGAGAGCGCGGGGCAGTGGGATTAGTTTGGGATTGATACTGGTTTTCGGGAGAGAGAGTAGGATTATTTTGGGATTGATACTGGTTTTTGGGAGAGAGAGTGGGATTATTTTGGGATTGATACTGGTTTTCGGGAGAGAGAGTAGGATTATTTTGGGATTGATACTGGTTTTCGGGAGAGAGAGTGGGATTATTTTGGGACTGATACTGATTTTCAGGAGAGAGAGCGGGATTAGTCTGGGATTGATACTGGTTTTCGGGAGAGAGAGTGGGATGAGCTTGCTTCTATCTGGATCACAGGGATCGCAGTTTCCGGCTAACGGAATGTGGGATAAACTGACAGGAAAAATCCAAAGCTGTGACGCGTACCGATGGTCACGTTACAGTACACCCTCCCCAGTATCCGGTTTGTCCCACAATTCTCCCTTTCAGTGTGTTCACTTCAGTAATTTCCAGAAGTATTCGAAGGGTTAACTGTTGCCAAATCTAGACCTCCCTGGTTGTCTAGAGGAATACAGGGGATGATCAAACAGAAAAAGAAAGCGTACGATAGGCACAAAGAACTAAGCACTGCAGATAGCCTAGACGAATATCGGAAGTGCAGGGACGAAGTAAAAAAGGAAATAAGGAAATCAAAGACAGGGCATGAAAAAAGATTATCAAGTAAAGTTAAAGATGACCCAAAGATGTTTTACCAATACATTAATGCTAAAAGGTTAGTTAAGGAAAAAGTGGGACCTATCAGAGATGAAGATGGAAACTTGTGTGTAGATGCAGAGGCTGTGGGAAGGGTTTTGAATGAATATTTTGTCTCTGTGTTTACAAAGGAAAGGGAGGATGTAGATATAGTAGTCCAGGAGGAACACTGCGAGATATTGGACAGGATAGTCATAAAGAGAGAGGAAGTACTCGAAGGGTTGAAATCCTTGAAAGTTGATAAGTCACCAGGGCCAGATGGATTGTTTCCGAAGCTGCTGAAGGAAGTCAGGGAGGAGATAGCAGATGCTCTGAGGATGATTTTCCAATCTTCACTAGATACAGGGGAGGTACCGGAGGACTGGAGAAATGCAAACGTAGTTCCATTGTTTAAAAAGGGATCAAAGGAAATGCCAAACAATTATAGGCCAGTTAGTCTTACATCGATGGTGAGCAAATTAGTAGAATCAATCCTGAGAGATAGGATTAACTGTCATGTGGAAAGGCATGGACTAGTCAGGGATGGTCAGCATGGATTTGTTAAAGGAACGTCTTGCCTCACAAATTTGATTGAATTCTTTGAGGAAGTGACAAGAAGAGTTGATGAAGGTAGTGCAGTGGATGTTGTGTACATGGATTTTAGCAAGGCATTTGACAAGGTCCCACATGGCAGATTGGTCAGGAAAGTAAAAGCCCATGGGATTCAGGGTAATGTGGCAAACTGGATAAATGGTTGGCTTTGTAACAGGAAACAAAGGGTAATGGTCAATGGATGCCCTTGTGAATGGAAAGTTGTCTCAAGTGGTGTTCCACAGGGCTCGGTGTTGAGACCCTTGCTGTTTGTGTTATATATTAACGATCTGGACGTGTACGTGGGGGGCAAGATTGGGAAATTTAGTGTAGTGTAGTGTAGTGGATAGTGTAGAGGATAGCCATAATCTCCAAAACGATATAGATGGGTTGGTGGAGTGGGCGGTAAAGCGGCAGATGGATTTTAACATACAGAAGTGTGAGGTCATATATTTAGGGAGGTCAAACAGTTATAGGGATTACAAAATAAATGGGAATATACTAAGAGGGTAGATGAAGTGAGAGATCTTGGCGTACAAGTACACAGGTCCCTGAAGGCAGCAGTTCAAGTAGACAAGGTTGTAAAGAAGGCATATGGAATGCTCTCCTTCATTGGCAGAGGTATAGAATATAAAAGTAAGGATATAATGTTGGAATTGTATAAAACACTGGTGAGGCCACAACTGGAGTATTGTGTGCAGTTCTGGTCACCACATTACAGGAAGGACGTAATAGCTCTGGAGAGAGTGCAGAGGACATTTACAAGAATGTTGCCAGGGTTAGAAAAGTGTAGCTACGAGGAGAGATTGGATAGGTTGTGGTTATTTTCCTTAGAACAAAGAAGGCTGAGAGGTGACTTGATTGAGGTGTACAAAATTATGAGGGGAATAGAGAGAGTGAACAGTATCAAATTGTTTCCCTTGGTGGAGAATTCTAGAACCAGGGGACATAGATTCAAGATAAGTGGCAGAAGGTGTAGGGGGGACATGAGGAAGAACTTTTTTATGCAGAGGGTAGTGGGTGTCTGGAATTCGCTGCCCAAGTTGGTGGTAGAGGCAGAAACTCTAAACTCTTTTTAAAAAGTACCTGGATCTGCACCTAAAGTGCTGTAAACTGCAGGGCTATGGGCCGGGTGCAGGAAGGTGGGATTAGAAAGGGCACCTGGGTGTCCTCAGGCTGGCATGGACAAGATGGGCCGAATGGCCTCCTCCTGTGCTGTAACTTTTCTATGGTTCTATTGCATAAAATCAAGAATGATTCTTGAGAAATCACAGAGAAGGGTGATGTGTGATTGCCGGCTGCTTTAATCAGATCCTCAGGTCTAGTTTTGATCAGAAGTGAACATTTCGGACAGCAATGAACCGGGACTGAGCCCAACAACACCATCAAAATAAAATTCAGAAAATCATCAACATCTGGATATTCCAGAATACCACAACCACTGGGCCTTGCACAATGTTACTGAAGAAATTCTGTATTTCTCATGTGTCGGTGCAGATTAGATGAGCTGAAGGGCCTCTTCTGCACTGTGTGATTCTGTGATTCTGTGATCTCAGAGTCTGGTGAGCCTTTGCTGCACTCCCTCCACGGCCAGTATATCCTTCCTTGCTCCAGGTGTGGTCTCACCAAGGCCCTGTACAATTGCAGCAAGACTTCCTCACTCTTGTAACCAAATGCCCGTGCATTAAAAGCTAACAAACCATTTGCTTTCCTAAATGTTTGCTGCATCTGAATGCCAACTTTTAGGCAATAATGGGGGAGGCAGATGCCTCGCGTAATTACAATAAAACCATTGTCGATTGTTGTAAAAACCCATCTGGTTCACTAATGTCCGTTAGGGAAGGAAATCTGCTGTCTTTACCTGGTCTGGCCTACATGTGACTCCAGACCCACAGCAACGTGGTTGTCTCTAAAATGACCCAGCAGCTACTCAGTTCTCAAGGGCAATTAGGGATGGGCAGCAATAGCTGGCCTAGAGAACGATGCACAGAACCCAGGACCGAATAGATTGGAATATTCTCTCTTATAACATCAGGTGTCAAACTCTCAATGAACTTTACAACTTATCATGAGTTAGTGCAGCAGCAAAGTACCACATTTCATCACATCCCATCAAACACTCCCAGGACAGATACAGCATAGGGTTAGATACAGAGTAAAGCTCCCTCTACACCTTCCCCATCAAACACTCCCAGGACAGGTACAGCACGGGGTTAGATACAGAGTAAAGCTCCTTCTACACTGTCCTCATCAAACACTCCCAGGACAGGTACAGCATGGGGTTAGATACAGAGTAAAGCTCCCTCTACACCGTCCCCATCAAACACTCCCAGGGCAGGTACAGCACGGGGTTAGATACAGAGTAAAGCTCCCTCTACGGAAGCTGATAAGTGTGTGACCTTCTCCCGATAGGGAATAGAATGCAGCATTCGTTCTAATGCTCTGGAATAAGTTTGGCTTTTCAAAAGTCCCAACAACCCTCAGTGGCTTTTCCCTGTTGTGAGGGTAAATTTTTAGCTTCTGTGAATTGCGGAGACCGGGTCAGTTCTGAAGTTTTCTGAATGTTTTGTCTCTATGATATTGACAGGTGATTGTATATCTCCGAGAACATGTACCTCTCTTCAGCCAATTGTCACTGTCATACGTGGCCTCTTTCTGTGTGGAAAAGAAAGCACAGACGGAATCGACATCAGCTACGTTCCCTTTCCACTTTTGCAAGTCTCATTCTTCTGTATGTGTTGGTCTTTGTAGTTGAATTCACTGATGAATGACAAACATGGTTGGGATAACTAGGGCTGTAGAGTGGGCTTTGAACTCAATAGAAGGGGATACATAGGCTTACAAAGCGGAATGATAAGGCAGCATTGCAGGGCAGCTATTTAGGTAATGATAGCCAGAGTGTGACAGGAAGGGACAGAGTGTACAAACATAAAAAAACAGCAGCAAGTAGGGTCAAAGGGGAAAAAAGGTAAAAAGGCAAAATTAATGGCTCTTTACTTAAATGCACTTAGTATTCGGTACAAAATAAATAAATTATTGGCACAAATAGAGGTTAATGGGTATGATCTTATAGCCATTACGGAGACATGGTTACAGGGAGATCAAAGCTGGGAACTAAATATTCAGGGGTATGTGACTTTTTGAGAGGACAGGCAGGAAGAAAAGGGTGGTGGGGTAGCTTTGTTAGTACGAGATGCAATAAGTACGATAACAAGAAATGATCTTGGATTGGAACATGTAGAATCCGCATGGGTGGAGATAAGAAATAACAAGGGGAAGGAGACATTGGTGGGAGTAGTCTACAGGCCCTCTGACAGTAGCTATACTGTAGGACAGAGAATAAATCAGGAGATAATGAGGGCATGTAAAAAAGACAGCACATTAATCATGGGTGACTTTAATCTTCATGTAGACTGGGAAAGTCAACCTGGCAGAGGTAGCCATGAACAAGAATTCATAGAGTATATTCGGGACAGTTTCTTAGAACAATATGTTGTGAATCCAACCAGGGGTCAGGCTATTTTGGATCTGGTAATGTATAATGAGGTAGGTTTAATAAATGATCTCAGAGTAAAAGACCCCCGAGGAACCAGTGATCATAACATGGTATAATTTAGCATTCAGTTTGAGAGTGAGAAACTTGGGTTGGAAACAACTGGGCTAAACTTAAATAAGGGTCATTACAAAGGAATGAGGGCAGAGTTGGCTGGAGTGGACTGGGAAAGGATAGGATTTTAGTAGAAGAAATGGTTAATGAACAATGGAAGACATTTAAGAAAATAATTCATGACTCTCAACAAAGATACATCCCAGTGAGGAAGAAGGATTCTAGAAAGGGGATAAACCAACTATGGTTAACCAAGTAAGTTAAGTATAGAATCAAATTGAAAGAAAAGACGTACAATGTGGCAAAGATTAATGGTAATCCAAAGGATTGGGAAAGTTTTAAAAGCCAACAAAAGATGACCAAAAATAAATAAAGAGGGAGAAAATAAACTTTGAGGGTAAACTAGCAAATAATATAAAAACGGACAGTAAGAGCTTCTTAAAATATATAAAAAGGAAGAGAGAGACCAAAGTGAACATAGACCCATTAGAGAATGAGGCTGGGGAAATAATAATGGGGAACCAGGAAATGGCAGAGGAGTTGAATAAATACTTTGCTTCAGTCTTCACAGTAGAAGACACTAATAGCATTCCAAAAATACTAAATAATCAAGGGGAAAAAGAAGTGGAGGAAATAAATACAATAACTTTCACTAGAGAAAAAATACTATGGAAACTAATGGGGCTAAAGGCCGATAAGTCTCCTGGACCTGATGGGTTACATCCTAGGATATTAAAGGAAGTAGTTACAGAGATAGAGGATGCACTGGTAGTAATCTTCCAAGAATCCTTAGATTCTGGAAAAGTCCTAGAGGATTGGAAAACTGCCGATGTAACACCCTTATTCAAAAAGGGAGGGAGACAAAAAAACAGGTAACTATAGGCCAGTTAGCTTAACATCTGTCATTGGGAAAATGTTAGAGTCTATTATAAAGGATGTAATAGCAGAGCATTTAGAAATGCATAATCTAATCAAGCAGAGTCAGCATGGCTTCATGAAGGGGAAATCATGCCTGACAAATTTATTAGAATTCTTTGAGGAGGTAACAAGCAGGATAGATAAAGGGGAACCAGTAGATGTAATATATTTGGATTTCCAAAAGGCGTTTGATAAGGTACCGCACAAAAGGCTTCTTAATAAGATAAAAGCCCATGGTGTTGGGGGTAGTATATTAGCATGGATAGAGGATTGGTTCACTAATAGAAGACAGAGAGTTGGGATATGGGGGGCATTTTCAGGATGGCAACCTGTAACTAGTGGATGCCACTGGGATCAGTGCTGGGGCCACAATTATTTACAATATATATTAATGACGTGGATGAGGGAAGTGAATGTACTATCGCCAAGTTTGCGGATGATACAAAAATAGGTGGAAAGGCAAGTGGTGAGGATGACACAAGGAGTCTACAGAGGGATACAGACAGGTTAAGTGAGTGGGAAAAATAGTGGCAGATGGAATATAATGTGGGAAAATGTGAGGTTATGCACTTTGGCAGGAAGAATAGAGGAGCTGAATATAATCTAATGTCCTTCAGGGAAGGAAATTGGCCATCCTTACCTGGTCTGGCCTACATGTGACTGCAAACCCACAGCAATGTTGTTAACTCCTAACTGCCCTTTGAACAAGGGCAATTAAGGATGGGCAATAAATGCTGGCATAGCCAGTGACGCCCCCATCCCATGAATGAATCTTAAAAAAAAATAAATGGAGAAAGACTGCAGGAGGCTGCAGCACAGAGGGATTTGGGGGTCCTGGTGCATGAATCCCAAAAAGCTAACATACAAGTTCAACAGGTAATAGGGAAGGCAAATGGAATGTTGGCCTTTATTTCAAAAGGAATGCAGTATAAAAATAGGGAAGTCTTGCTAAAACTATACAAGGCACTAGTTAGACCACACCTAGAACACTGTGAACTGTTTTGGTTCCCTTATCTAAGGAAAGATATACTGGGACTTACCGCAGAGGGCTGTAGAGGTGGGTCATTAAATATATTCAAGGCTGAGATAGACAGATTTTTAATCAGTAAGAGAATCAAGGGTCATGGGGAAAAGGCAGGAAAGGGGCTGAGATAGAGGTTCAAACATTCAAGTCAGGCATGAAGAAATTAACCAGAGACTCCATAGTGACCGAGCTAACACATTTCCTTTTCCATTATAGAACCACCCCTCACACAGCAACAGGCGTCTCGCCTGTGGAATTGTTGATGAATCGCTGTCTCAGAGCAAGATTGAGCTTAGTAACGCCAAATTTAGTGGGGGTGGTGGGGAAGGTGGAAAGGAGTCAGGGAAGCCAGAAAACTGGACATGACTGGCATAGTCATGACAGGAAATTTACCGTAGGAGAGACGGTATATGTGAGGAATTTCGGTGAAAGACCCAAATGGTTATCGGGTGAAATAAGTGCAGTGACTGGACCTCTTTCTCACCATGTGAAAGTAGAAAACCAAATCATACGGAGACATATAGATCAGACAAGGAGGAGAGAAACAAAGTACCAGGAAATGATTCCTCCAGTGTTCACGATTGAGTCAATGTCTCCTGTTGAAAGGACACAACTGAGCACAGACGTGTCTGAAGGGTCGGCTGTACCCGTGGGAGTTGAGGAAACAGAGTTGCAGGTGTCCATCGAAGAACCTGATGTTCGGACAACACCAGAAAAAGCAGGTTCCTGACAAAACACCTGAAGCTGTGGGTGTGAGATGTTCTACACGCAACAGGAAACCCCCAGAAAGACTGAAGGTGTAAATTAATTCCTGTGTAAATAATTTGATATTTTGAGAAGAATTGTAACTGTAACATGTATTTTTTGAGTAAAGGGGGAGGGATGTGGTAATCTAATGTGTAATATACCTTTAACAAGAATGTTATAATCGAAGATCACATGATCTTACTATCCAATAGCAGAGTAGTGCGGGCGACCTCAGTAGTCAGTAGTCTACAGTTAGGGTCTGTAATGTAGAAACATGGTTTGAGTTGTAAGCGCACAAGTGTAGCTGTTGAGTTCCTTGGTAAATAAATAGTGTGCTCTCAATAAGAACTGTCTGCTGATCTACTTTGTCTACGATACCAACTTGGTCATCCCAAAACAAGCGTATCCGGATCCATTAGTCCAGCTAACTAGTCCAACTCCCCCTTTACTGAGGTTGGGAATGGCATTAAACAGGAAATTAGAGACACATGTAATAAAGGAACATCTGTAATTATGGGTGACTTTAATCTGCATATAGATTGGGCAAATCAAATTAGTAACAATACCGTAGAGGAGGAATTCCTGGAGTGTATACGGGATGGTTTTCTGGACCAATACGTTGAGGAGCCAACGAGAAAACAGGCCATCCCAGACTGGGTATTGTGTAATGAGAAAGGAATAATTGGCAATCTAGTTGTGCGAGGCCCCTTGGGGATGAGCGACCATAATATGATAGAATTCTTCATCAAGATGCAGAGTGACGTCGTTGATTCTGAGACTAGGGTCCTGAATTTTAATAAAGGAAACTACGATGGCATGAGGGGCGAGTTGGCTGTGATGGATTGGGAAACATTACTTAAAGGGATGATGGTCGATAGGCAATGGCAAACATTCAAAGAGCGCATGGGTGAACTGCAACAATCGTTTATTCCTGTCTGGCACAAAAGTAAAACAGGAAAGGTGGCCAAACCATGGCTTACAAGGGAAATTAGAGATTGTATTAGATCCAAGGAAGAGGCATACAAATTGGCCAGAAAAAACAACAGACCTGAGGATTGGGAGCAGTTTAGAATTCAACAAAGGAGGACTAAGGGATTGATTAAGAAGAGGAAAATAGAGTACGAGAGTAAGCTTGCATGGAACATAAAAACTGACTGTAAAAGTTTCTATAGGTATGTGAAGAGAAAAAGATTGGTGAAGACAAATGTAGGTCCCTTACAGTCAGAAACAGGGGAATTTATAATGGGGAACAAAGAAATGGCTGACCAAGTAAATACACACTTTGGTTCTGTCTTCACAAAGGAGGACACTAATAACATACCAGAAATGTTGGGGAACACAGGGTTTAGTGAGAGGGAGGAACTGAAAGAAATCAGTATTAGTAGTGAAATGGTGTTGGGGAAATTGATGGGATTGAAGGCCGATAAATCCCCGGGGCCTGATAATCTACATCCCAGAGTACTTAAGGAAGTGGCCCTAGAAATAGTGGATGCATTGGTGGTCATCTTCCGAGATTCTATAGACACTGGTACAGTTCTTACAGATTGGAGGGTAGCTAATGTAACCCCACTATTTAAAAAGGGAGGTAGAGAGAAAACAGGGAATTATAGACCAGTCGGCCTGACGTCGGTAGTGGGGAAAATTCTCGAGTCCATTATAAAAGATTTAATAGCTGAGCACGTGGAAAACAGTGGCAGATTCGGGCAGCGTCAGCATGAATTTACGAAAGGGAAATCATGCTTGACAAATCTACTGGAGTTTTTTGAGGATGTAACTAGTAGAGTTGATGAGGGGGAGCCAGTGGATGTGGTTTATTTGGAGTTTCAGAAGGCTTTCGACAAAGTCCCACATAAGAGATTGGCGTGTAAAATTAAAGCGCATGGGATTGGGGGTAGTGTATTGAGATGGATAGAAAACTGGTTGGCAGACAGGAAACAAAGAGTAGGAATAAACGGGTTGTTTTCCGAATGGCAGGCAGTGACTAGTGGGGTACCGCAGGGATCGGTGCTGGGACCCCAGTTATTCACAATATATATTAATGATTTAGATGAGGGAACTAAATGTAATATCTCCAAATTTGCAGATGACATAAAGCTGGGTGGGAGGGTGAGCTGTGAGGAGGATGCAGAGATGCTTCAGTGTGATTTGGACAAGCTGAGTGAGTGGGCAGATGCAGTATAATGTGGATAAATGTGAGGTTATCCACTTTGGTAGCAAAAACAGGAAGGCAGATTATTATCTGAATGGCTATAAGTTGAGAGATGGGAATGTGCAACGAGACCTGGGTGTCCTCGTACACCAGTCGCTGAAGGTAAGCATGCAGGTGCAGCAGGCGGTAAAGAAGGCAAATGGCCTTCATAGCCAGAGGATTCGAGTACAGGAACAGGGATATCTTGCTGCAATTATACAGGGTCTTGGTGAGACCACACCTGGAATATTGTGTGCAGTTTTGGACCCCTTATCTGAGGAAGGATGTACTTGCTATAGAGGGAGTGCAGCGAAGGTTTACCAGACTGATTCCTGGGATATTGGGACTGACATATGATGAGAGATTGAGTCGATTAGGATTATATTCACTGGAGTTCAGAAGAATGAGGGGGGATCTCATAGAAACCTATAAAATTCTAACAGGACTAGACAGGGTAGATGCAGGAAGGATGTTCCCGATGGTGGGGGAGTCCAGAACCAGGGGTCACAGTCTGAGGATATGGGGTAGACCATTTAGGACTGAGATGAGGAGAAATTTCTTCACCCAGAGAGTGGTGAGCCTGTGGAATTCGTTACCACAGAAAGTAGTTGAGACCAAAACATTGTATGTTTTCAAGAAGGAGTTAGATATATCTCTTGGGGCGAAAGGGATCAAAGGGTATGGGGAGAAAGCGGGAGCAGGTTATTGAGTTGGATGATCAGCCATGATCATAATGAATGGCGGAGCAGGCTCGAAGGGCCGAATGGCCTACTCCTGCTCCTAGTTTCTATGTTTCTAAACTAGTGACCAGGATCCAGCATCCTGCGTGTCTGAAGATGACTGTTCCATCAGTTGTATTCCTCTCTGGCATCAAATAGGAAAAGCAATAGATTTTTCCTTCTGTTCTCCAATGGCCAAAACTTCCCCACGTCCCCTTCAAAAAGCTGTGACCATTTTTGCCAACGTGGGGATACAGAGGAGGGTTCCAAACGTGCTTCAAAAAGGGAATAGTTCACCACACACAATGCCATTTTCATCCATCATCAGAATGGAACCTCCCTGTAAAAACTTTCCTGCTCGTGAGGTCTGAACACAGCCTGAGTGTCTCTCAAATTCCATAGTTTAAAACGCTGTGTTTTTTAAAATTCATTCCTGGGATGTGGGTATCACTGGCTGGGTCAGCATTTATTGCCCTTCCTTAATTGCCCTTCTTCAGAGGGCATTTAAGAGTCAACCACATTGCTGTGGGTCTGGAGTCATGTGTAGGCCAGACCGGGTAAGGACAGCAGGTTTCCTTCCCTAAAGGGCAGTAGGTTTTACGACAATCGGCAACGTTTTCATGGTCATCATCGGCCTTTTAATTCCAGATTTTTACTGAATCCAAATTTCACCATCTGCCCTGGTGGGATTTAACCCAGGTCGCCCCCAGAGCATCGCCCTGGGTCTCGGGATTACTCATCCAGTGAGAATACCGCTACACCATCACAAAACCCACCAGAAAAAACCTCACACCTTCTTATTTTACACTGTCCTCATCATCAGTGTGAGATTCTTGGTGCTTTAAACAGCCAGGGATACCTCAGGAAGAGCTGAAGCAAACATTATCTCCTTAATTCAAACAGCTCCACCACACTCCCTCTGCTGGTACAATTCTGTGCGGTAGCTTCAAGTGAACATTGTGCACCTGGCAATTTCAAAGTACATCTCATGCTCCCTTCGTCCAAGCAGACTTTGTCCTTCTAGAGATGAGAGATTAGATATTTAAGTAACGCACCTGGACCACTGTGTGCAGTTTTGGTCCACGTATCTAAGGAAGGATACGCTTGCCATAGAGGGAGCGCAGCGGAGGTTCACCAGACCGATCCCTGGGATGGCGGGACTGTCTTATGGGGGGAGATTGAGGAGACTGGGCCTGTATTCTCTAGAGTTTGGACGAATGAGAGGCGACCTCACTGAAACTCACAAAATTCTGAACGGGAGTGACAGGGTGGATGCAGGAAGGATGTTCCCCTGGGTGGGGGGGGGTCTAGGACCAGGGGACACAGTCTCAGAATAAGGGGCAGGTCATTTAGGATTGAGATGAGGAGGAATTTCTTCTCTCTGAGGGTTGTGAACCTTTGGAATTCTCTACCCCAGAGGCTGTGGAAACTCAGTCATTGAGTCTGTTCAAGACAGAGTTCGATAGATTTCTAGATACCCATGAGATCAGGTACAGGGATAGTGTGAGAAGGTGATGTTGAGATAGTAGATTAGCCATGACCTAGTTAAATGGTGGAGCTGGTTCAGTGAGCTGAATGGCCCTACTGCTCCTATTGCCAAAAATGTGAAGTTGCAACCATTACATAGCTTTCATCTGTGATCTCATAAACTACCTACAACGAAGATCGATGAGAAGGCACCTGGTAGACATTCGCTCTGGCTGTGTTTGCATCCCTAAGGACCCTCCTTCCCCTGTCAGGGAGCCTCGTCACTAACGCTTCCCTCATTGTAACCCTCAGCAGACTGAATCTAGAGCCACCACACGTTCCATTCTTCATCTCTTCACAGGACTCTGGCCGCAGGAGGTCCAGCAATCTCACCACCCGGCTTGGGAGGTGGTGGCAGAGGTGGTCAGTGCCAATGCTGCACAGAAGACCCACACACACACACACACACACACACACAGATAGACACACACACACAGGCAGATACACGCACACACACACACACACACACACACAGATAGACACACACACACACACAGATAGACACACACACAGACAGACCCACACACACAGATAGACGCCCGCACACAGATAGACGCACAGACACACACACAGATAGACACACAGACAGATAGACACACACACACACACAGATAGACACACCGACACAGATAGACAGACAGGCAGACCCACACACACACAGATAGACACACAGACACAGATAGACACACACACACACACACACACACAAAGACAGATAGACACACACACACACACACAGATAGACACACACGCACAGGCAGACCCATACACACAGACACAGACACGGATAGACACACACACACACAGATAGACACACATGCACAGGCAGACCCACACAAACACAGGTAGGCACACAGACACAGATAGACACACAGACATGCGTACAGATAGACACACAGACACAGATAGACACAGAGACACACGCACAGATAGACACACACACACAGATAGACACACACACACAGAGACACACAGACACAGAGACACACAGACACAGATAGACACACAGATACAGATAGACACACACACACACAGACAGATAGACACACACACACAGACAGATAGACACACAGACAGACACACACACAGATAGACACACAGACACAGATAGACACACACACAGACTGACGCACACACAGATAGACACACAGACACAGACACACACAGATAGACACACACACACACAGATAGACACACAGTCACAGTTAGACACACAGACACATGCACAGATAGACACACAGACACAGATAGACACACAGACGCACTCAGTTAGACACACACACGCAGACTGACACACACACGGATAGACACACAGACACAGATAGACACCCAGACACACACACAGACACAGACTGACACACACAGATAGGCACACAGACACACACACACACAGACTGACACACAGAGGGACACATACAGACTGACACACACACTCACAAGCCCATCACACATTCACTGGCATCTCACTCACTGCCAGCTCAAGGGACATCACCACTCACTCTCTCACACACACCCTCACATCTCCATCTGACCTCCTTAGGAATCACCGTCTTGACAAAGATCAACATGTGCCCCCCACACCCACCCTGGGATACCCTCCTTCCCCAGTACAGCCCTCACCCTGCAGCCTCTTCCCTTGCCTGAGGCCACTTCACCCCCTTCCCCCAGAAAACCCTGGCCCTGCAGCTGGCGAAAAGCCTCCCCCGCCTTACGGCTGGTCTGGGAGGTAGAGACCTGCCCGTGAGAGCCAGCCCGTGGTGCTGCCTGTGAAGCCTGGCGCTGAGACTGTGAGTGCTGCCCGAAGCAAGGTGGGCAAACAAACCTCGAAGTCCCGAGCGGAGTGCGGCTGACCGGGGGCAGGCCTTATATACGCTGTTGTGAAACAGGTCGGTGTGCTTTCCCCGCTGCTGACGCGGGTGGACGATCCAGTGGGAGGGGGCGATTCTGGTGAGCTGGTCTAAAATGCGGACGTGTTAGGGACGCAGTCCGCCATTGGCGGGCGGAGCCAGACGGTCGCAAACTGGCTTCACGACGTCGTGAAACCGATCTCGGGCCTTCCCACCAGATTGTCTGCTCACACCACCAAACACGCCCGACCCCAGCGGCCATAGGGTCTGATATTACCCACCCCCACCACCACCCTCAATTTGTACAAAAACCTCCCCACATTGTTCCAGTGACTCCACACTGCACTTCCACAACACAAGCACGCGTGGGAAAAAATCTCAGCTCAACCTTCTCGAGCGTCCGTCCCCACAGCCCCACAGCAAGGGGCATCTCGCTCCGAGGCACTCCTTTCTCGGGGCGAGGGGGCTGGAGGGACGCTGCCAGGACATAGAGTCTTGACCACATTTGGGATTTGGGGGTGGCAGAAGCTCGCTCGGGTCACTGACGTCAGGATAGCGTCGCCAGGCTCACCCGGCGCTACACCATCGCAATAACACAGCCCCGGGCAGCCACGCAGCACATGCGGGGGTGGGGGGGTCCTTCAGAGCATTGCCAGAAACAATGGCGCACAAACTCAGGGACTGTCTCTAAATGGTCATTCACAAACAGAGACATTTCAACAAGGGACTGTCTCTAAACAGTTATTCCCAAATAGTGACACTGCAATAAGGGACTATCTCTAAATAGTGATGCTGCACTCAAGGACTGTCTCTAAATAATCATTCACAAATATTGACACTGTAATAAGGAACTGCCTCTAAATAGTCATTCATAAATAGTGACATGGAAATAAGGGACTGTCTCTAAATAATCATTCACAAGTTGTGACTGCAATAAAGGACTGTCTCTAAGTAGTCATTCACAAATAGTGACGCTATAATAAGGGACAATTTCTAAATAGTCGCTCACAAATATTGAGACCCAACAAGGGACTGTCTATAAATAGTCATTCACAAAGAGTGACAATACACTAAGGGACTGCCCCTAAATCGCAAAACTCAAATAGTGACACCGCAGTCAGGGACTGCCTCTAAATAATCATTCATAAATGGCGAGACTGCAGTCAGGGATTCTCTGCAAACGTAACACTTCAGTAACGGACTGTCTCTAAATTTCAATACACAAATAATCATATTGCAGTAAAGGGCTGTCTCTAAATAGTCAAACAAACAATCATTTTTCCTATAGGCATTGTCTGCAATTGCTCACTTCCATTAACTGTACTTAAGTAAGGGATCATCTATAAATGTCCTTCAGTTTACTTTACAAACAGTAATGGTCAGATTGTGTTTGGGCATGGTGATTGAGACCAACAAAGATTGGATTTGAGCCTCATGTAAACCTAACACTTGTCAGGCTATTAAAAGTGACCCCATATGAAAAACAGAATGTTTATTAAAATTATTATTGTACATAGAATGAGATATACAGATTCTGAATTCAGTGTATACAGTGAGTACATTGTACACAGAGTGTGATATACAGATTCTTAATTCAGTGTGTACAGTGAGTACATTGTACACAGTGTGCGATATACAGATTCTGAATTCAGTGTATACAGTGAGTACATTGTGTACAGAGTGTGATATACAGATTCTGAATTCAGTGTATACAGTGAGTACATTGTACACAGAGTGTGATATACAGATTCTGAATTCAGTGTGTACAGTGAGTACATTGTACACAGAGTGTGATATACAGATTCTGAATTCAGTGTGTACAGTGAGTACATTGTACAGTGTGTGATATACAGATTCTGAATTCAGTGTGTACAGTGAGTACATTGTACACAGAGTGTGATATACAGATTCTTAATTCAGTGTGTACAGTGAGTACATTGTGTACAGAGTGTGATATACAGATTCTGAATTCAGTGTGTACAGTGTGTACATTGTACACAGAGTGAGATATACAGATTCTGAATTCAGTGTGCACAGTGAGTACATTGTGTACAGAGTGTGATATACAGATTCTTAATTCAGTGTGTACAGTGAGTACATTGTACACAGAGTGTGATATACAGATTCTTAATTCAGTGTGTACAGTGAGTACATTGTGTACAGAGTGTGATATACAGATTCTGAATTCAGTGTATACAGTGAGTACATTGTACACAGAGTGTGATATACAGATTCTGAATTCAGTGTGTACAGTGAGTACATTGTGTACAGAGTGTGATATACAGAATCTGAATTCAGTGTATACAGTGAGTACATTGTACACAGAGTGTGATATACAGATTCTGAATTCAGTGTATACAGTGAGTACATTGTACACAGAGTGTGATATACAGATTCTGAATTCAGTGTGTACAGTGAGTACATTGTACACAGAGTGTGATATACAGATTCTGAATTCAGTGTGTACAGTGAGTACATTGTGTACAGAGTGTGATATACAGATTCTGAATTCAGTGTGTACAGTGAGTACATTGTGTACAGAGTGTGATATACAGATTCTGAATTCAGTGTATACAGTGTGTACATTGTACACAGAGTGAGATATACAGATTCTGAATTCAGTGTGTACAGTGAGTACATTGTGTACAGAGTGTGATATACAGATTCTGAATTCAGTGTATACAGTGTGTACATTGTACACAGAGTGAGATATACAGATTCTGAATTCAGTGTGTACAGTGAGTACATTGTGTACAGAGTGTGATATACAGATTCTGAATTCAGTGTATACAGTGTGTACATTGTACACAGAGTGAGATATACAGATTCTGAATTCCGTGTGTACAGTGAGTACATTGTACACAGAGTGTGATATACAGATTCTGAATTCAGTGTGTACAGTCAGTACATTGTACACAGAGTGAGATATACAGATTCTGAATTCAGTGTGCACAGTGAATTTATTGGACACAGTGTGCGATACAGATTCTGATTTTTTTTATTTTATTCATACACGGGATGTGGGCTTCGCTGGCTGGCCCAGCATTTATTGCCCATCCCTAGTTGCCCTTGAGAAGGTGGTGGTGAGCTGCCTTCTTGAACCGCTGCAGCCCAGTGTGCACAATGAGTATATTGGACACTATGTGCAATACACAGTTCCTGAATTCCGTGTGCACAGTCAGTACATTGTACGCAGGGTGTGATATACAGATTCTGAATTCAGTGTGTGCAGTGGGTATATTGGACACTGTGATATACAGATTCTGAATTCAGTGTGTACAGTGAGTATATTGTACGCAGTGTGAGATATACAGATCCTGAATTCAGTGGGTACAGTAGGTATATTGTACGCATTATGTGATATACTGATTCTGAATTCATTGTGTACCTGGCCCAGTAAATAAATAATGTAACTATTGGTTATTATCTGGGTTTCGTTAATGATTGAAGCTGACACCAACAGCAGATGAGGACAGGAATCTGGTCGGGAGCTGTATCATCCATCTTTTCCCTAATCGAGAAATTTTCAATCTGTTATTTGCTCAAAGACTTCCTTCACTCTCTCCCAAGCCCCTCCGACTCCTTCAGTGATACTGGAATGGTAAGAAGCACAAATTCATTGCCATTGATTCACCACAAGCTGAGACCGATTCTCTTCCAATATGATCAGACTTGTCTGAGGGTTCAGCCTCAGTCTGTGTTGACAGAGTTCCCTGACTCCCTTACAATTAACATTAAACCCACCGCTCCTTACATGGACAGTGTCAAACCTCTTGAGTGTTGTGGGAGCTGCACTCATCCAGGCCAAGCGAGAGTATTCCATCACACTCCTGGCTTGTGCCTTGTAGATGGATGGATGTGGATGGACATCTTGCAGGACAAAGCAGCCCATTTGATTGGCTCTCCATCCACCACTTAAACATTCACTCCCTCCACCACTGACGCACAGTAGCAGCAGTGTGTGTACCATCTACAAGATGCACTGCAGGAATTCACCAAGGCTCCTTAGACAGCACCTTCCAAACCCAATCCACCTAGAAGGACAAGGGCAGCAGACACATGGGAACACCACCACCTGGAAGTTCCCCTCCAAGTCACTCACCATCCTGACATGGAAATATATCGGCCGTTCCTTCACTGTCGCTGGGTCAAAATCCTGGAACTCCCTCCCTAACAGCACAGTGGGTGTACCTACACCACATGGACTGTGAATGTCATCGGCAAGGCCAGCATTTGTTGCCCTTCCTATTTGCCCTGGAGTTGAGTGGTTTGCTAGGCCATTTCAGAGGGCAGTTAGGAGGTAACCACATTGCTGTGGGCCTGGAGTCGCATCTAGGCCAGACTGGGTAAGGATAGCAGATTTACTTCCTTAAAGGGCATTAGTGAGCCAGATGGGTTCACTAACGGAGCTATCTGCCTGTCTCCATATCTCTGTAACGGCCTCGGAGTTAGGTTTAGATTGAACGTTTCCTCGTGTCTCTGACCTTTCCAGTAGATCAGGTATTTCCAACGAGCGCTTTAGCCGTTTTATGAAGTTGTTTGCTGTGTCCTGGGTCAGGAAGACTTCTGAAAAGAGAGAGAGAGAGAGATGTGGATGTTGAAATGCAGAGGCTGCGGTACCTGACTGACTCTGTCCCCCTGCACCTCACCCTCAGTCACTTCCTCTTGTTCCCAGCTGCATCACACAGTAAGCGATATGGAATCTCACTCCCTCCCAGATCCCATTCCCACCTCCTGATGGTGTTGACCTCCTGTTGACTTTCACAAAGGGTTAGCGATCACCGAAAGCCACATTCTGCAGGGCGAGCGTGGGTGAGTTTTTGGCTGTGAAAAGTTCTGCACATGAGTCTGATTCTGTATTCCCAGGCTGACATAGGAACATGGGAAATAGGAGTGGGAGTAGGGCCACTGGCCTCATCGAAGTCATTCAGCCAAACAATAATATCGTGGCAGATCTTCCACTTCAACACGGTTTTCCTGCCCTATCCGTCTGTCCCTTTACTTCTTTAGTGTCCAAAAATCTGATAGTCCTCAACTCCACTTTCCTGCCTTTTCCCCATAACCCTCGATTCCCTTAAAAATCTGTCTATCTCACCTTGAATATACTTAATGACCCAGCCTCTACAGCCTCTGCGGGAAAGAATTCCACAGATTCACTACCCTCTGAGAGAAGAAATTCCTCCTCATCTCCATCCTAAATGGGCAACCCCCTTACTCTGAGATTATGCCCTCTGGTCCTAGACTCTCCCACAAGGGGAAACAACCTCTCAGCATCTACCCTGTCAAGCCCCCTAAGAATCTTATATATTTCAATAAGGTCGCCTCTCATTCTTCTAAACTCCAATGAGTACAGGCCCAACCTACTCAACCTCTCCTCATAAGAAAATCCCTCCATCCCTGGGATCAACCTAGTGAACCTTCTCTGGACTGCCTCCAATGCCAGTATATCTTTCAGTATAAGGGGGCCAAAACTGTTCCCAGTATTCTAGGTGTGGTCTAACTAGTGCCTTGTATAGTTTTAGCAAGACGTCCCTATTTTTATACTCCATTCCCTTTGAAATAAAGGCCAACATTCCATTTGCCTACCCTATTACCTGTTGAACTTGTATGTTAGCTTTTTGTGATTCATGCACAAGGACTCCCAAATCCCTCTGTGCTGCAGCTTTCTGCAGTCTTTCTCCATTTAAATAATATTCAGCTCCTCTATTCTTCCTGCCAAAGTGCATAACCTCACATTTTCCCACATTATATTCCATCTGCCAAGTTTTTGCTCACTCACTTAACCTGTCTGTATCCCTCTGTAGTCTCCTTGTGTCATCCTCACCACTTGCCTTCCCACCTATTTTTGTGTCATCTGCAAACTTGGCGATAGTACATTCACTTCCCTCACCTAAGACATTAATATTTATTGTAAATAATTGAGGCCCCAGCACTGATCACTGTAGCACGTCACAGATATAGGTTGCCATCCCGAAAATGCCCCCCTTATCCCAACTCTGTCTTCTATTAGTGAACCAATCCTCTATCCATGCTAATATACTACCCCCAACGCCATGGGCTCTTATCTTATTACGTAACCTTATGTGTGGTACCTTACTGAACACCTTTTGGAAATCCAAATATATTACATCTACTGGTTCCCCTTTATCTATCCTGCCTGTTACCTCCTCAAAGAATTCTAATAAATTTGTCAGGCATGATTTCCCCTTCATGAAGCCATGCTGACTCTGCTTGATTAGATTATGTATTTCTAAATGCTCTGCTATTTCATCCTTTATAATAGACTCTAACATTTCCCCAATGACAGATGTTAAGCTAACTGGCCTATAGTTACCTGTTTTTGTCTCCCTCCCATTTTGAATAAGGGTGTTACATTGACCGTTCCCCAATCCTCTAGGACTTGTCCAGAATCTAAGGATTCTTGGAAGATTACTACCAGTGCATCACTATCTCTGTAACTACTTCCTTTAATATCCTAGGATGCAACCCATCAGGTCCAGGGGACCTATCGGCCTTTAGCCCCATTAGTTTCCCTGGTACTTTTTCTCTGGTGATCATTTTTGTATTTATTTCCTGCCCGCCCCCTTCTGCCCCTTGACTATTTAGTAATTTTGGAATGCTATTAGTATCTTCTACCGTGAAGACTGATGCAAAGTATCTATTCAACTCCTCTGCCATTTCCTGGTTCCCCATTGTTATTTCCCCAGCTTCAATCTCTAAAGGGCCTATGTTCACTTTGGCCTCTCTCTTCCTTTTCATACATCTAAAGAAGCTCTTACTGTTTGTTTTTATATTATTTGCTAGTTTACCCTTAAAGTTTATTTTCTCCTTTTTTTTTGGTCATCTTTTGTTGGCTTTTAAAACTTTTCCAATCCTCTGGTTTACCATTAATCTTGGTCACATTCTATGTCTTTTTTTTCAATTTGATTCTATCCTTAACTTCCTTGGCTAACTATAGTTGGTTTATTCCCTTCCTAGAATCCTCCTTCCTCACTGGGATATATCTTTGTTGAGAGTCATGAACTATTTTCTTAAACGTCTGCCATTGTTCATCAACTGTCTTTTCTGCTAAACTCCTTTCCCAGTCCACTCCAGCTAACTCTGCCCTCATTCCTTTGCAATTACCTTTAAGTTTAGCACAGTTGTTTCCGACCCAAGTTTCTCACTCTCAAACTGAATGCTAAATTCTACCATGTTATGGTCACTATTTCCTAGGGGATCCTTTGCTCTGAGATCATTTATTAAACCTGCCTCATTACACATTACCAGATCCAAAATAGCCTGATCCCTGGTTGGATTCAGAACATAGTTCTAGGAAACTGTCCCGAATACACTCTATGAATTCTTGCTCATGCCTACCTCTGCCAATTTGATTTTCCCAATCTACATGAAGATTAAAGTCACCCATCATTAGTGCACTGCCTTTTTTACTTGCCCTCATTATCTCTTGATTTATTCTCTGTCCTACAGTGTAGCTACTGTCATGGGGCCTATAAACTACTCCCACTAGTGTCTTCTTCCCCTTGTTATTTCTTACCTCCACCCATATTGATTCTATACCTTCCAATCCAAGATCATTTCTTGCTATTGTGCTTATTCCATCTTGCACTAAAAAAGCTACCCCACCACCCTTTCCTTCCTGCCTGTCCTTTCGAAAAGTCACATACAGCATCCACAGCCCTCTGCGGTAGGGAATTCCAAAGATTCACAACCCTCTGAGTGAAGACATTTCTCCTCATCTCAGTGGTAACTGGCTGACCCCTTATTCTGAGACTGTGTCTCCCCCATGTTCTAGGCCCCAAGCCAGGGGGAAAACTGCCCTGCCAAGCCCCTTAAGAATTTGATATTTTTCAATTAGATCAACTCTCATTATTCTGAAGTCCAGGGAACATAGGTCCAGTCTCTTCAATCTTTAATCATAGGCCAATTCCATCAGCCAAAGAATTGGTCTGGTGAACCCTCATGGCATTCCCTTTATGACAAGTACATCCTTCCTTGGGTAAGGGGTCCAGAACTGTACACAATACTCCAGGTGTGGTCTCACCAATGCCCGATGAGTTGCACAAAGACTTCTTCACTCTTATACTCCAATCCCTTGTGATCAATAGTTAATAGACTATCGGTCTTCCTAATTGCTTACTGTACTTGCATGTTAATTTCCAGATAGGATTACAGAGGATATACAACAATGACTCAGGCCATTCAGCCCAACAACTCCATGCTGGTGTTTATACTCCACTCGAGCCTCTTCCCATCTTTCCTCATCTGCCATCATAACCCTAGATTCTCTTCTCCCTCATACACTTGTCCAGCTCCTTTAAATGTATCTATACTGGGAGGACGCTGATCAGCTCCATCCTCACAGGATGGGAATTCCATCTTGGGATATTTCCAAGTCTTGTCACTGCGTCTCACACTGAGCATTTACTTTCATTCTTTCACAGGATTCAGACATACCTATCCCTAATTGCCCTGGGGCTCTGAAGAAGAATCCTACGAACATACAAATTAGGAAAGGAGTAGGGCATTCGGCCCCTTAAACCTACTCTGCCATTCAATAAGATCATGGCTGATCTGTTTGTGTTTCAAATTCTACATTCCCATCTACCCCCGATAGCCTTTAATTCCCTTGTTTAACAAGAAACTCCGCCTTAAAAATATTCAATGACCCCACCCCCACCACCATCTGAGCCAGAGAGTTCCAAAGTCGCACAACCCTCTGAGAGAAAAAAATTCTCCTCATCTCTGTCCTAAAAGGGAGTCCCCTAATTTTAAAACAATGCCCCCTAGTTCTGGAGTCACCCACAAGAGGAAACATCCTTTCCACGTCCACCTTGTCAAGGCCGTTCAGGATCTTGTAAACTTCAATCAAATCACCCCTCACTCTTCTAAACTCCAGTGGAAACAAGCCCAGTCTGTCCAACCTTTCCTCATAAGACAACCCACTCATTCCAGGTATCAATCTAGGAAACCTCCTCTGAACGGCCTCCAATGCATTTACATCCTTCCTTAAATAAGGAGACCAAAACTGCACACAGTATTCAAGATGCGGTCTCACCAATGCCCTGTATAACTGAAACATAACATCCTTACTTTGATGTTCAATCCCTCTCGTAATAAAGGATAGCATTCCATTAGCCTTCTTAATTACTTGCTGTACCTGCATATTAACTTTTTGTGGCTCATGCACTAGAACACCTAGATCCCTCTGCACCTCAGAATCATGCAGTTGTTCTGCATTTAAGTAATACTCTGCTTTTTTATTCTTCCTGCCAAAGTGAACAACTTCACATTTTCCCACATTATACTCCATCTGCCAGGATTTTGCCCACTCACTCAACCTATCTATATCCATCTGCAACCTCCTCATGTCCTCTTCATAACATACTTTCCTACCTATCTTTGTGTCATCTGCAAATTTACCTACCATGTCTTCACTCCCCTCATCTAAGTCATTGATGTAAATTGTAAAAAGTTGAGGCCCCAGTACAGACCCCTGTGGGACTCCACTCGTCACATCCTGCCAATCAGACAAAGACCCATTTATACATACGCTCTGTTTTCTGCCAGCCAATCTTCTATCCATGCTATTATGTTACCCCCTACACCATGAGCTTTTATTTTCCATAATAATCTTTGATGTGGCACCTTATCAAATGCCTTCTGGAAATCCAAATACAGCACGTCTACAGACTCCCCTTTATCCACAGCACATGTTACTCCTTCAAAGAGCTCCAATAAATTGGTTAAACTCTTCTTGATTACCTTGAGTTTTTCTAAGTGTCCGGCTATAACCTCTTGAATGATCGATCCTAACATCTTCCCTAAGACAGACATCAAGTTAAATGGCCTATAGTTTCCTGTTTTCTACCTCCATCCCTTCTTGAATAGAGGGGTTATATTTGTTACTTTCCAATCTGATAGAATCTAAGGAATTTTGGAAAATTAACACCAACGCACCTCAGACCTCTTTAGCTATCTCTTTAAGACCCTAGGATGAAGTCCATCTGGACCCAGAGACTTGTCAGCCCACAGCTCCAAGAGTTTGCTTCCCTGTGACCAAGATCTCCTCTCCCTTCCACCTCCCAATTTACAGCGATTACTGGAATGTTTTTTGTATCCTCTATAGTGAAGATAGAAGCAAAATATTTGTTCATTTCATTCGCCATTTCCCTATTATCTACTATTAATTCCCCATTGTCACTCTCTAGAGGACCAACACTCACTTTACCCACTCTTTTCCTTTTTAAATACCTGTAGAAATTCTTGCTACTCTTAGTCATTCTCTTCTCTTATTTATGTTCTGACCAATCATCTGACCTGCCACTCATCTTTGCGCAGTTGTATGCTTTTTCCTTAAGTTTGATACTTTCCTTAATTTCTTTCGTTAACCATGGATGGTGGGTCACCCCTTAGAATTTCTCTTTATAGGAGGAATATACTTATTCTGAGTATTCTGAAATATCCCCTTAAATGTCTGCCACTGCTTCTCTATTGATCTATCCCATAGCCTCATACCCTAGTTCACTTTAGCTGGCTCAGCTTTCATCCCCACATAGTTGCCCTCACTTAAGTTTAAAATGCTAGTCTTAGACCCACTCTTCTCCCTTTCAAACTGGATGTAAAATTCAATCATATTGTGGTCACTGCTACCTAGGGGTGCCTTTACCCTGAGGTCATTAATTAATCCTGTCACATTACACAATACCAAGTCTAATATAACCTGCTCTCTGGTTGGTTCCAGAACGTGCTGCTCTAAGAAACTCTCTCGAAAACATTCTATGAACTCCTTATCCAGGCTATGACTGCCAATCTGATTTTTCCAGTTTCCATATAGATTAAAATCACCCATGATTGTTGCCATCCCTTTATCACAAGCACCCAATATCTCTTGTATACTTTGTCCTACATTGTGGCTACTGTTAGGGGGCCTGTAGACCACTCCCACTACTGACTTCTTTCCCCTACTATTCCTGATCTCCACCTAAACCGATTCTACATCCTGATCTCCTGAACCAAGGTCATCTCTAACTATTGCACCAATGCCATCCTTGATTAGCGGTGCTACCCCTCCACCTTTACCTAACTTCCTATTCGTCTCGAATGTCATGTACCCCTCAATATTCAGGACCCAATCCTTGTCATCCTGCAGCCACGTCTCCGTAATTGCTAACAGGTCATATTTATTTACTTCAGTGTGGGCCATCAATTCATTTACTTTGTTATGAATGCTACGCACATTCAGATATAGAGCCTTCAGTTTTGTCTTTTTGTTACCTTTGTAACATCTGCTCTTGACTGTTGGTGTATTCTTCGGTTTTATCTCTCTGTCCCTTCCTGCTAACCTATGACCATCATTTTCCATATTACTATGATGGTCGTTTACCTTGAATCTACCCCTTGAATTGCTACATCTACCCAAGTTTGATCCCTCACCCCTCTTTGGTTTAAAGTCCTCTCTACTTCCCTCGTTATGTGATTTGCGAGGACACTCATCCCAGCACGGTTCAGGTGTCAACCGTCCCAACGGTACAGCCCCCACTTTCCCCAGTACTGGTGTCAGTGCCCCACAAACCGGAACCCACTTCTCCCACACCAGTCTCTGAGCCAAACTTTGGTCTCTCTAATCTTATTTGCCCTATGCCAATTTGCATGTGGCTCAGGTAATAATCCAGAGATTATTACCTATGAAGTTCTGCTTCTTAATTTGGTACCTCGCTCCTCATACTGACAGTGCAGAGCCTCCTTCCTCATCCTGCCTATGTCGTTGGTACCTACATGGACCACGACAACTGAATCCTCCCCTTCCCACTGCAAGTTCCTCTCCAGCCCTGAGCAGATGTCCTGACCCCTGGCATCGGGCAGGCAACACAGCCGTCTGGACTCTCGCTCTTTGTTGCGGAGAACAGTGTCAATCCCCCTCACTATACTGTACCTCACTATCACTCCATTCCAGTGTGCTCCCCCTGCTTGAACAGCTTCCTGTACCCCAGTGCCATGGCCAATCTGCTCATCCATCTTCCAAACATAGCAAATAGGAGCAGGAACAGGTCATTCGGCCCTTCGAGCCTGCTCTGCTGTTCAGTGTGATCATGGCTGATCCTCTATCTCAACGCCGTACTCCCACTCTCCCCCCATTTCCCTTGATGCCTTTATAGTCTAGAAATCTATCCATTTCCTTCTTAAATATATTCAGTGACTTGGCCTCCACAGCCTCTGTGGTAGAGAATTCCACAGGTTCACCACCCTCTGAGTGAAGAAGTTTCTCCTCATCTCAGTCCTAAATAACCTACCCTGTATCCTGAAACTGTGACCCCCCCTATTTCTAGACCGCCCCAGCCCAGCCAGAGGAAACATCCTCCCTGCGTCCAGTCTGTCCACCCCTGTCAGAATTTTATACATTTCAATGAGGTCTCCTCTCATTTTTCTAAACTCCAGTGAATATTGGCCTAGTCGTTCCAATCTCTCCCCATCCGACAATCCTGCCATCCCAGGAATCAGTCTGGTGAACCTTCACTGCACTCCCTCTATGGCGAGTATATCCTTTCTTAGGTACGGAGACCAAAACTGCACACAATACTCCAGGTGTGGTCTCACCAAGGCCCTGTACAGCTGCAATAAGACATCCTTGCTCCTGTACTCAAGTCCTCTCACAATGAAGGCCAACATACCATTTGCCTTCCTAACTGCTTGCTGCACCTGCATGCTTACTTTCAGTGATTGGTGTACAAGGACACCCAGGTCCCTTTGTACACCAACATTTCCCAATCTATCACCATTTCAATAATACTCTGCCATTCTGTTTTTCCCACCAAAGTGGATTCCACAGCTGCAACATAACGCCTGTCCTGCCATTGTTACTTGTGTTGTTTTTGCAACTTAATTTAATAACTTACTTGATTAACTTAGAATAATTCCTATGTATGCCACACCTCTTTCCCCCATGCACTGGATTCCCACGTGAACCTAATTTGCTGCAGTCCCCATCTCACTCCGGCAGAGTCATCAGCCTCCTCGCACCCCCCTCACTGATCATGTGGCTTGAAAAAGCCTGTCTCTTTTATAGACCCTCTGATGAGTCACTGGCTAGTTTAGCTTCCTGCTACAGTAATTAACACAACTTGAACCAACTGCTTTCAGGTGACTGACAGATAACTGCCACTCCAGGCAGTTCTCTGATTAACAAACTAACCTAGCTTAGTTGAAGGCTGGTCCTTGATCTTGATTCTTAATCTATACTTAAAACCTGAAAAGCCATACGGACTCAAGACATTGACTCTGTTTCGCTCTCCACAGATGCTGCTGCCTGTTTTCCAGCATTTTCTGTTTTTATTTCAGATTTCCAGCATCCTCGCTATTTTGCTTTTAACTGAGTGGCTTGCTGGACCATTTCAGAGGGCAGTTAGTTAAGAGTCAGCCTCATTGCTGCGAAAGGCCAGATCAGGGAAGGACAGAAGATTTCCTTCCCTAAAGGGAGTTGGTGAGCCAGGTGGGTTTTTTACAACAATCGATGATAGTTTCATGGTCACCGTTACTGAGACTAATTCTCAATTCCAGATTTTATTCATTGAATTTAAATTCTACCAGCTGCCCTGATGGGATTTGAACCCCTGTGTCCTCGGGGAATTAGCCTGGACCTCTGGATTACTAGCCCAGTGACATTACCACTACGCCACCAGATCCCCAAGTCTCCTCAGGAAGGGTCTTTAACCAGTTAGAGGGTAGTGTTAAACTGGTGCAGAGTGTTACAATGAACGTTTCTGTATTGTAGAATGTACAAACCCGTCTGTTTGTCATCTTCAGGTTGTCCTGAGGCATCTGAAAGAAAGACAATAGGAAACCTGTTATTACACCGAAAAATATTACTGTACAGGGAGAGGCTGGAGATGTTCTCCTCAGAGCAGAGCAGGTTAAGAGGAGATTTAATACACGTGTTTGAAATCATGAGGGGGTTTTGAAAGAGTAAATAAGGAGAAACTGTTTCCCAGTGTCAGGAGGGTCAGTAACCAGAGGGACGCAGATTGAAGAGAATCGGGAAAAGAATCAGAAATGAAATGAGGAAGTTTTTGTTTTACACACAGCGAGTTGTTGTGATCTGGAAGGCGCTGCCTGAAAGGGCGGTGGGAGCAGATTCAATAATAGCTTCCAAAAGGGAATTGGAGAAATACTTGAAGGGGAAATTTTTTACAGGGTCGTGGAGAAAGAGCAGGGGATTGGTACAGAGACAGAGATAGACAGAGTGGCAGAGATTCAGAATGAGAGAGACAGAGAGGGGCAGAATGAGAGAGACAGAGAGAAAGAGAGAGGCAGAGGGAGAAAGAGTGACAGAGAGAGAGAGAGAGAGAGAGAGAGACAGTAACAAAGAGACAGAGTGAGAGAGATAGAGAGAGAAAGAGCGACAGAGATAGTGACAGGGAGTCAGGAGGACAGAGTTAGAGAGACAGGGTGGCAAAGCCATGGCTGACAGAGGGGGCAACATGCTGCCCCCAAGTTTAGTGATGCCTCCCTTGGGCACCTGCTGAACGCAGTGGAGGCCGTTGTGAAGTCCTCTACCCCCGCTCTGGGTGAGGACCAGCAAGCAAGGTGACATATCCAGCATGGGAGGCGGTGACAGCGGTGGTCAGAGAACAGTCACCCAGTGCCAAAAGAAGATGAACGAGTTAGTCACTCTTCTCACACTCTCAACTCACACACTGGGTCTAGTGAGGCACCATCGAGAGACCCTGGGTCTACTGAGGCCTCATCGAGAGACCCTAGGTCTAGCGAGGCACCATCGAGAGACCCTGGGTATAGCAAGGAACCATCGAGAGACCCTGGGCCTAGTGAGGCACCATCGAGAGACCCTGGGTCTAGTGAGGCACCATCGAGAGACCCTGGGTCTAGTGAGGCACCATCGAGAGACCCTGGGCCTAGTGAGGCACCATCGAGAGACCCTGGGTCTAATGAGGCACCATCGAGAGACCCTGGGTCTAGTGAGGCACCATCGAGAGACCCTGGGTCTAGTGAGGCACCATCGAGAGACCCTGGGTCTAGTGAGGCACCATCGAGCGACCCTGGGTCTAGTGAGGCACCATCGAGCGAGGGCTCCCTGTGGATCTTCAGCTGGGTGAGCACCAGGCTCTGCCGCCCCTTTATCTTGAGCTGGATGCTCCTCCCTTTGCTGGTCCAGGCGCCTCTGCCGCTCTCTTCTTCTTCTCTGCTCCCTGTCAGCCATGAGGCAAATCACTAAATCACCAGGCTCCACCATCCTGATGTTCTCCTCCTGTCGGGCCAAAGAGAGGGGCACGTGTGTGTGTGGGTGTCCCTAAGAGCCTCTCTTGGTTAAGTCTGAAGGCCCCTTCACACATGCCGGAGAGTGTTGGCCACCATTTGGATGGCCAGTGTGCTGAGTGCTCATTGGCTGTCTGAAACCCCGCCCACCTCCGTCCTACCCCACCTGACCGATTGGCAGCAGCTTTGCCCATTGGGCTGCATGTTGTGCCCTCAGCTCAGGCCCAGACATTCTCCTAACCCGCACTGTTAGCTTCAACCATGGGGGAGACGGGTCCGAACCTGAATAAAGACATTGCAAAGGGGCTGTGAGCCTCTCCCCCAGTGACTGCCCCATGGCCCACCTTTCACAAGCCGATTCTACACCTTGTCCAGTCGCCCAATTGTTCTGCTGTCCCCCTGAAACACACATTAATTTACAGTCTGTGCCCCGAGGGGGGTGGAAGGTTCCGGAGCGTTTGGTGTCACTTTGCTGTTTTAGTGTTGCTGGAGTGGGCAGGAAGGTTTCAGAGACCCCGATTCCCAGCAGCTCAATGGAGCCGCTGCTGAACAGTCTCAGCTGTGGGAGAATTCTCACTTTAACCAGCTTTCCAAGTGTGTGGCCCCTTCCCTCATCCTCCCCCCTCCCCCCACACCCCCTCCCCCCACCCCCCACACCCCCTCCCCCCACACCCACTCCCCCCACCCCCCACCCCCCACACCCACTCCCCCCACACCCCCTCCCCCCACACCCCCTCCCCCCCCCAACCCCCACACCCACTCCCCCCTCCCACCACCCCCTCCCCCCCCCTCCCCCCACACCCACTCCCCCCACCCCCCCACACCCCCTCCCCCCACACCCACTCCCCCCCCCTCCCCCCTCCCTCCCTCGCCCCACACCCACTCCCCCCACACCCCCTCCCCCCTCCCCCCACACCCACTCCCCCCACCCCCCACCCCCCTCCCTCCCTCGCCCCACACCCACTCCCCCCTCCCACCACACCCCCTCCCCCCACACCCACTCCCCCCCACCCCCCACACCCCCTCCCCCCACACCCCCTCCCCCCCCCAACCCCCACACCCCCTCCCCCCTCCCCCCCTCCCCCCACACCCACTCCCCCCACCCCCCCACACCCCCTCCCCCCTCCCCCCACACCCCCTCCCCCCACCCCCCACACCCCCTCCCCCACCCCCCCACACCCCCTCCCCCCACACCCCCTCCCCCCACACCCACTCCCCCCACCCCCCACCCCCCACACCCCCTCCCCCCACACCCCCACACCCCCTCCCCCCTCCCCCCACACCCCCTCCCCCCACACCCACTCCCCCCTCCCCCCACACCCCCTCCCCCCCCCAACCCCCACACCCCCTCCCCCCTCCCCCCACACCCCCTCCCCCCTCCCCCCACACCCCCTCCCCCCCCCAACCCCCACACCCCCTCCCCCCTCCCCCCACACCCCCACCCCCCACACCCCCTCCCCCCTCCCCCCACACCCCCTCCCCCCACACCCACTCCCCCCTCCCCCCACACCCCCTCCCCCCCACACCCCCTCCCCCCACACCCCCTCCCCCCACCCCCCCTCCCCCCAAACCCACACACCCCCTCCCCCCACACCCACTCCCCCCTCCCCCCACACCCCCTCCCCCCGTCCCCCCACACGTGCTTGTGTATTTCCTTGGGTCAGTCTGTGCTGGCCTCGCACCCTCAATGCTGTGGTCTGAGCCGCACTGGAGCCCCAGGCCAGGAAACAAAGCCTTTCCTGTGCGTCCTGTCCGTGTGGTGCCTCTTCCTCGATGTCCGGGTGGGCGATTCTCGCCAGCGCTGAGCAAGGCCGTGTGCCCCTCACCTCCCAGTTCCCCTCCAAACTCAGCTCGCCAGGCGCCCGCCTTTTAACGGCGGCCGTGAATCAGGCCCTTCTGAAGCCAGGCCGGCCTGGGGGGTGAATTTGACGTGGGGTTGCGGGGGGGGTGGGGGCGGTTCCGGTGAGCAGGGCTGATAATCAGATGCAAATGTATTCAAATGTCGCCCCCGACACCCGGCAGGGGGAACGGGGTCGACCATTAACGGGTGGAGCGGACAATTCACAAACTGGATTCACAACAGCGAGAAATCAATTATTGGCTGTCTCGCCCCCGCCCACCATGACACCCAATCACAACAGGGCCAGGAAATTCTGGCCTCAGAGAGAGAGACAGAGCGGGAGAGGCAGAGGAAGCGACAGAGCGGGAGAGGCAGAGAAAGAGAGACAGAGAGAGAGAGACAGAGCGGGACAGGCAGAGAAAGAGACAGAGCGGGAGAGGCAGAGAAAGAGAGACAGAGAGAGAGAGACAGGGCGGGAGAGGCAGAGAAAGAGACAGAGCGGGAGAGGCAGACACAGAGAGAGAAAGAAAACAGAGAGAGAGAGAGAGAGCAGGTGAGGCAGACAGAGACACAGAGAGAGAGAGAGACAGGGCGAGTGCGAGATAGAGAGAGAGAGAGAGAGAGACAGACAGACAGAGAGAGACAGAGAGCGAGAGACAGAGAGAGAAAGAAAAACGGAGAGACAGAGAGAGAGACAGAGCAGGAGAGGCAGACAGAGACACAGAGAGAGACAGGGAGAGAGAGAGACACGGCGAGCGCGAGAGAGATAGAGCGAGAGAGAGACAGACAGAGAGAGACAGAGAGCGAGAGACAGAGAGAGAGACAGAGCGGGAGAGGCAGACAGAGACACAGAGAGAGACAGAGAGAGAGAGAGAGACACGGCGAGTGTGAGAGAGATAGAGAGAGAGAGACAGACAGAGAGAGACAGAGAGCGAGAGACAGAGAGAGAAACAGAGCAGGAGAGGCAGAGACAGAAAGAGAAACACAGAGAGAGAGAGAGAGAGATAAACAGAAAGTGAGAGAGAGGGAACGAAAGAGACATAGGAATTTTAAAATTCATTCATAGCAATGCTGGCTGGGCCGGCATTTATTGCCCATCCCTAATTGCCCTTGAGAAGGTGGTGGTGAGCTGCCTTCTTGAACCGCTGCAGTGCAGGTGGTTAATCGGGAAGAGGAGGAGAAGATTCAGCCCCATGAGCCTTGTTCTGACATTCAGTTTGTTGTTAATCTGTTCCTCAGACCCAATTACCAACCTTGACCAACCTCCCAAAAAACCCCTACCCAACAAAACTCGATCCATCTCCAACAGACCCCCCGTCTTCCCCGTTAAATTGCTGCCTACCCTTCTGGGAAGGACCAGGACCGGTCATCTTTCCATTCACAGGAACCCCAGCCAAACAATGTAGGCAGCCACACCCATCATGTGAAAGTCCTGAGTGCCCAGTGAGAGAGTGCCCAGTGAGAGAGAGCCCAGTGAGAGACAGAGCCCAGTGAGAGAGAGAGCCCAGTGAGAGAGAGAGCCCAGTGAGAGAGAGAGCCCAGTGAGAGAGAGAGCCCAGTGAGAGACAGAGCCCAGTGAGAGAGAGAGCCCAGTGAGAGAGAGAGCCCAGTGAGAGAGAGAGCCCAGTGAGAGAGAGAGCCCAGTGAGAGAGAGCCCAGCGAGAGAGAGAGCCCAGTGAGAGAGAGAGCCCAGTGAGAGAGAGAGCCCAGTGAGAGAGAGAGCCCAGTGAGAGAGAGCCCAGTGAGAGAGAGCCCAGTGAGAGAGAGCCCAGTGAGAGACAGAGCCCAGTGAGAGAGAGAGCCCAGTGAGAGAGAGAGCCCAGTGAGAGAGAGAGCCCAGTGAGAGAGAGAGCCCAGCGAGAGAGAGCCCAGTGAGAGAGAGCCCAGTGAGAGAGAGCCCAGTGAGAGAGAGAGCCCAGTGAGAGACAGAGCCCAGTGAGAGAGAGAACCCAGTGAGAGAGCGATCCCAGTGAGAGAGAGAGCCCAGTGAGAGAGAGAGCCCAGTGAGAGACAGAGCCCAGTGAGAGAGCGATCCCAGTGAGAGAGAGAGCCCAGTGAGAGACAGAGCCCAGTGAGAGAGAGAGCCCAGTGAGAGAGAGAGCCCAGTGAGAGAGAGAGCCCAGTGAGAGAGAGAGCCCAGTGAGAGACAGAGCCCAGTGAGAGAGAGAGCCCAGTGAGAGAGAGAGCCCAGTGAGAGAGAGAGCCCAGTGAGAGAGAGAGCTCAGTGAGAGAGAGCCCAGCGAGAGAGAGAGCCCAGTGAGAGAGAGAGCCCAGTGAGAGAGAGAGCCCAGTGAGAGAGAGAGCCCAGTGAGAGAGAGCCCAGTGAGAGAGAGCCCAGTGAGAGAGAGCCCAGTGAGAGACAGAGCCCAGTGAGAGAGAGAGCCCAGTGAGAGAGAGAGCCCAGTGAGAGAGAGAGCCCAGTGAGAGAGAGAGCCCAGCGAGAGAGAGCCCAGTGAGAGAGAGCCCAGTGAGAGAGAGCCCAGTGAGAGAGAGAGCCCAGTGAGAGACAGAGCCCAGTGAGAGAGAGAACCCAGTGAGAGAGCGATCCCAGTGAGAGAGAGAGCCCAGTGAGAGAGAGAGCCCAGTGAGAGACAGAGCCCAGTGAGAGAGCGATCCCAGTGAGAGAGAGAGCCCAGTGAGAGAGAGCCCAGTGAGACAGAGTCAGAATCACAGAATCTCACAGTGCAGAAGAGGCCCTTCGGCCCATCGAGTCTACACCGACACGTGAGAAACACCTGACCTACCTACCTAATCCCATTTACCAGCACTTGGCCCATAGCCTTGAATGTTATGACGTGCCAAGTGCTCATCCAGGTACTTTTTAAAGGATGTGAGGTAACCCGCCTCCACCACCCTCCCAGGCAGCGCATTCCAGACCGTCACCACCCTCTGGGTAAAAACGTATTTCCTCACATTCCCCCTAAATCTCCTGCCCCTCACCTTGAACTTATGCCCCCTTGTGACTGACCCTTCAACTAAGGGGAACAGCTGCTCCCTATCCACCCTGTCCATGCCCCTCATAATCTTGTACACCTCGATCAGGTCGCCCCTGTCTTCTCTGCTCCAACAAAAACAAACCAAGTCTATCCAACCTCTCTTCATAACTTAAATGTTTCATCCCAGGCAACATCCTGGTGAATCTCCTCTGCACCCCCTCCAGTGCAATCACATCCTTCCTATAATGTGGCGACCAGAACTGCACACAGTACTCCAGCTGTGGCCTCACCAAGGTTCTATACAACTCCAACATGACCTCCCTACTTTTGTAATCTATGCCTCGATTGATAAAGGCAAGTGTCCCATATGCCTTTTTCACCACCCGACTATCATGCCCCTCTGCCTTCAGAGATCTATGGACACACACGTCAAGGTCCCTTTGTTCCTCAGAACTTCCTAGTGTCATGCCGTTCATTGAATACTTCCTTGTCAAATTACTCCTTCCAAAGTGTATCACCTCACACTTTTCAGGGTTAAATTCCATCTGCTACTTATCTGCCCATTTGACCATCCCGTCTATATCTTCCTGTAGCCCAAGACACACAACCTCAGTGTTAACCACCCGGCCAATCTTTGTGTCATCTGCAAACTTACTAATCCTACCCCCCACATAGTCATCTATGTCGTTTATAAAAATGACAAATAGTAGGGGACCCAGCACAGATCCCTGTGGTACGCCACTGGACACTGGCTTCCAGTCACTAAAGCATCCTTCTGTCATCACCCTCTGCCTCCTACAACTAAGCCAATTTTGAATCCACCTAATCAAATTACCCTGTATTCCATGTGCATTTGCCTTCTTTATAAGTCTCCCACATGGGACCTTGTCAAAGGCTTTGCTGAAATCCATATAAACTACATCAACTGCACTACCCTCATCTACACACCTGGTCACCTCAAAAAATCCAATCAAATTTGTTAGGCATGACCTCCCTTTGACAAAGCCATGCTGACTATCCCTGATCAAACCTTGCCTCTCCAAGTGGAGATAGATTCTCTCCTTCAGAAATTTCTCCAATAGTTTCCCTACCACTGACGTGAGACTCACTGGCCTGTAGTTCCCTGGCTTATCTCTACAACCCTTCTTAAATAGCGGAACCACATTAGCTGTTCTCCAGTCCTCTGGCACCTCCCCCGTGGCCAGAGAGGAATTAAAAATTCGGGTCAGAGCCCCTGCGATCTCCTCCCTTGCCTCCCTCAGCAGTCTGGGACACAAATCACCCAGACCTGGAGATTTGTCCACTTTTAAGCCTGCCAACACCTCCAATACCTTGTCACTCCCTATATCAATTTGCTTAAGAACCTCACAGTCTCTCTCCCCGAGTTCGATACCTTCATCCTCATTCACTTGGGTGAAGACGGATGTGAAGTATTCATTCAACACTCTAGCGATGTCCTCTGGCTCCACCCATAGATTGCCCCCTTGGTCCCTAATGGGCCCTACTCTTTCCCTGGTTATCCTCTTCCCATTGATATACTTAGAGAATATCTTGGGATTTTCCCTACTTTTACCAGCCAGAGCTTTCTCATATCCTCTCTTTGCTCTCCTAATTGCTTTCTTCAGCTCCACCCTGCACTTTCTGTACTCCACTAATGCCTCTGCTGATTTGCTTCCCTTGTACCTGCTAAAAGCCTCTCTTTTCCTTCTCATCGTAACCTGAATATCTCTGGTCATCCATGGTTCGCTGGGCTTGTTACTCCTTCCTATCACCCTAGAGGGAACATGTTGAGCCTGTACATTCCCCATTTCCTTTTTGAACACCCCCCACTGTTCCTCTGTAGATTTCCCCACAAGTAACTGTTCCCAGTCTACCTTGGCCAGATCCTGCCTTATTTTACTAAAATCCACTCTCCCCCAATCCAAAACATTTTTTTGCAACTTGTCGATTTCTTTGTCGATAACAAACTTAAACTGTACCGTGTTGTGGTCGCTATCGCTAAAATGCTCCCCCACCACCACCTCAGCCACCTGTCCGGCTTCATTCCCCAGAATTAGGTCCAGCACTGCACCGTCACTTGTTGGACCCTCTACATATTGATCTAAAAAGTTCTCCTGTATACATTTCAAGAAATCCACTCCATCCAAGCCCTTAACACTATGTCTGTCCCAATTAATGTTGGGAAAGTTGAAATCACCTAATTACCCTATTGGTATTGTTTTTACATACCCCCACAAACTGTGCACATATTTGCTCCTCAATTTCCTGCTGACTATCTGGGGGTCTAAAATAAACACCTAACAATGTGGCTGCCCCTTTTTTATTCCTAAGATCTACCCACAAAGCTCCATTCGAGGCCCCCTCCAAGATATCATCTCTCCTTACTGCAGTAACTGTCTCCTTAACTAATAATACAACCCCTCCTCCTCTTTTACCCCCTCCCCTGTCTCGCCTGAAGATTCTATATCCTGGAATGTTGAGCTGCCAATCCTGCCCCTCCCTGAACCACATCTCAGTGATGGCTACTACATCACAATTCCACGTGTCAATCCTCACCCTTAATGTTTTACCTGTAATACTCCTGGCATTAAAGTAGAGGCCATCCAGCCTTGCCTTACTCCCTTGAAACTTAATGCAGCTGTAGTCCCGCTGACTTGATTGTTTCACTGTATTATGATGTGTCCCTATTCTGCTAACATTCTGTGTCCCCTCCCCCTGCCGAATTAGTTTAAACTCCTCCCAACAGCACTAGCAAACCTGCCCGCAAGGAAGTTAGTCCCGCTCTGGTTCAGATGTAGACTGTTTCGCTTGTTCAGGTCCCACCTTCCCCAGATCCCAATGATTCAGGAATCTAAAACCCTCCCTCCTGCACCAACTCTTAAACCACGTATTCATCTGCGCTATTTTCCTATTTCTGAGCTCGCTAGCACGTGGCACTGGGAGTAATCCAGAGATTACAACCCGAGAGGTTTTGCTTTTCAGTCTACTGCCTAACTCCCTGAATTCTTGATGCAAGACCTCATCCCTCTTTCTATCTATATCATTGGTACCAACATGTACCATGGCCTCTGCATTAACACCCTCCCCCTTCAGGATGCCCTGCAGCCGTTCAGTGACATCCCGGACCCTGGCACCAGGGAGGCAACACACTATCCTGGAGTCATGTTGATGGCTACAGTAGCACCTATCTGTTCCCCTGACAATAGAATTCCCTATTACTATTGCTCTTCCTCCCTTCCTCCCCTCCTGTACAGACAGGCTGTTTATGGTGCCAGAAGCTTGGCTCTGTCCGCACTCCCTGGAGGAACCAGTGCCCTCATCAGCCTCCAAAATGGAATACCGATTTACAAGCGGGACACCAGTGGAGTCCTGAACTACCTGCCTGTTTCTCTTGGACTGCCTGGTGGTCACCCATTCTCTTCCTTCCTCAAGTCCCTGTATCTGCGGAATGACCACCTCTCTAAACGTGCTATCCACGATGCTCTCAGATTCATGGATGCTCCACAGTGTCCCCAGCCGCCCTTCCAGCTCTGAAACCCGAGCTTCCAGGAGCTGTAGCTGGACACACTTCCTGCACACATGCTGGTCCCGGGCACTGGAATTGTCCCCGGCTTCCCACATGGAGCACGAGGAGCACACCACGGCTTTGAGCGCTCCTGCCATGACTTATCCCTTTAAATTAAACCTTTTAAGTCAATTGCTCTAGGGCCCTTCTTTCCTGATCCTCGTTACTGTCGAATATACAAACTGTAAACCACAAAAAGACCTTAAACTATAAGCGATTAAAGTAGTAAATACCTTACCCACTACTTACCAGTGATTCCTTTCCCTTGTCCAGTGAGACAGAGCCCAGCAAGACAATGCCCAGTGATAGAGAGCCCAGTGAGAGAGAGTCCAGTGAGAGAGAGTCCAGTGAGACAGAGCACATTGAGACAGTGTCCAGCGAGACAGTGCCCAGTGAGAGAGAGCCCAGCGTGACAGTGCCCAGTGAGAGAGAGCCCAGTGAGACAGAGCACATTGAGACAGTGTCCAGCGAGACAGTGCCCAGTGAGAGAGAGCCCAGTGAGAGAGAGTCCAGTGAGAGAGAGTCCAGTGAGACAGAGCACATTGAGACAGTGTCCAGCGAGACACTGCCCAGTGAGAGAGAGCCCAGTGAGAGAGAGTCCAGTGAGAGAGAGTCCAGTGAGACAGAGCCCAGTGAGACAGTGCCCAGTGAGACAGTGTCCAGTGAGACAGAGCCCAGTGAGACAGTGCCCAGCGTGACAGTGCCCAGTGAGAGAGAGCCCAGTGAGACAGAGCACATTGAGACAGTGTCCAGCGAGACAGTGCCCAGTGAGAGAGAGCCCAGTGAGAGAGAGTCCAGTGAGAGAGAGTCCAGTGAGACAGAGCCCAGTGAGACAGTGCCCAGTGAGAGAGAGCCCAGTGAGAGATAATCCAGCGAGAAAGAGTCCAGTGAGACAGAGCCCAGTGAGAGAGTCCCAGTGAGAAGAGGGCCCAGTGAGACAGAGCCCAGTGAGACAGAGCCCAGTGAGACAGAGTCCAGTAAGAGAGAGTCCAGTGAGAGAGAGTCCAGTGAGAGAGGGCCCAGTGAGACAGAGCCCAGTGAGAGAGAGCCCAGAGAGAGAGCCCAGTGAGAGAGAAGCCAGTGAGACAGAGTCCAGTGAGAGAGAGCCCAGTGAGAGAGAGGCCAGTGGGAGGGAGCCCAGTGATAGAGAAGCCAGTGGGACAGAGCCCAGTGAGAGAGAAGCCAGTAAGAGGGAGCCCAGTGAGACAGAGCCCAGTGAGAGAGAAGCCAGTGAGACGGAGCCCAGTGAGAGAGAAGCCAGTGAGACAGAATCCAGGGAGATGGTGCTCGGCGATATGGTTCCTGTTGATATTCTCTCCGAGTACACAGCTTGCCTAGTTGCATAAACTGGGGATCTTTACCTGCTACATCTTCACATTTCACACTGATCCCCTTCACTCAGCTAGGCTAAAAGCACACGGCTAACAATTAACAATGGGACGGTCTCTTACCCCCATCTTGGAGCATCAGGATAAAAGCCACAGACCCCAACGATAGCCAGAGTGTCCAGTTCATCATGGTGAGGTACTTGACTCTCCGAGTTTGAGAGAGAATGAGAGAGAGTGTGAAAGGGCCTGGGAGGGAAGGCAACCTTCGACTGAGTGCTGGTGGAGGAAGACTTGTTTTCACTGCTCACTCTCTGGGTATAAATACCCTGCTGATGGGGATTCCAGCCTGCTGTTATTCTAACTCGCTCTGTGTCAGAACCTCACCCTGCGCTCAGTCAGAATCACTCTGTAATTCAGGGTAATTTCAGCTCTCGCGCTCTGTTATTTTCTTCTTAAGAACTCCAGAAACTGCAAGTCAGGAGCTGGTGATTAGATGACAGCAACCCTGGGCTTAAAGAATCTGGACAGTTAGCAGAACTGTGTGGGTCTTGGCACACAGCCTGAGTTCAGAGTGCAGGACACGGCCAAGGTTAGAAAGCGAGGGTCAGGGTAATGCCAAAGTCGGACATGAAGCCGCAGTTATCCCGGGGACCAGGAGGAGAATCAGTCTGAGGGTGAGATTAGAACCTCAACTAAAAACCTGGAGAAATTAGTCAGTCTTGAATAAGGTTGGAACTTAACCCCAGCAACATCAAGATGACTGTCTTAGCTTAAAGGACCCTAAGAGGATCTTAAGAACACACCAAGGGGGAGTCTCCAATTCATGGCTAACAGGAAACTCAAGGGGCTATACAGGGCTTGACTGGAACTTAAAGAACTACTTAGATATGCCAGAGAGAGGCATCAGTCTCAGGTGTGAGATAACATGTTGTCTTTTATTCATTCACAGGGTGTGGGCTTCGCTGACTAGGCCAGCATTTATTGCCCATCCCTAATTCCCCTTGAGAAGGTGGTGGTGAGCTGCCTTCTTGAACCGCTGCAGTCCATGTGGTGTAGGTACACCCACAGTGCTGTTAGGGAGGGAGCTCCAGGGATTTGACCCAGCGACAGTGAAGGAACGGCGATATATTTCCAAGTCAGGATGGTGAGTGACTCGGAGACGAACTTCCAGGTGGTGGTGGTGTTCCCATCTATCTGCTGCCCTTGTCCTTCTAGAAGGTAGTGGTCGTGTGTTTGGAAGGTGCTGTCGAAGGAGCCTTGGTGAATTCCTGCAGTGCATCTTGTAGATGGTACACACACTGCTGCTACTGTGCGTCGGTGATGGAGGGAGTGAATGTTTATGGATGTGGTGCCAATCAAGCGGGGCTGCTTTGTCCTGGATGGTGTCAAGCTTCTTGGGTGTTGTGGGAGCTGCACTCACCCAGGCAAGTGTTGAAAGCTGGGGGTCTTGGTGATGATTGTGACTGGGTTGTAGGTAGGCGAGTGACTGATGCTGAACTCCATTGGGTGGAGTGGGGTTGTTTACAGCTTCTCTCAGTTTTTTCCAGGTTAAAAACTCTCCGTATCTACAGCCCGGAGTCTCCTCACCAGCTCCACAATGGGCAGCTGTGGAAACAGGAGCCACATTGTACCTGGAGCATCCATTACAATCGGGTTAGAATCGAAAAGTAAGGAAGTTATTTTGAACCTGTACTGAAGCTTGGTTAGGGCCCACATAGAACAGTGTGTGCTGTCCTGGTCCCTATGTTATAAAAAGGATTTTGAACTGCTGGAGAGGATAAAGAGAAGATTTACAAAGATGATACCAGAAATGTGTGGATGTACATATCAGGGAAAGAGTGACAGGCTGGGTCTCTTTGCTCTTGTAAAAAGGAGGCTGAGGGGGTGACCTAATAGAGAATCTTAAAATGATGCAAGGTTTTGATCGATTGGATACAGACAGACCGTTTCCTCTTGTGGGGAAGGGCAGGACTAGAGACCATCAATATGAGAGGGTCACCAAGAAATCCAATGGGGAATTCAGGAGAAACCTCTTTACCCAGAGAGCGGTGAGAATGTGGAACTCGCTGGCACAGGGAGTGGGTGAAGTGAACTGTATAGGTTCATTTGAGGGGAAACTGGGCAATTCTATGAAGGACTCGAGGGTTACGATGGTAGGTTTAGATGAGGAAAGTTTGGAGGAGGCTGGAGGGGAGCGGGAGTGGTTGGGCTGAATGGCCTGTTTCCAGGTTGGGTATCCTGTGTAATCCTATGAGTCATACAGAAGGCGCCCATTAGCCCAGCTGTGTCTGTGCTGCCTCTTCAAAAGACCTGTTCAGTTAGTCCCAATCCCCCCTGCTCTTTCCCCACAGCTCTGCAAATATGTATTTATCCAATCTCCTTTTGAAAGTTCCTATTGAACCTGCAGTCAGCACCTTCCAGATCACAACAACTGGCTGTGGAAAAAAAAATGATTCCTCATCTCTCCTATCAATTATCTTAAATCTATGAACTGTCATTACCAAACCTGCCACTCAAGTTGGATTTTCCTACGTCAAAATGATTTTGAAAACCTCTATTAAATCTCCCCCTTAACCTTCTCGGCTCTAAGGAGAACAATCCCAGCTTCTCCGGTCTCTGCACATTAACCGGACTCCCCCATTCCTGGAACCATTCCGGTTCATCTCCTCTGCACCCGCTCCCAGGCCGTCAGATCCTTCCTAAAGTGTGGAGCCTAGAACTGGACATGATACTCCAGCTGAGGCTGAATCATTGTTTGATTAATGTTCACCATAATGCCCTTGCTTTGGTGCTCACTGCCTTTATATATAAAACCCTGGCTGCTGTATAAAAGTCAGTACTGAGGGAGTGCTGCACTGTCAGAGGGTCAGTACTGAGGGAGTGCTGCACTGTAAGTGGGTCAGTACTGAGGGAGTGCTGCACTGTCAGAGGGTGAGTACTGAGGGAGTGCTGCACTGTCAGAGGGTCAGTACTGAGGGAGTGCTGCACTGTCAGAGAGTCAGTACTGAGGGAGTGCTGCACTGTCAGAGGGTCAGTACTGAGGGAGTGCTGCACTGTCAGAGGGTGAGTACTGAGGGAGTGCTGCACTGTCAGAGGGTCAGTACTGAGGGAGTGCCGCACTGTCAGAGGGTCAGTACTGAGGGAGTGCCGCACTGTCGGAGGGTCAGTACTGAGGGAGTGCTGCACTGTCAGAGGGTCAGTACTGAGGGAGTGCTGCACTGTCAGAGGGTCAGTACTGAGGGAGTGCTGCACTGTCAGAGGGTCAGTACTCAGAGAGTATCGCACTGTCAGAGGGTCAGTACTGAGGGAGTGCTGCACTGTCAGGGGGTCAGTACTGAGGGAGTGCTGCACTGTCAGAGGGTCAGTACTGAGGGAGTGCTGCACTGTCAGAGGGTCAGTACTGAGGGAGTGCTGCACTGTCAGAGGGTCAGTACTGAGGGAGTGCGGCACTGTCGGAGTGTCAGTACTGAGGGAGTGCTGCACTGTCAGAAGGTCAGTACTGAGGGAGTGCTGCACTGTCGGTGGGTCAGTACTGAGTGAGTGCTGCATTGTCGGAGTGTCACTACTGAGGGAGTGCCGCACTGTCAGAGTGTCAGTACTGAGGGAGTGCTGCACTGTCAGAGAGTCAGTACTGAGGGAGTGCCGCACTGTCGGAGGGTCAGTACTGAGGGAGTGCTGCACTGTCAGAGGGTCAGTACTGAGGGAGCGCTGCACTGTCAGAGGGTCAGTACTGAGGGAGCGCTGCACTGTCAGAGGGTCAGTACTGAGGGAGCGCTGCACTGTCAGAGGGTCAGTACTGAGGGAGCGCTGCACTGTCAGAGGGTCAGTACTGAGGGAGCGCTGCACTGTCAGGAGGAGAGTTCCAAAGACAATCAACCCTCCGAGAGAAAACATTTCTCCTTGTCTCTGTCTTAAATGAGTGGCCTCTTATTTCAATAACTTCACCTCTCATTCTTCTAATCTCCAATGGGTGCAGGCCCAACCTTAACAACCTTTCCCCATAAGACAAACCCCTTGAGCCCAGGAACAGCCGAGTGGATGGTTGGTTGTGTATTAGTGATGTTGGGCCACAGGTCATTTGGTGGATTGTAGACATTTGCAATGGCCAGCGCTCACCTTACCACGATGGAGGTGGGAGTAGGGGGTCTTCTGATCCTCAGTCTTCTGCCTCTTTGGTGAGGTTCTCCTCCATATAGCTGGCTAGGCCCAATGTCTTGTCAGTACGGTTGCCAAATGTATCCCTGGGCCAGGATTTTGCCGTTGGCGAGCGGGGGGGCGGGGCCCACTCGCCGACGTGTAAAATGACGCGGGATGAGGTCGGGTGGAACTCCCGATGTCACCGCACCCCGGTTAAATTTTCAGGTAGGCGGGGGCTCAGCAAAATCAGCTGTGGGCCCGCCGACCTGTCAATGGCCAATTGAGGCCGTTGACAGAGTCATTGAAGTAATGAAAGGACCTGCCCATTGGCGGGCAGGCCGGGAGCCCCGGCGGGAATTAGAGAAAACATGAAACCTCATCCACCAGCGGGACCAGGTTTCATGTAGGTTATAAAAAATATAATTAAACGGAATTTAAAAGTGATGGACATGTCCCAACTCATGTGACAGTGTCACACGAGGGGAACATGTCAGGAAATTTTTTTTTCTTATTTTTAAGATTTTTTTATTGTGGAGCCGATCTCCCTGAGGCTGCACTTAGCCTCGGGGAGACGAGTGCACTCTTCCGTGCGCGTGCGTGAAAGAGCGCACTCCTGGCTCAGGGAATCCCCCTCCCCCGCCCGCACAGGGAACGCTCAGCGCTTCCTGGCAGTCGTCACGCTGGGCGGGCCTTAATTGGCCCCGCCTACATAAAATGGCGGCGCGGCCCCAATCAGGGGCTCCGATTGGAGGGGTACCTCTACACGCCCGCCCTTCAACTTCCCCCCACCCCACAACGGGGGGAGAATTCTACCCCTGGACTTTCATCACATGACTTTCCCCCACTCTCCAGCCGTTAGTCGGCCAACAGGTCCATCCTTGTGATGCACGGCCTTCCTACACCAATCGGAAAGCAAAAGGACTCATGGCCCAATTGGATGATGCTTGACTCTCAGACAAACAGCCCTTTTTCTCCCATTTTCAATATTTTTGTGTCTGGTTAAAAAGAAACGGTTCTAAGAAAATGACAAAGGAAAAGGATTTTTAATGTCCCGATGATTTTTCTCTGGTTTTGTAATCAGCGCTGATCATCAATTCATGGAGACTGGCGTCCGCCCTGGAGGGTGAGCGCCCCCTACTTGTTGCTGTTCCTGTTTCATGGCTTTGCTGTGCCAGAGAGAGTCCGTTTTCCAGTGAGGTTTTACTGCTTGGACTGGGGTGGGGTCCAGTGTCCGGGGGGTTCAGTCATCTTCTTGACAGCACTGGTTTGCTAAAGGAGTTAAATTCTGTGGACGGGTTGCAGTGACTGGGTTGTATTCGTGAACGGAGAAGATTAAGGGGCGATTTAATCGAGGTGGGTTTGATCGGGTCGATAAAGTGAAGCTTATTTCCTCTGGTTGCTGGGGGAGGCGGGGTGTCCAGAACATGGGGGCAGAACCTTAAAGTGCGAGTCAGGCCGTCCAGGGGTGATGTCAGGAAGCGTTTCTTCACAGAAAGAATCACAGACTTGTCACCGCGCAGGAGGAGGCCATTCGGCCCAGCGTGTCTGTACTGGCTCCCTGAATGAGCAATTCCCTTAGTACCATTCTCCCGCCTTCCCCACGTAACCCTGCACATTCTTCCTTCTCAGGAAACAGTCCAACTCCCTTTTCAACGCCTCGATTGGACCTGCCTCCACCACACTCTCAGGCAGTGCACCCCAGACCCGAACCACTCACAATCACAGAATTTTAACGGCACAGAATGAGGCCATTCGGCCCATTCTGTCTGCACCAGCTCTCCAAATGAGCATAATGACCTAGTGCCATTGCCCTGCCTTTTTCCCGTACCCCTGCACATTGTTTCTATTTAAATAATCATCTAATGCCCTCTTGACTGCCTCGATTGAACCTGCCTCCACCACACTTCCAGGCAGCGCATTCCAGACCCGAACCACTCGCTGTGTGAAAACGTTTTTCTCACCTCGCATTTGCTTCTTTTGCAAATCACTTTAAATCTGTGCCCTCTCGTTCTTGATCCTTTTACGAGTAGGAACAGCTTCTCCCTATCTACTCTGTCCAGCCCCCTCATCATTTTGAACATCTCGATCAAATCTCCTCTCAGCCTTCTCTCCAAGAAGAACAGTCCCAACCTCTCCAATCTATCCTCATAGCTGAAGTTTCCCATCCCTGGAACCATTCCTGTAAATCTCGTCTCCACTCTCTCTCCAATGCATTCAGACTGGTGCCCAGACTGTGTGAAAAAGTTTCTCCTCATATCAATATTGCTTCTTTTACTAATTATTTTAAATCTGTGCCCTCTCATTCTCGGTCCTTTCATGAGTAGGAACAGTTTCTCCCATCTACTCTGTCCAAACCCCCTCATGATTTTGAACACCTCTATCAAATCTCCTCTCAGCCTTCTCTTCTCCAAGGAGAACAGTCTCAACATCTCGAATCGATCTTCATAACCGAAGTTCCACATCCCTGGAGCCATTCTTATGAATCTTTCCTGCACTCTCTCCAATGCCTTCACATCCTTCCCAAAGTGCGGCACCCAGAACTGGGCACAATACTCCAGCTGTAGCTGAACTAGTGACTTATACAAGTTCAACATAACCTCTTTGCTCTTATACTCTATGCCCCCATTTATAAAGCCCAGGATAGTGGGGGATAAATGGGGGAGGCAATGGTGTAGTGGTATTGTTGCTGGGTTAGTATTCCAGAGACCCAAGATAATTATCTGGGGACCCAGGTTGAAATCCCACCACAGCAGGGTTGAAATTTGAATTCAAAAAAAAATCTCAATCCAAAGTCTAATGATGACCATGAAAATCCATTGTCAATTGTTGTAAAAACCCATCTGGTTCACTATTGTCCTTTAGGGAAGGAAATCTGCTGTCCTTACCTGTTCTGATCTACATGTGACCCCTGACCAAGGGCAATAAATACTGGCCAAGCCAGCAATGCCCACATCCTGTGAATGAATAAAAATATACTGTGCGCTTTACTAACCACATTCTCAACCTGCCCTGCCACCTACCATCATTCATACACACCCAGGACCCAGGTCCCTCTTCTCCACTGCCCATTTTAAAGTTGTATCCTTTATTTGATATTCTCTCTCGATGTTCTTCCTCCAAAATGATTCACCTCACAACAGGTATTTTGTGGGGTAAATATAACGAGGGATCTGGAGCAAAGGGAAATTAACACCAGATCAGCCAGGATCTGTTTGAGTGGTGGAATCAAGGAGCTAACGGTCTGACTAATAATACCTTTAATCCAGTTCATTCATATAACCATAAAACCACTAAACACACACACCATCAAATCGATAACCTTAAAACCACTAAACACACACACCATCAAATCTATAACCATAAAACCACTAAACACACACCATCAAATCAATAACCTTAAAACCACTAAACACACACACCATCAAATCTATAACATTAAAACCACTAAACACACACACCATCAAATCTATAACCATAAAACCACTAAACACACACACCATCAAATCTATAACCGTAAAACCACTAAACACACACACCATCAAATCTATAACCATAAAACCACTAAACACACACACCATCAAATCTATAACCATAAAACCACTAAACACACACATCATCAAATCTATAACCATAAAACCACTAAACACACACACAATCAAATCTATAACCTTAAAACCACTAAACATACACACCATCAAATCTATAACCATAAAACCACTAAACACAGACACCATGAAATCTATAACCATAAAACCACTAAACACACACACCATCAAATCTATAAACGTAAAACCACTAAACACACACACCATTACATCAATAACCATAAAACCACTAAACACACACACCATCAAATCTATAACCAAAAAACTACTAAAAACACACACCATCAAATCTATTACCATAAAACCACTAAACACACACACCATTACATCCATAACCATAAAACCACTAAACACACACACCATCAAATCTATAACCGTAAAACCACTAAACACACACACCAGGAAATCTGTAGCCTTAAAACCACTAAACACACACACCATCAAATCTATAACCATAAAACCACTAAACAGACACACCATCAAATCTATAACCATATAACCACTAAACAGAGAAACCATCAAATCTATAACCTTAAAACCACTAAACACACACATCATCAAATCTATAACAGTAAAACCACTAAACACACACCATCAAATCTATAACCGTAAAACAAGTAAAAACACACCATCAAATCTATAACCTTAAAACCACTAAACACACATATCATCAAATCTATAACCTTAAAACCACTAAACATACACATCATCAAATCTATAACCTTAAAACCACTAAACATACACAAAATCAAATCAATAACTGTAAAACCGCGGAAGAAACACCATCAAATCTATAACTGTTAAACTACTAAACACACACACCAGCAAATCTATAACGACAGTATCACTAAACACACACTCCATCAAATCTATAACCGTAAAACTACTAAACACACACACACCATCAAATCTATAACCACAATATCACTAAACACACACACCATCAAATGTATAACCTTTAAACCACTAAACACACACACCATAAAATCTATAACCGTAAAACCACTAAACACACACACACCATCAAATCTAAAACCGTAAAATTACTAAACACACACACACACCATCAAATCTATAATCACAATAGCACTAAACACACACACCATCAAATCTATAACTGTAATACCACTAAACACACACACCATCAAATCTATAATCACAAAACCACTAAACACACATATCATCAAATCGAAACGCGTAAAACCACTAAACACACACACCATCAAATCTATAACCGTAAAACAAGTATAAACACACCATCAAATCTATAACCACAAAACCACTAAACACACACACCACCAAATCTATAACCTTAAAACAACTAAACACACACACCATCAAATCTATAACATTAAAACCACTAAAAACACACATCATCAAATCTATAACCTTAAAACCACTAAACACACACACCAACAAATCGATAACCACAATATCACTAAACACACACACCATCAAATCTATAACCACAATATCACTAAACACACACACCACCAAATCTATAACCTTAAAACCACTAAACACACACAGCATCAAATCTATAACCATAAAACCACTAAACACACACACCATCAAATCTATAACCATAAAACCACTAAACACACACACCACCAAATCTATAACCTTAAAACCACTAAACACACACACCATCAAATCTATAACCTTAAAACCACTAAACATACACACCACCAAATCTATAACCTTAAAACCACTAAACACACACAGCATCAAATCTATAACCGTAAAACCACTAAACACACACACCATCAAATCAATAACCATAAAACCACTAAACACACACACCACCAAATCTATAACCATAAAACCACTAAACACACACTCCATCAAATCTATAACCTTAAAACCACTAAACATACACACCATCAAATCTATAACCATAAAACCACTAAACACACACACCATCAAATCGATAACATAAAAACCACTAAACACACACACCATCAAATCTATAACCACAATATCACTAAACACACACACCATCAAATCTATAATCTTAAAACCACTAAACATACACACCACCAAATCTATAACCTTAAAAACACTAAACAAACACAGCATCAAATGTATAACCGTAAAACCACTAAACACACACACCGTCAAATCGATAACCATAAAACCACTAAACACACGCACCGTCAAATCTATAACCGTTAAACCACTAAACACACACACCATCAAATCTATAACCTTAAAACCACTAAACACACACAACACCAAATCTATAACCTTAAAACCACTAAACACACACACCATCAAATCTATAACATTAAAACCACTAAACATACACACCACCAAATCTATAACCTTAAAACTACTAAACACACACACCATCAAATCTATATCCTTAAAACCACTAAACATACACACCACCAAATCTATAACCTTAAAACCACTAAACACACACAGCATCAAATCTATAACATAAAAACCACTAAAAACACACACCATCAAATCTATAACCTTAAAACCACTAAACACACACACCAACAAATCGATAACCACAATATCACTAAACACACACACCATCAAATCTATAACCACAATATCACTAAACACACACACCACCAAATCTATAACCTTAAAACCACTAAACACACACACCATCAAATCTATAACCTTAAAACCACTAAACATACACACCACCAAATCTATAACCTTAAAACCACTAAACACACACAGCATCAAATCTATAACCGTAAAACCACTAAACACACACACCATCGAATCAATAACCATAAAACCACTAAACACACACACCACCAAATCTATAACCTTAAAACTACTAAACACACACACCATCAAATCTATAACCTTAAAACCACTAAACATACACACCACCAAATCTATAACCTTAAAACCACTAAACACACACACCATCAAATCTATAACCATAAAACCACTAAACACACATTCCACCAAATCTATAACCTTAAAACCACTAAACACACACACAATCAAATCTATAACCTTAAAACCACTAAACATACACACCACCAAACCTATAACCTTAAAACCACTAAACAGACACAGCATCAAATCTATAACATTAAAACCACTAAAAGCACACACCATCAAATCTGTAACCTTAAAACCACTAAACACACACACCATCAAATCCATAACCACAATATCACTAAACACACGCACCATCAAATCTATAACCACCATATCACTAAACACACACCATCAAATCAATAACCGTAAAGCCACGAAACACACACCATCAAATTTATAACCATAAAACCACTAAACACACACACGATTAAATCCATAACCATAAAACCACTAAACACACACGATCAAATCTATATCCGTAAAACAAGTAAAAACACACCATCCAATCTATATCCTTAAAACCACTAAACATACACAAAATCAAATCTATAACTGTAAAACCGCGGAAGAAACACCATCAAATCTATAACTGTTAAACTACTAAACACACACACCATCAAATCTATAACCACAGTATCACTAAACACACACTCCATCAAATCTATAACCGTAAAACTACTAAACACACACACACCATCAAATCTATAACCACAATATCACTAAACACACACACCATCAAATGTATAACCTTTAAACCACTAAACACACACACCATCAAATCTATAACCGTAAAACCACTAAACACACACACACCATCAAATCTAAAACCGTAAAATTACTAAACACACACACACCATCAAATCTATAATCACAATAGCACTAAACACACACACCATCAAATCTATAACTGTAATACCACTAAACACACACACCATCAAATCTATAATCACAAAACCACTAAACACACATATCATCAAATCTAAACGCGTAAAACCACTAAACACACACACCATCAAATCTATAACCGTAAAACAAGTATAAACACACCATCAAATCTATAACCACAAAACCACTAAACACACACACCACCAAATCTATAACCTTAAAACAACTAAACACACACACCATCAAATCTATAACCTTAAAACCACTAAACACACACACCAACAAATCGATAACCACAATATCACTAAACACACACACCATCAAATCTATAACCACAATATCACTAAACACACACACCACCAAATCTATAACCTTAAAACCACTAAACACACACAGCATCAAATCTATAACCATAAAACCACTAAACACACACACCATCAAATCTATAACCATAAAACCACTAAACACACACACCACCAAATCTATAACCTTAAAACCACTAAACACACACACCATCAAATCTATAACCTTAAAACCACTAAACATACACACCACCAAATCTATAGCCTTAAAACCACTAAACACACACAGCATCAAATCTATAACCGTAAAACCACTAAACACACACACCATCAAATCAATAACCATAAAACCACTAAACACACACACCACCAAATCTATAACCTTAAAACCACTAAACACACACACCATCAAATCTATAACCTTAAAACCACTAAACATACACACCATCAAATCTATAACCTTAAAACCACTAAACACACACACCATCAAATCTATAACCATAAAACAACTAAACACACACACCACCAAATCTATAACCTTAAAACCACTAAACACACACACAATCAAATCTATAACCTTAAAACCACTAAACATACACACCACCAAATCTATAACCTTAAAACCACTAAACACACACAGCATCAAATCTATAACATTAAAACCTCTAAAAACACACACCATCAAATCTGTAACCTTAAAACCACTAAACACACACACCATCAAATCCATAACCACAATATCACTAAACACACGCACCATCAAATCTATAACCACCATATCACTAAACACACACCATCAAATCAATAACCGTAAAACCACGAAACACACACCATCAAATTTATAACCATAAAACCACTAAACACACACACGATTAAATCCATAACCATAAAACCACTAAACACACACGATCAAATCTATATCCGTAAAACAAGTAAAAACACACCATCCAATCTATATCCTTAAAACCACTAAACATACACATCATCAAATCTATAACTGTAAAACCGCGGAAGAAACAACATCAAATCTATAACTGTTAAACTACTAAACACACACACACCATCAAATCTATAACCACAGTATCACTAAACACACACTCCATCAAATCTATAACCGTAAAACCACTAAACACACACACAATTCAAATCTTTAACCGTAAAACCTCTAAACAGACACACCATCAAATCTATAACCACAATAGCACTAAACACACACACCATCAAATCGATAACCATAAAACCACTAAACACACAGACCAGCAAATCTATAACCTTAAAAGCACTAAACACACACACGATCAAATATATAACCTTAAAACCACTAAACACACACACCATCAAATCGATAACCGTAAAACCACTAAACACACACACCATCAAATCGATAAACTTAAAACCACTAAACACACACACCATCAAATCGATAACATAAAAACCACTAAACACACACACCATCAAATCTATAACCACAATATCACTAAACACACACACCATCAAATCTATAATCTTAAAACCACTAAACATACACACCACCAAATCTATAACCTTAAAAACACTAAACACACACAGCATCAAATGTATAACCGTAAAACCACTAAACACACACACCGTCAAATCGATAACCATAAAACCACTAAACACACGCACCATCAAATCTATAACCGTTAAACCACTAAACACACACACCATCAAATCTATAACCTTAAAACCACTAAACACACACAACACCAAATCTATAACCTTAAAACCACTAAACACACACACCATCAAATCTATAACATTAAAACCACTAAACATACACACCACCAAATCTATAACCTTAAAACTACTAAACACACACACCATCAAATCTATATCCTTAAAACCACTAAACATACACACCACCAAATCTATAACCTTAAAACCACTAAACACACACAGCATCAAATCTATAACATAAAAACCACTAAAAACACACACCATCAAATCTATAACCTTAAAACCACTAAACACACACACCAACAAATCGATAACCACAATATCACTAAACACACACACCATCAAATCTATAACCACAATATCACTAAACACACACACCACCAAATCTATAACCTTAAAACCACTAAACACACACACCATCAAATCTATAACCTTAAAACCACTAAACATACACACCACCAAATCTATAACCTTAAAACCACTAAACACACACAGCATCAAATCTATAACCGTAAAACCACTAAACACACACACCATCGAATCAATAACCATAAAACCACTAAACACACACACCACCAAATCTATAACCTTAAAACTACTAAACACACACACCATCAAATCTATAACCTTAAAACCACTAAACATACACACCACCAAATCTATAACCTTAAAACCACTAAACACACACACCATCAAATCTATCACCATAAAACCACTAAACACACATTCCACCAAATCTATAACCTTAAAACCACTAAACACACACACAATCAAATCTATAACCTTAAAACCACTAAACATACACACCACCAAACCTATAACCTTAAAACCACTAAACAGACACAGCATCAAATCTATAACATTAAAACCACTAAAAGCACACACCATCAAATCTGTAACCTTAAAACCACTAAACACACACACCATCAAATCCATAACCACAATATCACTAAACACACGCACCATCAAATCTATAACCACCATATCACTAAACACACACCATCAAATCAATAACCGTAAAGCCACGAAACACACACCATCAAATTTATAACCATAAAACCACTAAACACACACACGATTAAATCCATAACCATAAAACCACTAAACACACACGATCAAATCTATATCCGTAAAACAAGTAAAAACACACCATCCAATCTATATCCTTAAAACCACTAAACATACACAAAATCAAATCTATAACTGTAAAACCGCGGAAGAAACACCATCAAATCTATAACTGTTAAACTACTAAACACACACACCATCAAATCTATAACCACAGTATCACTAAACACACACTCCATCAAATCTATAACCGTAAAACTACTAAACACACACACACCATCAAATCTATAACCACAATATCACTAAACACACACACCATCAAATGTATAACCTTTAAACCACTAAACACACACACCATCAAATCTATAACCGTAAAACCACTAAACACACACACACCATCAAATCTAAAACCGTAAAATTACTAAACACACACACACACCATCAAATCTATAATCACAATAGCATTAAACACACACACCATCAAATCTATAACTGTAATACCACTAAACACACACACCATCAAATCTATAATCACAAAACCACTAAACACACATATCATCAAATCTAAACGCGTAAAACCACTAAACACACACACCATCAAATCTATAACCGTAAAACAAGTATAAACACACCATCAAATCTATAACCACAAAACCACTAAACACACACACCACCAAATCTATAAACTTAAAACAACTAAACACACACACCATCAAATCTATAACATTAAAACCACTAAAAACACACATCATCAAATCTATAACCTTAAAACCACTAAACACACACACCAACAAATCGATAACCACAATATCACTAAACACACACACCATCAAATCTATAACCACAATATCACTAAACACACACACCACCAAATCTATAACCTTAAAACCACTAAACACACACAGCATCAAATCTATAACCATAAAACCACTAAACACACACACCATCAAATCTATAACCATAAAACCACTAAACACACACACCACCAAATCTATAACCTTAAAACCACTAAACACACACACCATCAAATCTATAACCTTAAAACCACTAAACATACACACCACCAAATCTATAGCCTTAAAACCACTAAACACACACAGCATCAAATCTATAACCGTAAAACCACTAAACACACACACCATCAAATCAATAACCATAAAACCACTAAACACACACACCACCAAATCTATAACCTTAAAACCACTAAACACACACACCATCAAATCTATAACCTTAAAACCACTAAACATACACACCATCAAATCTATAACCTTAAAACCACTAAACACACACACCATCAAATCTATAACCATAAAACAACTAAACACACACACCACCAAATCTATAACCTTAAAACCACTAAACACACACACAATCAAATCTATAACCTTAAAACCACTAAACATACACACCACCAAATCTATAACCTTAAAACCACTAAACACACACAGCATCAAATCTATAACATTAAAACCTCTAAAAACACACACCATCAAATCTGTAACCTTAAAACCACTAAACACACACACCATCAAATCCATAACCACAATATCACTAAACACACGCACCATCAAATCTATAACCACCATATCACTAAACACACACCATCAAATCAATAACCGTAAAACCACGAAACACACACCATCAAATTTATAACCATAAAACCACTAAACACACACACGATTAAATCCATAACCATAAAACCACTAAACACACACGATCAAATCTATATCCGTAAAACAAGTAAAAACACACCATCCAATCTATATCCTTAAAACCACTAAACATACACATCATCAAATCTATAACTGTAAAACCGCGGAAGAAACAACATCAAATCTATAACTGTTAAACTACTAAACACACACACACCATCAAATCTATAACCACAGTATCACTAAACACACACTCCATCAAATCTATAACCGTAAAACCACTAAACACACACACAATTCAAATCATTAACCGTAAAACCTCTAAACAGACACACCATCAAATCTATAACCACAATAGCACTAAACACACACACCATCAAATCGATAACCATAAAACCACTAAACACACAGACCAGCAAATCTATAACCTTAAAAGCACTAAACACACACACGATCAAATATATAACCTTAAAACCACTAAACACACACACCATCAAATCGATAACCGTAAAACCACTAAACACACACACCATCAAATCGATAAACTTAAAACCACTAAACACACACACCATCAAATCGATAACATAAAAACCACTAAACACACACACCATCAAATCTATAACCACAATATCACTAAACACACACACCATCAAATCTATAATCTTAAAACCACTAAACATACACACCACCAAATCTATAACCTTAAAAACACTAAACACACACAGCATCAAATGTATAACCGTAAAACCACTAAACACACACACCGTCAAATCGATAACCATAAAACCACTAAACACACGCACCATCAAATCTATAACCGTTAAACCACTAAACACACACACCATCAAATCTATAACCTTAAAACCACTAAACACACACAACACCAAATCTATAACCTTAAAACCACTAAACACACACACCATCAAATCTATAACATTAAAACCACTAAACATACACACCACCAAATCTATAACCTTAAAACTACTAAACACACACACCATCAAATCTATATCCTTAAAACCACTAAACATACACACCACCAAATCTATAACCTTAAAACCACTAAACACACACAGCATCAAATCTATAACATAAAAACCACTAAAAACACACACCATCAAATCTATAACCTTAAAACCACTAAACACACACACCAACAAATCGATAACCACAATATCACTAAACACACACACCATCAAATCTATAACCACAATATCACTAAACACACACACCACCAAATCTATAACCTTAAAACCACTAAACACACACACCATCAAATCTATAACCTTAAAACCACTAAACATACACACCACCAAATCTATAACCTTAAAACCACTAAACACACACAGCATCAAATCTATAACCGTAAAACCACTAAACACACACACCATCGAATCAATAACCATAAAACCACTAAACACACACACCACCAAATCTATAACCTTAAAACTACTAAACACACACACCATCAAATCTATAACCTTAAAACCACTAAACATACACACCACCAAATCTATAACCTTAAAACCACTAAACACACACACCATCAAATCTATCACCATAAAACCACTAAACACACATTCCACCAAATCTATAACCTTAAAACCACTAAACACACACACAATCAAATCTATAGCCTTAAAACCACTAAACATACACACCACCAAACCTATAACCTTAAAACCACTAAACAGACACAGCATCAAATCTATAACATTAAAACCACTAAAAGCACACACCATCAAATCTGTAACCTTAAAACCACTAAACACACACACCATCAAATCCATAACCACAATATCACTAAACACACGCACCATCAAATCTATAACCACCATATCACTAAACACACACCATCAAATCAATAACCGTAAAGCCACGAAACACACACCATCAAATTTATAACCATAAAACCACTAAACACACACACGATTAAATCCATAACCATAAAACCACTAAACACACACGATCAAATCTATATCCGTAAAACAAGTAAAAACACACCATCCAATCTATATCCTTAAAACCACTAAACATACACAAAATCAAATCTATAACTGTAAAACCGCGGAAGAAACACCATCAAATCTATAACTGTTAAACTACTAAACACACACACCATCAAATCTATAACCACAGTATCACTAAACACACACTCCATCAAATCTATAACCGTAAAACTACTAAACACACACACACCATCAAATCTATAACCACAATATCACTAAACACACACACCATCAAATGTATAACCTTTAAACCACTAAACACACACACCATCAAATCTATAACCGTAAAACCACTAAACACACACACACCATCAAATCTAAAACCGTAAAATTACTAAACACACACACACACCATCAAATCTATAATCACAATAGCATTAAACACACACACCATCAAATCTATAACTGTAATACCACTAAACACACACACCATCAAATCTATAATCACAAAACCACTAAACACACATATCATCAAATCTAAACGCGTAAAACCACTAAACACACACACCATCAAATCTATAACCGTAAAACAAGTATAAACACACCATCAAATCTATAACCACAAAACCACTAAACACACACACCACCAAATCTATAAACTTAAAACAACTAAACACACACACCATCAAATCTATAACATTAAAACCACTAAAAACACACATCATCAAATCTATAACCTTAAAACCACTAAACACACACACCAACAAATCGATAACCACAATATCACTAAACACACACACCATCAAATCTATAACCACAATATCACTAAACACACACACCACCAAATCTATAACCTTAAAACCACTAAACACACACAGCATCAAATCTATAACCATAAAACCACTAAACACACACACCATCAAATCTATAACCATAAAACCACTAAACACACACACCACCAAATCTATAACCTTAAAACCACTAAACACACACACCATCAAATCTATAACCTTAAAACCACTAAACATACACACCACCAAATCTATAGCCTTAAAACCACTAAACACACACAGCATCAAATCTATAACCGTAAAACCACTAAACACACACACCATCAAATCAATAACCATAAAACCACTAAACACACACACCACCAAATCTATAACCTTAAAACCACTAAACACACACACCATCAAATCTATAACCTTAAAACCACTAAACATACACACCATCAAATCTATAACCTTAAAACCACTAAACACACACACCATCAAATCTATAACCATAAAACAACTAAACACACACACCACCAAATCTATAACCTTAAAACCACTAAACACACACACAATCAAATCTATAACCTTAAAACCACTAAACATACACACCACCAAATCTATAACCTTAAAACCACTAAACACACACAGCATCAAATCTATAACATTAAAACCTCTAAAAACACACACCATCAAATCTGTAACCTTAAAACCACTAAACACACACACCATCAAATCCATAACCACAATATCACTAAACACACGCACCATCAAATCTATAACCACCATATCACTAAACACACACCATCAAATCAATAACCGTAAAACCACGAAACACACACCATCAAATTTATAACCATAAAACCACTAAACACACACACGATTAAATCCATAACCATAAAACCACTAAACACACACGATCAAATCTATATCCGTAAAACAAGTAAAAACACACCATCCAATCTATATCCTTAAAACCACTAAACATACACATCATCAAATCTATAACTGTAAAACCGCGGAAGAAACAACATCAAATCTATAACTGTTAAACTACTAAACACACACACACCATCAAATCTATAACCACAGTATCACTAAACACACACTCCATCAAATCTATAACCGTAAAACCACTAAACACACACACAATTCAAATCTTTAACCGTAAAACCTCTAAACAGACACACCATCAAATCTATAACCACAATAGCACTAAACACACACACCATCAAATCGATAACCATAAAACCACTAAACACACAGACCAGCAAATCTATAACCTTAAAAGCACTAAACACACACACGATCAAATATATAACCTTAAAACCACTAAACACACACACCATCAAATCGATAACCGTAAAACCACTAAACACACACACCATCAAATCGATAAACTTAAAACCACTAAACACACACACCATCAAATCGATAACATAAAAACCACTAAACACACACACCATCAAATCTATAACCACAATATCACTAAACACACACACCATCAAATCTATAATCTTAAAACCACTAAACATACACACCACCAAATCTATAACCTTAAAAACACTAAACACACACAGCATCAAATGTATAACCGTAAAACCACTAAACACACACACCGTCAAATCGATAACCATAAAACCACTAAACACACGCACCATCAAATCTATAACCGTTAAACCACTAAACACACACACCATCAAATCTATAACCTTAAAACCACTAAACACACACAACACCAAATCTATAACCTTAAAACCACTAAACACACACACCATCAAATCTATAACATTAAAACCACTAAACATACACACCACCAAATCTATAACCTTAAAACTACTAAACACACACACCATCAAATCTATATCCTTAAAACCACTAAACATACACACCACCAAATCTATAACCTTAAAACCACTAAACACACACAGCATCAAATCTATAACATAAAAACCACTAAAAACACACACCATCAAATCTATAACCTTAAAACCACTAAACACACACACCAACAAATCGATAACCACAATATCACTAAACACACACACCATCAAATCTATAACCACAATATCACTAAACACACACACCACCAAATCTATAACCTTAAAACCACTAAACACACACACCATCAAATCTATAACCTTAAAACCACTAAACATACACACCACCAAATCTATAACCTTAAAACCACTAAACACACACAGCATCAAATCTATAACCGTAAAACCACTAAACACACACACCATCGAATCAATAACCATAAAACCACTAAACACACACACCACCAAATCTATAACCTTAAAACTACTAAACACACACACCATCAAATCTATAACCTTAAAACCACTAAACATACACACCACCAAATCTATAACCTTAAAACCACTAAACACACACACCATCAAATCTATCACCATAAAACCACTAAACACACATTCCACCAAATCTATAACCTTAAAACCACTAAACACACACACAATCAAATCTATAACCTTAAAACCACTAAACATACACACCACCAAACCTATAACCTTAAAACCACTAAACAGACACAGCATCAAATCTATAACATTAAAACCACTAAAAGCACACACCATCAAATCTGTAACCTTAAAACCACTAAACACACACACCATCAAATCCATAACCACAATATCACTAAACACACGCACCATCAAATCTATAACCACCATATCACTAAACACACACCATCAAATCAATAACCGTAAAGCCACGAAACACACACCATCAAATTTATAACCATAAAACCACTAAACACACACACGATTAAATCCATAACCATAAAACCACTAAACACACACGATCAAATCTATATCCGTAAAACAAGTAAAAACACACCATCCAATCTATATCCTTAAAACCACTAAACATACACAAAATCAAATCTATAACTGTAAAACCGCGGAAGAAACACCATCAAATCTATAACTGTTAAACTACTAAACACACACACCATCAAATCTATAACCACAGTATCACTAAACACACACTCCATCAAATCTATAACCGTAAAACTACTAAACACACACACACCATCAAATCTATAACCACAATATCACTAAACACACACACCATCAAATGTATAACCTTTAAACCACTAAACACACACACCATCAAATCTATAACCGTAAAACCACTAAACACACACACACCATCAAATCTAAAACCGTAAAATTACTAAACACACACACACACCATCAAATCTATAATCACAATAGCATTAAACACACACACCATCAAATCTATAACTGTAATACCACTAAACACACACACCATCAAATCTATAATCACAAAACCACTAAACACACATATCATCAAATCTAAACGCGTAAAACCACTAAACACACACACCATCAAATCTATAACCGTAAAACAAGTATAAACACACCATCAAATCTATAACCACAAAACCACTAAACACACACACCACCAAATCTATAAACTTAAAACAACTAAACACACACACCATCAAATCTATAACCTTATAACCACTAAACACACACACCAACAAATCGATAACCACAATATCACTAAACACACACACCATCAAATCTATAACCACAATATCAGTAAACACACACACCACCAAATCTATAACCTTAAAACCACTAAACACACACAGCATCAAATCTATAACCATAAAACCACTAAACACACACACCATCAAATCTATAACCATAAAACCACTAAACACACACACCACCAAATCTATAACCTTAAAACCACTAAACACACACACCATCAAATCTATAACCTTAAAACCACTAAACATACACACCACCAAATCTATAGCCTTAAAACCACTAAACACACACAGCATCAAATCTATAACCGTAAAACCACTAAACACACACACCATCAAATCAATAACCATAAAACCACTAAACACACACACCACCAAATCTATAACCTTAAAACCACTAAACACACACACCATCAAATCTATAACCTTAAAACCACTAAACATACACACCATCAAATCTATAACCTTAAAACCACTAAACACACACACCATCAAATCTATAACCATAAAACAACTAAACACACACACCACCAAATCTATAACCTTAAAACTACTAAACACACACACCATCAAATCTATAACCTTAAAACCACTAAACATACACACCACCAAATCTATAACCTTAAAACCACTAAACACACACACCATCAAATCTATCACCATAAAACCACTAAACACACATTCCACCAAATCTATAACCTTAAAACCACTAAACACACACACAATCAAATCTATAACCTTAAAACCACTAAACACACACACCATCAAATCTATAACCATAAAACAACTAAACACACACACCACCAAATCTATAACCTTAAAACCACTAAACACACACACAATCAAATCTATAACCTTAAAACCACTAAACATACACACCACCAAATCTATAACCTTAAAACCACTAAACACACACAGCATCAAATCTATAACATTAAAACCTCTAAAAACACACACCATCAAATCTGTAACCTTAAAACCACTAAACACACACACCATCAAATCCATAACCACAATATCACTAAACACACGCACCATCAAATCTATAACCACCATATCACTAAACACACACCATCAAATCAATAACCGTAAAACCACGAAACACACACCATCAAATTTATAACCATAAAACCACTAAACACACACACGATTAAATCCATAACCATAAAACCACTAAACACACACGATCAAATCTATATCCGTAAAACAAGTAAAAACACACCATCCAATCTATATCCTTAAAACCACTAAACATACACATCATCAAATCTATAACTGTAAAACCGCGGAAGAAACAACATCAAATCTATAACTGTTAAACTACTAAACACACACACACCATCAAATCTATAACCACAGTATCACTAAACACACACTCCATCAAATCTATAACCGTAAAACCACTAAACACACACACAATTCAAATCTTTAACCGTAAAACCTCTAAACAGACACACCATCAAATCTATAACCACAATAGCACTAAACACACACACCATCAAATCGATAACCATAAAACCACTAAACACACAGACCAGCAAATCTATAACCTTAAAAGCACTAAACACACACACGATCAAATATATAACCTTAAAACCACTAAACACACACACCATCAAATCGATAACCGTAAAACCACTAAACACACACACCATCAAATCGATAAACTTAAAACCACTAAACACACACACCATCAAATCGATAACATAAAAACCACTAAACACACACACCATCAAATCTATAACCACAATATCACTAAACACACACACCATCAAATCTATAATCTTAAAACCACTAAACATACACACCACCAAATCTATAACCTTAAAAACACTAAACACACACAGCATCAAATGTATAACCGTAAAACCACTAAACACACACACCGTCAAATCGATAACCATAAAACCACTAAACACACGCACCATCAAATCTATAACCGTTAAACCACTAAACACACACACCATCAAATCTATAACCTTAAAACCACTAAACACACACAACACCAAATCTATAACCTTAAAACCACTAAACACACACACCATCAAATCTATAACATTAAAACCACTAAACATACACACCACCAAATCTATAACCTTAAAACTACTAAACACACACACCATCAAATCTATATCCTTAAAACCACTAAACATACACACCACCAAATCTATAACCTTAAAACCACTAAACACACACAGCATCAAATCTATAACATAAAAACCACTAAAAACACACACCGTCAAATCTATAACCTTAAAACCACTAAACACACACACCAACAAATCGATAACCACAATATCACTAAACACACACACCATCAAATCTATAACCACAATATCACTAAACACACACACCACCAAATCTATAACCTTAAAACCACTAAACACACACACCATCAAATCTATAACCTTAAAACCACTAAACATACACACCACCAAATCTATAACCTTAAAACCACTAAACACACACAGCATCAAATCTATAACCGTAAAACCACTAAACACACACACCATCGAATCAATAACCATAAAACCACTAAACACACACACCACCAAATCTATAACCTTAAAACTACTAAACACACACACCATCAAATCTATAACCTTAAAACCACTAAACATACACACCACCAAATCTATAACCTTAAAACCACTAAACACACACACCATCAAATCTATCACCATAAAACCACTAAACACACATTCCACCAAATCTATAACCTTAAAACCACTAAACACACACACAATCAAATCTATAACCTTAAAACCACTAAACATACACACCACCAAACCTATAACCTTAAAACCACTAAACAGACACAGCATCAAATCTATAACATTAAAACCACTAAAAGCACACACCATCAAATCTGTAACCTTAAAACCACTAAACACACACACCATCAAATCCATAACCACAATATCACTAAACACACGCACCATCAAATCTATAACCACCATATCACTAAACACACACCATCAAATCAATAACCGTAAAGCCACGAAACACACACCATCAAATTTATAACCATAAAACCACTAAACACACACACGATTAAATCCATAACCATAAAACCACTAAACACACACGATCAAATCTATATCCGTAAAACAAGTAAAAACACACCATCCAATCTATATCCTTAAAACCACTAAACATACACAAAATCAAATCTATAACTGTAAAACCGCGGAAGAAACACCATCAAATCTATAACTGTTAAACTACTAAACACACACACCATCAAATCTATAACCACAGTATCACTAAACACACACTCCATCAAATCTATAACCGTAAAACTACTAAACACACACACACCATCAAATCTATAACCACAATATCACTAAACACACACACCATCAAATGTATAACCTTTAAACCACTAAACACACACACCATCAAATCTATAACCGTAAAACCACTAAACACACACACACCATCAAATCTAAAACCGTAAAATTACTAAACACACACACACACCATCAAATCTATAATCACAATAGCATTAAACACACACACCATCAAATCTATAACTGTAATACCACTAAACACACACACCATCAAATCTATAATCACAAAACCACTAAACACACATATCATCAAATCTAAACGCGTAAAACCACTAAACACACACACCATCAAATCTATAACCGTAAAACAAGTATAAACACACCATCAAATCTATAACCACAAAACCACTAAACACACACACCACCAAATCTATAAACTTAAAACAACTAAACACACACACCATCAAATCTATAACATTAAAACCACTAAAAACACACATCATCAAATCTATAACCTTAAAACCACTAAACACACACACCAACAAATCGATAACCACAATATCACTAAACACACACACCATCAAATCTATAACCACAATATCACTAAACACACACACCACCAAATCTATAACCTTAAAACCACTAAACACACACAGCATCAAATCTATAACCGTAAAACCACTAAACACACACACCATCAAATCAATAACCATAAAACCACTAAACACACACACCACCAAATCTATAACCTTAAAACCACTAAACACACACACCATCAAATCTATAACCTTAAAACCACTAAACATACACACCATCAAATCTATAACCTTAAAACCACTAAACACACACACCATCAAATCTATAACCATAAAACAACTAAACACACACACCACCAAATCTATAACCTTAAAACCACTAAACACACACACAATCAAATCTATAACCTTAAAACCACTAAACATACACACCACCAAATTTATAACCTTAAAACCACTAAACACACACAGCATCAAATCTATAACATTAAAACCTCTAAAAACACACACCATCAAATCTGTAACCTTAAAACCACTAAACACACACACCATCAAATCCATAACCACAATATCACTAAACACACGCACCATCAAATCTATAACCACCATATCACTAAACACACACCATCAAATCAATAACCGTAAAACCACGAAACACACACCATCAAATTTATAACCATAAAACCACTAAACACACACACGATTAAATCCATAACCATAAAACCACTAAACACACACGATCAAATCTATATCCGTAAAACAAGTAAAAACACACCATCCAATCTATATCCTTAAAACCACTAAACATACACATCATCAAATCTATAACTGTAAAACCGCGGAAGAAACAACATCAAATCTATAACTGTTAAACTACTAAACACACACACACCATCAAATCTATAACCACAGTATCACTAAACACACACTCCATCAAATCTATAACCGTAAAACCACTAAACACACACACAATTCAAATCTTTAACCGTAAAACCTCTAAACAGACACACCATCAAATCTATAACCACAATAGCACTAAACACACACACCATCAAATCGATAACCATAAAACCACTAAACACACAGACCAGCAAATCTATAACCTTAAAAGCACTAAACACACACACGATCAAATATATAACCTTAAAACCACTAAACACACACACCATCAAATCGATAACCGTAAAACCACTAAACACACACACCATCAAATCGATAAACTTAAAACCACTAAACACACACACCATCAAATCGATAACATAAAAACCACTAAACACACACACCATCAAATCTATAACCACAATATCACTAAACACACACACCATCAAATCTATAATCTTAAAACCACTAAACATACACACCACCAAATCTATAACCTTAAAAACACTAAACACACACAGCATCAAATGTATAACCGTAAAACCACTAAACACACACACCGTCAAATCGATAACCATAAAACCACTAAACACACGCACCATCAAATCTATAACCGTTAAACCACTAAACACACACACCATCAAATCTATAACCTTAAAACCACTAAACACACACAACACCAAATCTATAACCTTAAAACCACTAAACACACACACCATCAAATCTATAACATTAAAACCACTAAACATACACACCACCAAATCTATAACCTTAAAACTACTAAACACACACACCATCAAATCTATATCCTTAAAACCACTAAACATACACACCACCAAATCTATAACCTTAAAACCACTAAACACACACAGCATCAAATCTATAACATAAAAACCACTAAAAACACACACCGTCAAATCTATAACCTTAAAACCACTAAACACACACACCAACAAATCGATAACCACAATATCACTAAACACACACACCATCAAATCTATAACCACAATATCACTAAACACACACACCACCAAATCTATAACCTTAAAACCACTAAACACACACACCATCAAATCTATAACCTTAAAACCACTAAACATACACACCACCAAATCTATAACCTTAAAACCACTAAACACACACACCATCAAATCTATCACCATAAAACCACTAAACACACATTCCACCAAATCTATAACCTTAAAACCACTAAACACACACACAATCAAATCTATAGCCTTAAAACCACTAAACATACACACCACCAAACCTATAACCTTAAAACCACTAAACAGACACAGCATCAAATCTATAACATTAAAACCACTAAAAGCACACACCATCAAATCTGTAACCTTAAAACCACTAAACACACACACCATCAAATCCATAACCACAATATCACTAAACACACGCACCATCAAATCTATAACCACCATATCACTAAACACACACCATCAAATCAATAACCGTAAAGCCACGAAACACACACCATCAAATTTATAACCATAAAACCACTAAACACACACACGATTAAATCCATAACCATAAAACCACTAAACACACACGATCAAATCTATATCCGTAAAACAAGTAAAAACACACCATCCAATCTATATCCTTAAAACCACTAAACATACACAAAATCAAATCTATAACTGTAAAACCGCGGAAGAAACACCATCAAATCTATAACTGTTAAACTACTAAACACACACACCATCAAATCTATAACCACAGTATCACTAAACACACACTCCATCAAATCTATAACCGTAAAACTACTAAACACACACACACCATCAAATCTATAACCACAATATCACTAAACACACACACCATCAAATGTATAACCTTTAAACCACTAAACACACACACCATCAAATCTATAACCGTAAAACCACTAAACACACACACACCATCAAATCTAAAACCGTAAAATTACTAAACACACACACACACCATCAAATCTATAATCACAATAGCATTAAACACACACACCATCAAATCTATAACTGTAATACCACTAAACACACACACCATCAAATCTATAATCACAAAACCACTAAACACACATATCATCAAATCTAAACGCGTAAAACCACTAAACACACACACCATCAAATCTATAACCGTAAAACAAGTATAAACACACCATCAAATCTATAACCACAAAACCACTAAACACACACACCACCAAATCTATAAACTTAAAACAACTAAACACACACACCATCAAATCTATAACATTAAAACCACTAAAAACACACATCATCAAATCTATAACCTTAAAACCACTAAACACACACACCAACAAATCGATAACCACAATATCACTAAACACACACACCATCAAATCTATAACCACAATATCAGTAAACACACACACCACCAAATCTATAACCTTAAAACCACTAAACACACACAGCATCAAATCTATAACCATAAAACCACTAAACACACACACCATCAAATCTATAACCATAAAACCACTAAACACACACACCACCAAATCTATAACCTTAAAACCACTAAACACACACACCATCAAATCTATAACCTTAAAACCACTAAACATACACACCACCAAATCTATAGCCTTAAAACCACTAAACACACACAGCATCAAATCTATAACCGTAAAACCACTAAACACACACACCATCAAATCAATAACCATAAAACCACTAAACACACACACCACCAAATCTATAACCTTAAAACCACTAAACACACACACCATCAAATCTATAACCTTAAAACCACTAAACATACACACCATCAAATCTATAACCTTAAAACCACTAAACACACACACCATCAAATCTATAACCATAAAACAACTAAACACACACACCACCAAATCTATAACCTTAAAACCACTAAACACACACACAATCAAATCTATAACCTTAAAACCACTAAACATACACACCACCAAATCTATAACCTTAAAACCACTAAACACACACAGCATCAAATCTATAACATTAAAACCTCTAAAAACACACACCATCAAATCTGTAACCTTAAAACCACTAAACACACACACCATCAAATCCATAACCACAATATCACTAAACACACGCACCATCAAATCTATAACCACCATATCACTAAACACACACCATCAAATCAATAACCGTAAAACCACGAAACACACACCATCAAATTTATAACCATAAAACCACTAAACACACACACGATTAAATCCATAACCATAAAACCACTAAACACACACGATCAAATCTATATCCGTAAAACAAGTAAAAACACACCATCCAATCTATATCCTTAAAACCACTAAACATACACATCATCAAATCTATAACTGTAAAACCGCGGAAGAAACAACATCAAATCTATAACTGTTAAACTACTAAACACACACACACCATCAAATCTATAACCACAGTATCACTAAACACACACTCCATCAAATCTATAACCGTAAAACCACTAAACACACACACAATTCAAATCTTTAACCGTAAAACCTCTAAACAGACACACCATCAAATCTATAACCACAATAGCACTAAACACACACACCATCAAATCGATAACCATAAAACCACTAAACACACAGACCAGCAAATCTATAACCTTAAAAGCACTAAACACACACACGATCAAATATATAACCTTAAAACCACTAAACACACACACCATCAAATCGATAACCGTAAAACCACTAAACACACACACCATCAAATCGATAAACTTAAAACCACTAAACACACACACCATCAAATCGATAACATAAAAACCACTAAACACACACACCATCAAATCTATAACCACAATATCACTAAACACACACACCATCAAATCTATAATCTTAAAACCACTAAACATACACACCACCAAATCTATAACCTTAAAAACACTAAACACACACAGCATCAAATGTATAACCGTAAAACCACTAAACACACACACCGTCAAATCGATAACCATAAAACCACTAAACACACGCACCATCAAATCTATAACCGTTAAACCACTAAACACACACACCATCAAATCTATAACCTTAAAACCACTAAACACACACAACACCAAATCTATAACCTTAAAACCACTAAACACACACACCATCAAATCTATAACATTAAAACCACTAAACATACACACCACCAAATCTATAACCTTAAAACTACTAAACACACACACCATCAAATCTATATCCTTAAAACCACTAAACATACACACCACCAAATCTATAACCTTAAAACCACTAAACACACACAGCATCAAATCTATAACATAAAAACCACTAAAAACACACACCGTCAAATCTATAACCTTAAAACCACTAAACACACACACCAACAAATCGATAACCACAATATCACTAAACACACACACCATCAAATCTATAACCACAATATCACTAAACACACACACCACCAAATCTATAACCTTAAAACCACTAAACACACACACCATCAAATCTATAACCTTAAAACCACTAAACATACACACCACCAAATCTATAACCTTAAAACCACTAAACACACACACCATCAAATCTATAACCTTAAAACCACTAAACACACACACCATCAAATCTATAACCATAAAACAACTAAACACACACACCACCAAATCTATAACCTTAAAACCACTAAACACACACACAATCAAATCTATAACCTTAAAACCACTAAACATACACACCACCAAATCTATAACCTTAAAACCACTAAACACACACAGCATCAAATCTATAACATTAAAACCTCTAAAAACACACACCATCAAATCTGTAACCTTAAAACCACTAAACACACACACCATCAAATCCATAACCACAATATCACTAAACACACGCACCATCAAATCTATAACCACCATATCACTAAACACACACCATCAAATCAATAACCGTAAAACCACGAAACACACACCATCAAATTTATAACCATAAAACCACTAAACACACACACGATTAAATCCATAACCATAAAACCACTAAACACACACGATCAAATCTATATCCGTAAAACAAGTAAAAACACACCATCCAATCTATATCCTTAAAACCACTAAACATACACATCATCAAATCTATAACTGTAAAACCGCGGAAGAAACAACATCAAATCTATAACTGTTAAACTACTAAACACACACACACCATCAAATCTATAACCACAGTATCACTAAACACACACTCCATCAAATCTATAACCGTAAAACCACTAAACACACACACAATTCAAATCTTTAACCGTAAAACCTCTAAACAGACACACCATCAAATCTATAACCACAATAGCACTAAACACACACACCATCAAATCGATAACCATAAAACCACTAAACACACAGACCAGCAAATCTATAACCTTAAAAGCACTAAACACACACACGATCAAATATATAACCTTAAAACCACTAAACACACACACCATCAAATCGATAACCGTAAAACCACTAAACACACACACCATCAAATCGATAAACTTAAAACCACTAAACACACACACCATCAAATCGATAACATAAAAACCACTAAACACACACACCATCAAATCTATAACCACAATATCACTAAACACACACACCATCAAATCTATAATCTTAAAACCACTAAACATACACACCACCAAATCTATAACCTTAAAAACACTAAACACACACAGCATCAAATGTATAACCGTAAAACCACTAAACACACACACCGTCAAATCGATAACCATAAAACCACTAAACACACGCACCATCAAATCTATAACCGTTAAACCACTAAACACACACACCATCAAATCTATAACCTTAAAACCACTAAACACACACAACACCAAATCTATAACCTTAAAACCACTAAACACACACACCATCAAATCTATAACATTAAAACCACTAAACATACACACCACCAAATCTATAACCTTAAAACTACTAAACACACACACCATCAAATCTATATCCTTAAAACCACTAAACATACACACCACCAAATCTATAACCTTAAAACCACTAAACACACACAGCATCAAATCTATAACATAAAAACCACTAAAAACACACACCGTCAAATCTATAACCTTAAAACCACTAAACACACACACCAACAAATCGATAACCACAATATCACTAAACACACACACCATCAAATCTATAACCACAATATCACTAAACACACACACCACCAAATCTATAACCTTAAAACCACTAAACACACACACCATCAAATCTATAACCTTAAAACCACTAAACATACACACCACCAAATCTATAACCTTAAAACCACTAAACACACACAGCATCAAATCTATAACCGTAAAACCACTAAACACACACACCATCGAATCAATAACCATAAAACCACTAAACACACACACCACCAAATCTATAACCTTAAAACTACTAAACACACACACCATCAAATCTATAACCTTAAAACCACTAAACATACACACCACCAAATCTATAACCTTAAAACCACTAAACACACACACCATCAAATCTATCACCATAAAACCACTAAACACACATTCCACCAAATCTATAACCTTAAAACCACTAAACACACACACAATCAAATCTATAACCTTAAAACCACTAAACATACACACCACCAAACCTATAACCTTAAAACCACTAAACAGACACAGCATCAAATCTATAACATTAAAACCACTAAAAGCACACACCATCAAATCTGTAACCTTAAAACCACTAAACACACACACCATCAAATCCATAACCACAATATCACTAAACACACGCACCATCAAATCTATAACCACCATATCACTAAACACACACCATCAAATCAATAACCGTAAAGCCACGAAACACACACCATCAAATTTATAACCATAAAACCACTAAACACACACACGATTAAATCCATAACCATAAAACCACTAAACACACACGATCAAATCTATATCCGTAAAACAAGTAAAAACACACCATCCAATCTATATCCTTAAAACCACTAAACATACACAAAATCAAATCTATAACTGTAAAACCGCGGAAGAAACACCATCAAATCTATAACTGTTAAACTACTAAACACACACACCATCAAATCTATAACCACAGTATCACTAAACACACACTCCATCAAATCTATAACCGTAAAACTACTAAACACACACACACCATCAAATCTATAACCACAATATCACTAAACACACACACCATCAAATGTATAACCTTTAAACCACTAAACACACACACCATCAAATCTATAACCGTAAAACCACTAAACACACACACACCATCAAATCTAAAACCGTAAAATTACTAAAGACACACACACACCATCAAATCTATAATCACAATAGCATTAAACACACACACCATCAAATCTATAACTGTAATACCACTAAACACACACACCATCAAATCTATAATCACAAAACCACTAAACACACATATCATCAAATCTAAACGCGTAAAACCACTAAACACACACACCATCAAATCTATAACCGTAAAACAAGTATAAACACACCATCAAATCTATAACCACAAAACCACTAAACACACACACCACCAAATCTATAAACTTAAAACAACTAAACACACACACCATCAAATCTATAACATTAAAACCACTAAAAACACACATCATCAAATCTATAACCTTAAAACCACTAAACACACACACCAACAAATCGATAACCACAATATCACTAAACACACACACCATCAAATCTATAACCACAATATCAGTAAACACACACACCACCAAATCTATAACCTTAAAACCACTAAACACACACAGCATCAAATCTATAACCATAAAACCACTAAACACACACACCATCAAATCTATAACCATAAAACCACTAAACACACACACCACCAAATCTATAACCTTAAAACCACTAAACACACACACCATCAAATCTATAACCTTAAAACCACTAAACATACACACCACCAATCTATAGCCTTAAAACCACTAAACACACACAGCATCAAATCTATAACCGTAAAACCACTAAACACACACACCATCAAATCAATAACCATAAAACCACTAAACACACACACCACCAAATCTATAACCTTAAAACCACTAAACACACACACCATCAAATCTATAACCTTAAAACCACTAAACATACACACCATCAAATCTATAACCTTAAAACCACTAAACACACACACCATCAAATCTATAACCATAAAACAACTAAACACACACACCACCAAATCTATAACCGTAAAACCACTAAACACACACACCATCAAATCAATAACCATAAAACCACTAAACACACACACCACCAAATCTATAACCTTAAAACCACTAAACACACACACCATCAAATCTATAACCTTAAAACCACTAAACATACACACCATCAAATCTATAACCTTAAAACCACTAAACACACACACCATCAAATCTATAACCATAAAACAACTAAACACACACACCACCAAATCTATAACCTTAAAACCACTAAACACACACACAATCAAATCTATAACCTTAAAACCACTAAACATACACACCACCAAATCTATAACCTTAAAACCACTAAACACACACAGCATCAAATCTATAACATTAAAACCTCTAAAAACACACACCATCAAATCTGTAACCTTAAAACCACTAAACACACACACCATCAAATCCATAACCACAATATCACTAAACACACGCACCATCAAATCTATAACCACCATATCACTAAACACACACCATCAAATCAATAACCGTAAAACCACGAAACACACACCATCAAATTTATAACCATAAAACCACTAAACACACACACGATTAAATCCATAACCATAAAACCACTAAACACACACGATCAAATCTATATCCGTAAAACAAGTAAAAACACACCATCCAATCTATATCCTTAAAACCACTAAACATACACATCATCAAATCTATAACTGTAAAACCGCGGAAGAAACAACATCAAATCTATAACTGTTAAACTACTAAACACACACACACCATCAAATCTATAACCACAGTATCACTAAACACACACTCCATCAAATCTATAACCGTAAAACCACTAAACACACACACAATTCAAATCTTTAACCGTAAAACCTCTAAACAGACACACCATCAAATCTATAACCACAATAGCACTAAACACACACACCATCAAATCGATAACCATAAAACCACTAAACACACAGACCAGCAAATCTATAACCTTAAAAGCACTAAACACACACACGATCAAATATATAACCTTAAAACCACTAAACACACACACCATCAAATCGATAACCGTAAAACCACTAAACACACACACCATCAAATCGATAAACTTAAAACCACTAAACACACACACCATCAAATCGATAACATAAAAACCACTAAACACACACACCATCAAATCTATAACCACAATATCACTAAACACACACACCATCAAATCTATAATCTTAAAACCACTAAACATACACACCACCAAATCTATAACCTTAAAAACACTAAACACACACAGCATCAAATGTATAACCGTAAAACCACTAAACACACACACCGTCAAATCGATAACCATAAAACCACTAAACACACGCACCATCAAATCTATAACCGTTAAACCACTAAACACACACACCATCAAATCTATAACCTTAAAACCACTAAACACACACAACACCAAATCTATAACCTTAAAACCACTAAACACACACACCATCAAATCTATAACATTAAAACCACTAAACATACACACCACCAAATCTATAACCTTAAAACTACTAAACACACACACCATCAAATCTATATCCTTAAAACCACTAAACATACACACCACCAAATCTATAACCTTAAAACCACTAAACACACACAGCATCAAATCTATAACATAAAAACCACTAAAAACACACACCGTCAAATCTATAACCTTAAAACCACTAAACACATACACCAACAAATCGATAACCACAATATCACTAAACACACACACCATCAAATCTATAACCACAATATCACTAAACACACACACCACCAAATCTATAACCTTAAAACCACTAAACACACACACCATCAAATCTATAACCTTAAAACCACTAAACATACACACCACCAAATCTATAACCTTAAAACCACTAAACACACACAGCATCAAATCTATAACCGTAAAACCACTAAACACACACACCATCGAATCAATAACCATAAAACCACTAAACACACACACCACCAAATCTATAACCTTAAAACTACTAAACACACACACCATCAAATCTATAACCTTAAAACCACTAAACATACACACCACCAAATCTATAACCTTAAAACCACTAAACACACACACCATCAAATCTATCACCATAAAACCACTAAACACACATTCCACCAAATCTATAACCTTAAAACCACTAAACACACACACAATCAAATCTATAACCTTAAAACCACTAAACATACACACCACCAAACCTATAACCTTAAAACCACTAAACAGACACAGCATCAAATCTATAACATTAAAACCACTAAAAGCACACACCATCAAATCTGTAACCTTAAAACCACTAAACACACACACCATCAAATCCATAACCACAATATCACTAAACACACGCACCATCAAATCTATAACCACCATATCACTAAACACACACCATCAAATCAATAACCGTAAAGCCACGAAACACACACCATCAAATTTATAACCATAAAACCACTAAACACACACACGATTAAATCCATAACCATAAAACCACTAAACACACACGATCAAATCTATATCCGTAAAACAAGTAAAAACACACCATCCAATCTATATCCTTAAAACCACTAAACATACACAAAATCAAATCTATAACTGTAAAACCGCGGAAGAAACACCATCAAATCTATAACTGTTAAACTACTAAACACACACACCATCAAATCTATAACCACAGTATCACTAAACACACACTCCATCAAATCTATAACCGTAAAACTACTAAACACACACACACCATCAAATCTATAACCACAATATCACTAAACACACACACCATCAAATGTATAACCTTTAAACCACTAAACACACACACCATCAAATCTATAACCGTAAAACCACTAAACACACACACACCATCAAATCTAAAACCGTAAAATTACTAAACACACACACACACCATCAAATCTATAATCACAATAGCATTAAACACACACACCATCAAATCTATAACTGTAATACCACTAAACACACACACCATCAAATCTATAATCACAAAACCACTAAACACACATATCATCAAATCTAAACGCGTAAAACCACTAAACACACACACCATCAAATCTATAACCGTAAAACAAGTATAAACACACCATCAAATCTATAACCACAAAACCACTAAACACACACACCACCAAATCTATAAACTTAAAACAACTAAACACACACACCATCAAATCTATAACATTAAAACCACTAAAAACACACATCATCAAATCTATAACCTTAAAATCACTAAACACACACACCAACAAATCGATAACCACAATATCACTAAACACACACACCATCAAATCTATAACCACAATATCACTAAACACACACACCACCAAATCTATAACCTTAAAACCACTAAACACACACAGCATCAAATCTATAACCATAAAACCACTAAACACACACACCATCAAATCTATAACCATAAAACCACTAAACACACACACCACCAAATCTATAACCTTAAAACCACTAAACACACACACCATCAAATCTATAACCTTAAAACCACTAAACATACACACCACCAAATCTATAGCCTTAAAACCACTAAACACACACAGCATCAAATCTATAACCGTAAAACCACTAAACACACACACCATCAAATCAATAACCATAAAACCACTAAACACACACACCACCAAATCTATAACCTTAAAACCACTAAACACACACACCATCAAATCTATAACCTTAAAACCACTAAACATACACACCATCAAATCTATAACCTTAAAACCACTAAACACACACACCATCAAATCTATAACCATAAAACAACTAAACACACACACCACCAAATCTATAACCTTAAAACCACTAAACACACACACAATCAAATCTATAACCTTAAAACCACTAAACATACACACCACCAAATCTATAACCTTAAAACCACTAAACACACACAGCATCAAATCTATAACATTAAAACCTCTAAAAACACACACCATCAAATCTGTAACCTTAAAACCACTAAACACACACACCATCAAATCCATAACCACAATATCACTAAACACACGCACCATCAAATCTATAACCACCATATCACTAAACACACACCATCAAATCAATAACCGTAAAACCACGAAACACACACCATCAAATTTATAACCATAAAACCACTAAACACACACACGATTAAATCCATAACCATAAAACCACTAAACACACACGATCAAATCTATATCCGTAAAACAAGTAAAAACACACCATCCAATCTATATCCTTAAAACCACTAAACATACACATCATCAAATCTATAACTGTAAAACCGCGGAAGAAACAACATCAAATCTATAACTGTTAAACTACTAAACACACACACCATCAAATCTATAACCACAGTATCACTAAACACACACTCCATCAAATCTATAACCGTAAAACCACTAAACACACACACAATTCAAATCTTTAACCGTAAAACCTCTAAACAGACACACCATCAAATCTATAACCACAATAGCACTAAACACACACACCATCAAATCGATAACCATAAAACCACTAAACACACAGACCAGCAAATCTATAACCTTAAAAGCACTAAACACACACACGATCAAATATATAACCTTAAAACCACTAAACACACACACCATCAAATCGATAACCGTAAAACCACTAAACACACACACCATCAAATCGATAAACTTAAAACCACTAAACACACACACCATCAAATCGATAACATAAAAACCACTAAACACACACACCATCAAATCTATAACCACAATATCACTAAACACACACACCATCAAATCTATAATCTTAAAACCACTAAACATACACACCACCAAATCTATAACCTTAAAAACACTAAACACACACAGCATCAAATGTATAACCGTAAAACCACTAAACACACACACCGTCAAATCGATAACCATAAAACCACTAAACACACGCACCATCAAATCTATAACCGTTAAACCACTAAACACACACACCATCAAATCTATAACCTTAAAACCACTAAACACACACAACACCAAATCTATAACCTTAAAACCACTAAACACACACACCATCAAATCTATAACATTAAAACCACTAAACATACACACCACCAAATCTATAACCTTAAAACTACTAAACACACACACCATCAAATCTATATCCTTAAAACCACTAAACATACACACCACCAAATCTATAACCTTAAAACCACTAAACACACACAGCATCAAATCTATAACATAAAAACCACTAAAAACACACACCGTCAAATCTATAACCTTAAAACCACTAAACACACACACCAACAAATCGATAACCACAATATCACTAAACACACACACCATCAAATCTATAACCACAATATCACTAAACACACACACCACCAAATCTATAACCTTAAAACCACTAAACACACACACCATCAAATCTATAACCTTAAAACCACTAAACATACACACCACCAAATCTATAACCTTAAAACCACTAAACACACACAGCATCAAATCTATAACCGTAAAACCACTAAACACACAGACCATCAAATCAATAACCATAAAACCACTAAACACACACACCACCAAATCTATAACCTTAAAACCACTAAACACACACACCATCAAATCTATAACCTTAAAACCACTAAACATACACACCACCAAATCTATAACCTTAAAACCACTAAACACACACACCATCAAATCTATAACCATAAAACCACTAAACACACACTCCACCAAATCTATAACCTTAAAACCACTAAACACACACACAATCAAATCTATAACCTTAAAACCACTAAACATACACACCACCAAACCTATAACCTTAAAACCACTAAACACACACAGCATCAAATCTATAACATTAAAACCACTAAAAACACACACCATCAAATCTGTAACCTTAAAACCACTAAACACACACACCATCAACTCCATAACCACAATATCACTAAACACACGCACCATCAAATCTATAACCACCATATCACTAAACACACGCACCATCAAATCTATAACCACCATATCACTAAACACACACCATCAAATCAATAACCGTAAAACCACGAAACACACACCATCAAATTTATAACCATAAAACCACTAAACACACACGATCAAATCTATATCCGTAAAACAAGTAAAAACACACCATCCAATCTATATCCTTAAAACCACTAAACATACACAAAATCAAATCTATAACTGTAAAACCGCGGAAGAAACACCATCAAATCTATAACTGTTAAACTACTAAACACACACACCATCAAATCTATAACCACAGTATCACTAAACACACACTCCATCAAATCTATAACCGTAAAACTACTAAACACACACACACCATCAAATCTATAACCACAATATCACTAAACACACACACCATCAAATGTATAACCTTTAAACCACTAAACACACACACCATCAAATCTATAACCGTAAAACCACTAAACACACACACACCATCAAATCTAAAACCGTAAAATTACTAAACACACACACACACCATCAAATCTATAATCACAATAGCACTAAACACACACACCATCAAATCTATAACTGTAAAACCACTAAACACACACACACCATCAAATCTATAACCACAATACCACTAAACACACACACCATCAAATCTATAACTGTAATACCACTAAACACACACACCATCAAATCTATAATCACAAAACCACTAAACACACATATCATCAAATCTAAACGCGTAAAACCACTAAACACACACACCATCAAATCTATAACCGTAAAACAAGTATAAACACACCATCAAATCTATAACCACAAAACCACTAAACACACACACCACCAAATCTATAACCTTAAAACAACTAAACACACACACCAACAAATCTATAACATTAAAACCACTAAAAACACACATCATCAAATCTATAACCTTAAAACCACTAAACACACACACCAACAAATCGATAACCACAATATCACCAAACACACACACCATCAAATCTATAACCACAATATCACTAAACACACACACCACCAAATCTATAACCTTAAAACCACTAAACACACACAGCATCAAATCTATAACCGTAAAACCACTAAACACACACACCATCAAATCTATAACCATAAAACCACTAAACACACACACCACCAAATCTATAACCTTAAAACCACTAAACACACACACCATCAAATCTATAACCTTAAAACCACTAAACATACACACCACCAAATCTATAGCCTTAAAACCACTAAACACACACAGCATCAAATCTATAACCGTAAAACCACTAAACACACACACCATCAAATCAATAACCATAAAACCACTAAACACACACACCACCAAATCTATAACCTTAAAACCACTAAACACACACACCATCAAATCTATAACCTTAAAACCACTAAACATACACACCATCAAATCTATAACCTTAAAACCACTAAACACACACACCATCAAATCTATAACCATAAAACAACTAAACACACACACCACCAAATCTATAACCTTAAAACCACTAAACACACACACAATCAAATCTATAACCTTAAAACCACTAAACATACACACCACCAAATCTATAACCTTAAAACCACTAAACACACACAGCATCAAATCTATAACATTAAAACCTCTAAAAACACACACCATCAAATCTGTAACCTTAAAACCACTAAACACACACACCATCAAATCCATAACCACAATATCACTAAACACACGCACCATCAAATCTATAACCACCATATCACTAAACACACACCATCAAATCAATAACCGTAAAACCACGAAACACACACCATCAAATTTATAACCATAAAACCACTAAACACACACACGATTAAATCCATAACCATAAAACCACTAAACACACACGATCAAATCTATATCCGTAAAACAAGTAAAAACACACCATCCAATCTATATCCTTAAAACCACTAAACATACACATCATCAAATCTATAACTGTAAAACCGCGGAAGAAACAACATCAAATCTATAACTGTTAAACTACTAAACACACACACACCATCAAATCTATAACCACAGTATCACTAAACACACACTCCATCAAATCTATAACCGTAAAACCACTAAACACACACACAATTCAAATCTTTAACCGTAAAACCTCTAAACACACACTCCATCAAATCTATAACCGTAAAACCACTAAACACACACACAATTCAAATCTTTAACCGTAAAACCTCTAAACAGACACACCATCAAATCTATAACCACAATAGCACTAAACACACACACCATCAAATCGATAACCATAAAACCACTAAACACACAGACCAGCAAATCTATAACCTTAAAAGCACTAAACACACACACGATCAAATATATAACCTTAAAACCACTAAACACACACACCATCAAATCGATAACCGTAAAACCACTAAACACACACACCATCAAATCGATAAACTTAAAACCACTAAACACACACACCATCAAATCGATAACATAAAAACCACTAAACACACACACCATCAAATCTATAACCACAATATCACTAAACACACACACCATCAAATCTATAATCTTAAAACCACTAAACATACACACCACCAAATCTATAACCTTAAAAACACTAAACAAACACAGCATCAAATGTATAACCGTAAAACCACTAAACACACACACCGTCAAATCGATAACCATAAAACCACTAAACACACGCACCGTCAAATCTATAACCGTTAAACCACTAAACACACACACCATCAAATCTATAACCTTAAAACCACTAAACACACACAACACCAAATCTATAACCTTAAAACCACTAAACACACACACCATCAAATCTATAACATTAAAACCACTAAACATACACACCACCAAATCTATAACCTTAAAACTACTAAACACACACACCATCAAATCTATATCCTTAAAACCACTAAACTTACACACCACCAAATCTATAACCTTAAAACCACTAAACACACACAGCATCAAATCTATAACATAAAAACCACTAAAAACACACACCATCAAATCTATAACCTTAAAACCACTAAACACACACACCAACAAATCGATAACCACAATATCACTAAACACACACACCATCAAATCTATAACCACAATATCACTAAACACACACACCACCAAATCTATAACCTTAAAACCACTAAACACACACACCATCAAATCTATAACCTTAAAACCACTAAACATACACACCACCAAATCTATAACCTTAAAACCACTAAACACACACAGCATCAAATCTATAACCGTAAAACCACTAAACACACACACCATCGAATCAATAACCATAAAACCACTAAACACACACACCACCAAATCTATAACCTTAAAACTACTAAACACACACACCATCAAATCTATAACCTTAAAACCACTAAACATACACACCACCAAATCTATAACCTTAAAACCACTAAACACACACACCATCAAATCTATAACCATAAAACCACTAAACACACATTCCACCAAATCTATAACCTTAAAACCACTAAACACACACACAATCAAATCTATAACCTTAAAACCACTAAACATACACACCACCAAACCTATAACCTTAAAACCACTAAACAGACACAGCATCAAATCTATAACATTAAAACCACTAAAAGCACACACCATCAAATCTGTAACCTTAAAACCACTAAACACACACACCATCAAATCCATAACCACAATATCACTAAACACACGCACCATCAAATCTATAACCACCATATCACTAAACACACACCATCAAATCAATAACCGTAAAGCCACGAAACACACACCATCAAATTTATAACCATAAAACCACTAAACACACACACGATTAAATCCATAACCATAAAACCACTAAACACACACGATCAAATCTATATCCGTAAAACAAGTAAAAACACACCATCCAATCTATATCCTTAAAACCACTAAACATACACAAAATCAAATCTATAACTGTAAAACCGCGGAAGAAACACCATCAAATCTATAACTGTTAAACTACTAAACACACACACCATCAAATCTATAACCACAGTATCACTAAACACACACTCCATCAAATCTATAACCGTAAAACTACTAAACACACACACACCATCAAATCTATAACCACAATATCACTAAACACACACACCATCAAATGTATAACCTTTAAACCACTAAACACACACACCATCAAATCTATAACCGTAAAACCACTAAACACACACACACCATCAAATCTAAAACCGTAAAATTACTAAACACACACACACACCATCAAATCTATAATCACAATAGCACTAAACACACACACCATCAAATCTATAACTGTAATACCACTAAACACACACACCATCAAATCTATAATCACAAAACCACTAAACACACATATCATCAAATCGAAACGCGTAAAACCACTAAACACACACACCATCAAATCTATAACCGTAAAACAAGTATAAACACACCATCAAATCTATAACCACAAAACCACTAAACACACACACCACCAAATCTATAAACTTAAAACAACTAAACACACACACCATCAAATCTATAACATTAAAACCACTAAAAACACACATCATCAAATCTATAACCTTAAAACCACTAAACACACACACCAACAAATCGATAACCACAATATCACTAAACACACACACCATCAAATCTATAACCACAATATCACTAAACACACACACCACCAAATCTATAACCTTAAAACCACTAAACACACACAGCATCAAATCTATAACCATAAAACCACTAAACACACACACCATCAAATCTATAACCATAAAACCACTAAACACACACACCACCAAATCTATAACCTTAAAACCACTAAACACACACACCATCAAATCTATAACCTTAAAACCACTAAACATACACACCACCAAATCTATAGCCTTAAAACCACTAAACACACACAGCATCAAATCTATAACCGTAAAACCACTAAACACACACACCATCAAATCAATAACCATAAAACCACTAAACACACACACCACCAAATCTATAACCTTAAAACCACTAAACACACACACCATCAAATCTATAACCTTAAAACCACTAAACATACACACCATCAAATCTATAACCTTAAAACCACTAAACACACACACCATCAAATCTATAACCATAAAACAACTAAACACACACACCACCAAATCTATAACCTTAAAACCACTAAACACACACACAATCAAATCTATAACCTTAAAACCACTAAACATACACACCACCAAATCTATAACCTTAAAACCACTAAACACACACAGCATCAAATCTATAACATTAAAACCTCTAAAAACACACACCATCAAATCTGTAACCTTAAAACCACTAAACACACACACCATCAAATCCATAACCACAATATCACTAAACACACGCACCATCAAATCTATAACCACCATATCACTAAACACACACCATCAAATCAATAACCGTAAAACCACGAAACACACACCATCAAATTTATAACCATAAAACCACTAAACACACACACGATTAAATCCATAACCATAAAACCACTAAACACACACGATCAAATCTATATCCGTAAAACAAGTAAAAACACACCATCCAATCTATATCCTTAAAACCACTAAACATACACATCATCAAATCTATAACTGTAAAACCGCGGAAGAAACAACATCAAATCTATAACTGTTAAACTACTAAACACACACACACCATCAAATCTATAACCACAGTATCACTAAACACACACTCCATCAAATCTATAACCGTAAAACCACTAAACACACACACAATTCAAATCTTTAACCGTAAAACCTCTAAACAGACACACCATCAAATCTATAACCACAATAGCACTAAACACACACACCATCAAATCGATAACCATAAAACCACTAAACACACAGACCAGCAAATCTATAACCTTAAAAGCACTAAACACACACACGATCAAATATATAACCTTAAAACCACTAAACACACACACCATCAAATCGATAACCGTAAAACCACTAAACACACACACCATCAAATCGATAAACTTAAAACCACTAAACACACACACCATCAAATCGATAACATAAAAACCACTAAACACACACACCATCAAATCTATAACCACAATATCACTAAACACACACACCATCAAATCTATAATCTTAAAACCACTAAACATACACACCACCAAATCTATAACCTTAAAAACACTAAACACACACAGCATCAAATGTATAACCGTAAAACCACTAAACACACACACCGTCAAATCGATAACCATAAAACCACTAAACACACGCACCATCAAATCTATAACCGTTAAACCACTAAACACACACACCATCAAATCTATAACCTTAAAACCACTAAACACACACAACACCAAATCTATAACCTTAAAACCACTAAACACACACACCATCAAATCTATAACATTAAAACCACTAAACATACACACCACCAAATCTATAACCTTAAAACTACTAAACACACACACCATCAAATCTATATCCTTAAAACCACTAAACATACACACCACCAAATCTATAACCTTAAAACCACTAAACACACACACCATCAAATCTATAACATAAAAACCACTAAAAACACACACCATCAAATCTATAACCTTAAAACCACTAAACACACACACCAACAAATCGATAACCACAATATCACTAAACACACACACCATCAAATCTATAACCACAATATCACTAAACACACACACCACCAAATCTATAACCTTAAAACCACTAAACACACACACCATCAAATCTATAACCTTAAAACCACTAAACATACACACCACCAAATCTATAACCTTAAAACCACTAAACACACACAGCATCAAATCTATAACCGTAAAACCACTAAACACACAGACCATCAAATCAATAACCATAAAACCACTAAACACACACACCACCAAATCTATAACCTTAAAACCACTAAACACACACACCATCAAATCTATAACCTTAAAACCACTAAACATACACACCACCAAATCTATAACCTTAAAACCACTAAACACACACACCATCAAATCTATAACCATAAAACCACTAAACACACACTCCACCAAATCTATAACCTTAAAACCACTAAACACACACACAATCAAATCTATAACCTTAAAACCACTAAACATACACACCACCAAACCTATAACCTTAAAACCACTAAACACACACAGCATCAAATCTATAACATTAAAACCACTAAAAACACACACCATCAAATCTGTAACCTTAAAACCACTAAACACACACACCATCAACTCCATAACCACAATATCACTAAACACACGCACCATCAAATCTATAACCACCATATCACTAAACACACGCACCATCAAATCTATAACCACCATATCACTAAACACACACCATCAAATCAATAACCGTAAAACCACGAAACACACACCATCAAATTTATAACCATAAAACCACTAAACACACACGATCAAATCTATATCCGTAAAACAAGTAAAAACACACCATCCAATCTATATCCTTAAAACCACTAAACATACACAAAATCAAATCTATAACTGTAAAACCGCGGAAGAAACACCATCAAATCTATAACTGTTAAACTACTAAACACACACACCATCAAATCTATAACCACAGTATCACAAAACACACACTCCATCAAATCTATAACCGTAAAACTACTAAACACACACACACCATCAAATCTATAACCACAATATCACTAAACACACACACCATCAAATGTATAACCTTTAAACCACTAAACACACACACCATCAAATCTATAACCGTAAAACCACTAAACACATACACACCATCAAATCTAAAACCGTAAAATTACTAAACACACACACACACCATCAAATCTATAATCACAATAGCACTAAACACACACACCATCAAATCTATAACTGTAAAACCACTAAACACACACACACCATCAAATCTATAACCACAATACCACTAAACACACACACCATCAAATCTATAACTGTAATACCACTAAACACACACACCATCAAATCTATAATCACAAAACCACTAAACACACATATCATCAAATCTAAACGCGTAAAACCACTAAACACACACACCATCAAATCTATAACCGTAAAACAAGTATAAACACACCATCAAATCTATAACCACAAAACCACTAAACACACACACCACCAAATCTATAACCTTAAAACAACTAAACACACACACCATCAAATCTATAACATTAAAACCACTAAAAACACACATCATCAAATCTATAACCTTAAAACCACTAAACACACACACCAACAAATCGATAACCACAATATCACCAAACACACACACCATCAAATCTATAACCACAATATCACTAAACACACACACCACCAAATCTATAACCTTAAAACCACTAAACACACACAGCATCAAATCTATAACCGTAAAACCACTAAACACACACACCATCAAATCTATAACCATAAAACCACTAAACACACACACCACCAAATCTATAACCTTAAAACCACTAAACACACACACCATCAAATCTATAACCTTAAAACCACTAAACATACACACCACCAAATCTATAGCCTTAAAACCACTAAACACACACAGCATCAAATCTATAACCGTAAAACCACTAAACACACACACCATCAAATCAATAACCATAAAACCACTAAACACACACACCACCAAATCTATAACCTTAAAACCACTAAACACACACACCATCAAATCTATAACCTTAAAACCACTAAACATACACACCATCAAATCTATAACCTTAAAACCACTAAACACACACACCATCAAATCTATAACCATAAAACAACTAAACACACACACCAACAAATCTATAACCTTAAAACCACTAAACACACACACAATCAAATCTATAACCTTAAAACCACTAAACATACACACCACCAAATCTATAACCTTAAAACCACTAAACACACACAGCATCAAATCTATAACATTAAAACCTCTAAAAACACACACCATCAAATCTGTAACCTTAAAACCACTAAACACACACACCATCAAATCCATAACCACAATATCACTAAACACACGCACCATCAAATCTATAACCACCATATCACTAAACACACACCATCAAATCATTAACCGTAAAACCACGAAACACACACCATCAAATTTATAACCATAAAACCACTAAACACACACACGATTAAATCCATAACCATAAAACCACTAAACACACACGATCAAATCTATATCCGTAAAACAAGTAAAAACACACCATCCTATCTATATCCTTAAAACCACTAAACATACACATCATCAAATCTATAACTGTAAAACCGCGGAAGAAACACCATCAAATCTATAACTGTTAAACTACTAAACACACACACCATCAAATCTATAACCACAGTATCACTAAACACACACTCCATCAAATCTATAACCGTAAAACTACTAAACACACACACACCATCAAATCTATAACCACAATATCACTAAACACACACATCATCAAATGTATAACCTTTAAACCATTAAACACACACACCATCAAATCAATAACCGTAAAACCACTAAACACACACACACCATCAAATCTAAAACCGTAAAATTACTAAACACACACACACACCATCAAATCTATAATCTTAATACCACTAAACACACACACCATCAAATCTATAACTGTAAAACCACTAAACACACACACACCATCAAATCTATAATCACAAAACCACTAAACACACACATCATCAAATCTAAACGCGTAAAACCACTAAACACACACAGCATCAAATCTATAACCGTAAAACAAGTATAAACACACCATCAAATCTATAACCACAAAACCACTAAACACACACACCATCAAATCTATAACCTTAAAACCACTAAACATACACATCATCAAATATATAACCATAAAACCACTAAACACACAAACCATCAAACCTATAACCGTAAAACCACTTAACAGACACACCATCAAATCTATAACCGTAAAACCACTAAACACACACACCATCAAATCTATAACCACAAAACCACTAAACAGACACACCATCAAATCTATAACCTTAAAACCACTAAACATACACATCATCAAATCTATAACCTTAAAACCACTAAACACACACACCATCAAATCTATAACTATAGAACCAATAAACACACACACCATCAAATCTATAACCGTAAAACCAATAAACACACACACCATCAAATCTATAACCTTAAAACCGCTAAGCATACACACCATCAAATCTATAACCGTAATACCAATAAACAAACACCATCAAATATATAACCGTAAAACCACTAAACACACACCATCAAATCTATAACCTTAAAACCGCTAAACATACACACCATAAAATCTATAACCGTAAAACCACTAAACACACACCACCAGGTCTATAACCTTAAATCCACTAAACATACACATCATCAAATCTATAACCGTAAAACCGCTAAAGAAACACCATCAAATCTATAACTATAAAACCACTAAACACACACACCACCAAATCTATAACCGTAAAACCACTAAACACACACACCATCAAATCTATAACCGTAAAACCACCAAACACACACACCATCAAATCTATAACTGTAAAACCACTCAACACACACACCATCTAAGCTATAACCGTTGAACCACGAAACACACACACCATCAAATCTAGAAACATAAACCCACTAAACGCACACACCATCAAATCTACAACCGTTAAACCACTAAACACAGAACATCAAATCTATAAACGTAAAACAAGTAAACACACACACCATCAAATCTATAACAGTAAAACCACTAAACATACAAACCATCAAATTTATAACCATAAATCCACTAAACACACACACCATCAAATCTATATCCTTAAAACCACTAAACACACACATCATCAAATCTATAAGCATAAAACCACTAAACACACACCATCAAATCTATAACCATAAAACCACTAAACACACACCATCAAATCTATAACCATAAAACCACTAAACACACACAACATCAAATCTATAACCTTAAAACCACTAAACATACACACAATTACATCTATAACCTTAAAACCACTAAACACAGACACCATCAAATCTATAACCATAAAAAACTAAAAACACACACAACCAAATCTAAAACCATTAAACCACTAAACACACACACCATCAAATCTATAACCTTAAAAGCACTAAAAACACACACCGTCAAATCTATAACCATAAAACCACTAAACAGAGAAACCATCAAATCTATAGCCTTAAAACCACTAAACACACACATCATCAAATCTATAACAGTAAAACCACTAAACACACACATCATCAAATCTATAACAGTAAAACCACTAAACACACACACCATCAAATCTATAAGCATAAAACCACTAAACACACACACAACCAAATCTATAACCATTAAACCACTAAACACACACATCATCAAATCTATAACCTTAAAACCACTAAACACAGGCCATCAAATCTATAACCGTAAAACCACTAAACACTCACACCATCAAATCTATGACCATAAAACCACTAAACACACGCACAACCAAATTTATAATCATTAAACCACTAAACACACACACAACCAAATCTATAACCATTAAACCACTAAACACACACACCATCATATCTATAACCTTAAAACCACTAAACACACGCCATCAAATCTATAACCGTAAAACCTCTAAACATACACATCATCAAATGTATAACCGTAAAACCGCTAAAGGAACACCATCAAATCTATAACAATAAAACCAATAAACACACACACTATCAAATCTATAACCGTAAAACCACTAAACACACACACCATCAAATCGATAACCTTAAAACCACTAAACACACACACCATCAAATCTATAACCACAATAGCACTAAACACACTCACCATCAAATCTATAACCACAATATCACTAAACACACACACCATCAAATCGATATCCACAATAGCACTAAACACACTCACCATCAAATCTATAACCACAATATCACTAAACACACACACCATCAAATCTATATCCACAAAACCACTAAACACACACACCATCAAATCTATAACCACAATAGCACTAAACACACACACCATCAAATCTATAACCACAATAACACTAAACATACACACCATCAAATCTATAACCACAAAACCACTAAACACACACACCATCAAATCTATCACCTTAAAACCACTAAACACACACACCATCAAATCGATAAACGTAAAACCACTAAACACACACACCATCAATTCTATAACCACAATAGCACTAAACACATACACCATCAAATCTATAACCACAATATCACTACACACACACACCATCAAATCCATAACCACAAAACCACTAAACACACACACCATCAAATCTATAACCTTAAAACCACAAAACATACACACCACCAAATCTATATCCTTAAAACCAGTAAACACACACAGCATCAAATCTATATCCGTAAAACCACTAAACACAGACAGCATCAAATTGATAACCGTAAAACCACTAAACACACACACCATCAAATCTAAAACCCTAAAACCACTAAACACACACCATCAAATCTATAACCACAATAGCACTAAACACAGACACCATCAAATCGATAACCATAAAACCACTAAACACACACACCACCAAATCTATAACCTTAAAACCACTAAACACACACACCATCAAATCTATAACCTTAAAACCACTGAACACACACACCATCAGATCGATAACCGTAAAACCACTAAACACACTCACCATCAAATCGTTAAACTTAAAACCACTAAACACACACACCATTAAATCGATAACATAAAAACCACTAAACACACACACACCATCAAATCTATAACCACAATATCACTAAACACACGCACCTTCAAATCTATAATCATAAAACCACTAAACATACACACCACCAAATCTATAACCTTAAAACCACTAAACACACACAGCATCAAATCTATAACCGTAAAACCACTAAACACTCACACCGTCAAATCGATAAACATAAAACCACTAAACACAGACACCGTCAAATCTATAACCGTTAAACCACTAAACACACACACCATCAAATCTATAACCTTAAAACCACTAAACACACACACCACCAAATCTATAACCTTAAAACCACTAAACACACACACCATCAAATCTATAACCTTAAAACCACTAAACATACACACCACCAAATCTATAACCTTAAAAGTACTAAACAAACACACCATCAAATCTATAACCTTAAAACCACTAAACATACACACCACCAAATCTATAACCTTAAAACCACTAAACACACACACCATCAAACCTATAACCATTAAACCACTAAACAGAGAAACCATCAAATCTATAGCCTTAAAACGACTAAACACACACATCATCAAATCTATAACAGTAAAACCACTAAACACACACATCATCAAATCTATAACCATAAAAACACTAAACACACACCATCAAATCTATAACCGTAAAACCACTAAACACACACATCATCAAATCTATAACAGTAAAACCACTAAACACACACACCATCAAATCTATAACCATAAAAACACTAAACACACACACCATCAAATCTATAACCTTAAAACCACTAAACACACGCCATCAAATCTATAACCGTAAAACCACTAAACACTCACACCATCAAATCTATAACCATAAAACCACTAAACACACACACAACCAAATCTATAATCATTAAACCACTAAACACACACACAACCAAATCTATAACCATTAAACCACTAAACACACACACCATCAAATCTATAACCTTAAAACCACTAAACACTCACACCATCAAATCTATAACCGTAAAACCTCTAAACATACACATCATCAAATGTATAACCGTAAATCCGCTAAAGGAACACCATCAAATCTATAACAATAAAACCAATAATCACACACACTATCAAATATATAACCGTAAAACCACTAAACACACACACCATCAAATCTATAACCTTAAAACCACTAAACACACACACCATCAAATGTATAACCGTAAAACCACTAAACACACACAACATCAAATCTATAACCTTAAAACCACTAAACACACACCATCAAATCGATACCCACAATAGCACTAAACATACACACCACCAAATCTATAACCACAATATCACTAAACACACACACCATCAAATCTATAACCACAAAACCACTAAACACACAGACCATCAAATCTATAACCACAATAGCACTAAACAGACACATCATCAAATCTATAACCACAATAACACTAAACATACACACCATCAAATCTATAAACACAAAACCACTAAACACACACACCATCAAATCTATAACCGTAAAACCACTAAACATACACACCACGAAATCGATAACCTTAAAACCACTAAACACACACAGCATCAAATCTATAACCGTAAAACCACTAAACACACACACAATCAATTCTATAACCACAATAGCACTAAACACACACACCATCAAATCTATAACCACAATATCACTAAACACACACACCATCAAATCCATAACCACAAAACCACTAAACACACACACCATCAAATCTATAACCTTAAAACCACTAAACATACACAAAACCAAATCTATAACCTTAAAACCACTAAACACACACAGCATCAAATCTATAACCGTAAAACCACTAAACACACACACCATCCAATTGATAACCGTAAAACCACTAAACACACACACCATCAAATCTATAACCGTAAAACCACTAAACACACACACCATCAAATCGATAACCATAAAACCACTAAACACACACACCACCAAATCTATAACCTTAAAACCACTAAACACACACACCATCAAATCAATAACCGTAAAACCACTAAACACACACACCATCAAATCGATAAACTTAAAACCACTAAACACACACACCATCAAATCGATAACATAAAAACCACTAAACACACAGACCATCAAATCTATAACCACACTATCACTAAACACACACACCATCAAATCTATAATCTGAAAACCACTAAACATACACACCACCAAATCTATAACCTTAAAACCACTAAACACACACATCATCAAATCTATAACCGTAAAACCACGAAACACACACACTGTCAAATCGATAACCATAAAACCACTAAACACACACACCGTCAAATCTATAACCGTTAAACCAATAAACACACACACCATCAAATCAATAACCACAATATCACTAAACAAACACACCATCAAATCAATAACCACAATATCACTAAACACACACACCATCAAATCTATAACCACAATATCACTAAACAAACACACCATCAGATCTATAACCACAATATCACTAAACAAACACACCACCAAATCTATAACCTTAAAACCACTAAACACACACACCATCAAATCTATAACCATAAAACCACTAAACACACACACCACCAAATCTATAACCTTAAAACCACTAAACACACACACCATCAAATCGATAACTACAATATCAATAAACACACACACCATCAAATCTATAACCACAATATCACTAAACACACACACCACCAAATCTATGACCTTAAAACCACTAAACACACACAGCATCAAATCTATAACCGTAAAACCACTAAACACACACACCATCAAATCTATAACCATAAAACCACTAAACACACACACCACCAAATCTATAACCTTAAAACCACTAAACACACACACCATCAAATCTATAACCTTAAAACCACTAAACACACACACCATCAAATCGATAACTACAATATCAATAAACACACACACCATCAAATCTATAACCACAATATCACTAAACACACACACCACCAAATCTATGACCTTAAAACCACTAAACACACACAGCATCAAATCTATAACCGTAAAACCACTAAACACACACACCATCAAATGTATAACCATAAAACCACTAAACACACACACCACCAAATCTATAACCTTAAAAGCACAAAACACACACAACATCAAATCTATAACCTTAAAACCACTAAACATACACACCACCAAATCTATAACCTTAAAACCACTAAACACACACAGCATCAAATCTATAACCGTAAAACCACAAAACACACACACCATCAAATCGATAACCATAAAACCACTAAACGCACACACCACCAAATCTATAACCTTAAAACCACTAAACACACACAACATCAAATCTATAACCTTAAAACCACTAAACATACACATCACCAAATCTATAACCTGAAAACCACTAAACACACACACCATCAAATCTATAACTATAAAACGACTAAACACACACACCACCAAATCTATAACCTTAAAACCACTAAACACACACACAATCAAATCTATGGCCTTAAAACCACTAGACATACACACCACCAAATCTATAATCTTAAAACCACTAAACACACACAGCAACAAATCTATAACATTAAAACCACTAAAAACACACAACATCAAATCTATAACCTTTAAACCACTAAACACACACACCATCAAATCGATAACCACAATATCACTAAACACACGCACCATCAAATCTATAACCACAATATCACTAAACACACACACCACCAAATCTATAACCTTAAAACCACAGAGCACACACACCAACAAATCGATAACCACAATATCACTAAACACACACACCATCAAATCTATAACCATAAAACCACTAAACACACACAACATCAAATCTATAACCTTAAAACCACTAAACATACAGACAATTACATCTATAACCTTAAAACCACTAAACATAGACACCATCAAATCTATAACCATAAAAAAACTAAACACACACACCATCAAATCTATAACCATAAAACAACTAAACACACACACCATTACATCTATAACCATAAAACCACTAAACACACACACCACCAAATCTATAACCTTAAAACCACTAAACACACACACCATCAAATCTATAACCTTAAAACCACTAAACATAAACACCACCAAATCTATAACCTTAAAACCACTAAACACACACAGCATCAAATCTATAACCGTAAAACCACTAAACACACACACCATCAAATCGATAACCATAAAACCACTAAACACACACACCACCAAATCTATAACCTTAAAACCACTAAACACACACACCATCAAATCTATAACCTTGAAATCACTAAACATACACACCACCAAATCTATAACCTTAAAACCACTAAACACACAAACCATCAAATCTATAACCATAAAACCACTAAACACAAACACCACCAAATCTATAACCTGAAAACCACTAAACACACACAGCATCAAATCTATAACCATAAAACCACTAAACACACACACCATTACATCTATAACCCTAAAACCACTAAACACACACACCATCAAATCTATAACCATAAAACCACTAAACACACACACCATTACATCCATAACCTTAAAACCACTATACACACACACCATCAAATCAATAACCATAAAACCACTAAACAGAGAAACCCTCAATTCTATAGCCTTAAAACCACTAAACACACACATCATCAAATCTATAACAGTAAAACCACTAAACAAACACATCATCAAATCTATAACAGTAAAACCACTAAACACACACACAACCAAATCTATAACCATTAAACCACTAAACACACACACCATCAAATCTATAACCTTAAAACCACTAAACACACGCCATCAAATCTATAACCGTAAAACCACTAAACACTCACACCATCAAATCTATGACCATAAAACTACTAAACACACACACAACCAAATTTATAATCATTAAACCACTAAACACACACACAACCAAATCCATAACCATTAAACCACTAAACACACACACCATCAAATCTATAACCTTAAAACCACTAAACACACGCCATCAAATCTATAACCGTAAAACCTCTAAACATACACATCATCAAATGTATAACCGTAAAACCGCTAAAGGAACACCATCAAATCTATAACAATAAAACCAATAAACACACACACTATCAAATCTATAACCGTAAAACCACTAAACACACACACCATCAAATCTATAACCTTAAAACCACTAAACACACACACCATCAAATGTATAACCGTAAAACCACTAAACACACACACCATCAAATCTATAACTTTAAAACCACTAAACACACACACCATCAAATCTATAACCACAATAGCAGTAAACACACTCACCATCAAATCTATAACCACAATATCACTAAACACACACACCATCAAATCTATATCCACAAAACCACTAAAAACACACACCATCAAATCTATAACCACAATAGCACTAAACACACACACCATCAAATCTATAACCACAATAACACTAAACATACACACCATCAAATCTATATCCACAAAACCACTAAACACACACACCATCAAATCTATAACCTTAAAACCACTAAACACACACACCATCAAATCGATAAACGTAAAACCACTAAACACGCACACCATCAATTCTATAACCACAATAGCACTAAACACATACACCATCAAATCTATAACCACAATATAACTAAACGCACACACCATCAAATCCATAACCACAAAACCACTAAACACACACACCATCAAATCTATAACCTTAAAACCACAAAACATACACACCACCAAATCTATATCCTTAAAACCAGTAAACACACACAGCATCAAATCTATAACCGTAAAACCACTAAACACACACAGCATCAAATTGATAACCGTAAAACCACTAAACACACACACCATCAAATCTATAACCTTAAAACCACTAAACACACACCATCAAATCTATAACCAAAATAGCACTAAACACACACACCATCAAATCGATAACCATAAAACCACTAAACACACACACCACCAAATCTATAACCTTAAAACCACTAAACACACACACCATCAAATCTATAACCTTAAAACCACTGAACACACACACCATCAAATCGATAACCGTAAAACCACTAAACACACTCACCATCAAATCGATAAACTTAAAACCACTAAACACACACACCATTAAATCGATAACATAAAAACCACTAAACACACACACCATCAAATCTATAACCACAATATCACTAAACACACGCACCATCAAATCTATAATCATAAAACCACTAAACATACACACCACCAAATCTATAACCTTAAAACCACTAAACACACACAGCATCAAATCTATAACCGTAAAACCACTAAACACTCACACCGTCAAATCGATAACCATAAAACCACTAAACACACACACCGTCAAATCTATAACCGTTAAACCACTAAACACACACACCACCAAATCTATAACCTTAAAACCACTAAACACACAAACCATCAAATCTATAACCTTAAAACCACTAAACATACACACCACCAAATCTATAACCTTAAAAGTACTAAACACACACACCATCAAATCTATAACCTTAAAACAACTAAACATACACACCACCAAATCTATAACCTTAAAACCACTAAACACACACAGCATCAAATCTATAACATTAAAAACACTAAAAACACACACTACCAAATCTATAACTTTAAAACCACTAAACACACACACCATCAAATCGATAACTACAATATCACTAAACACACACACCATCACATCTATAACCACAATATCACTAAACACACACACCACCAAATCGATGACCTTAAAACCACTAAACACACGCAGCATCAAATCTATAACCTTAAAACCACTAAACACACACACAATCAAATCTATGGCCTTAAAACCACTAAACATACACACCACCAAATATATAATCTTAAAACCACTAAACACACACAGCATCAAATCTATAACATTAAAACCACTAAAAACACACAACATCAAATCTATAACCTTTAAACCACTTAACACACACACCATCAAATCGATAACCACAATATCACTAAACACACGCACCATCAAATCTATAACCACAAAATCACTAAACACACACACCACCAAATCTATAACCATAAAACCACAGAGCACACACACCAACAAATCGATAACCACAATATCACTAAACACACACACCATCAAATCCATAACCACAATATCACTAAACACACACACCATCAAATCTATAACCATAAAACCACTAAACACACACAACATCAAATCTATAACTTTAAAACCACTAAACATACACACAATTACATCTATAACCTTAAAACCACTAAACATAGACACCATCAAATCTATAACCATAAAAAAACTAAACACACACACCATTAAATCTAATACCATAAAACCACTAAACACACACACCATTACATCTATAACCATAAAACCACTAAACACACACACCACAAAATCTATAACCTTAAAACCACTAAACACACACACCATCAAATCTATAACCTTAAAAACACTAAACATACACACCACCAAATCTATAACCTTCAAACCACTAAACACACACAGCATCAAATCTATAACCGTAAAACCACTAAACACACACACCATCAAATTGATAACCATAAAACCACTAAACATACACACTACCAAATCTATAACCTTAAAACCACTAAACACACACACCATCAAATCTATAACCTTGAAACCACTAAACATACACACCACCAAATCTATAACCTTAAAACCACTAAACACACACACCATCAAATCTATAACCATAAAACCACTAAACACAAGCACCACCAAATCTATAACCTGAAAACCACTAAACACACACACAGTCAAATCTATGGCCTTAAAAACACTAAACATACACACCACCAAATCTATAATCTTAAAACCACTAAACACACACAGAATCAAATCTATAACATTAAAACCACTAAAAACACACACCATCAAATCTATAACCTTAAATCCACTAAACACACACACCATCAAATCGATAACCACAATAACACTAAACACACGCACCATCAAATCTATAACCACAATATCACTAAACACACACACCACCAAATCTATAACCTTAAAACCACTAAACACACACAGCAACAAATCGATAACCACAATATCACTAAACACACACACCATCAAATCTATAACCACAATATCACTAAACACACACACCATCAAATCTATAACCATAAAACCACTAAACACACACAACATCAAATCTATAACCTTAAAACCACGAAACATACACACAATTACATCTATAACCTTAAAACCACTAAACATAGACACCATCAAATCTATAACCATAAAACCACTAATCACACACACCATTACATCTATAACCTTAAAACCACTAAACACACACACCATCAAATCTATAACCATAAAACCACTAAACACACACTACATTACATCTATAACCTTAAAACCACTAAACACACACACCATCAAATCTATAACCATTAAACCACTAAACAGAGAAACCATCAAATCTATAGCCTTAAAACCACTAAACACACACATCATCAAATCTATAACAGTAAAACCACTAAACACACACATCATCAAATCTATAACAGTAAAACCAATAAACACACGCCATCAAATCTATAACCGTAAAACCACTAAACACTCACACCATCAAATCTATAACCATAAAACCACTAAACACACACACAACTAAATCTATAATCATTAAACCACTAAACACACACACAACCAAATCTATAACCATTAAACCACTAAACACACACACCACCAAATCTATAACCTTAAAACCACTAAACACACACACCATCAAATCTATAACCATAAAACCACTAAACACACACACCACCAAATCTATAACCTTAAAACCACTAAACACACACACAATCAAATCTATGGCCTTAAAACCACTAAACATACACACCATCAAATCTATAATCTTAAAACCACTAAACACACACAGCATCAAATGTATAACATTAAAACCACTAAAAACACACAACATCAAATCTATAACCTTAAAACGACAGAGCACACACACCAACAAATCGATAACCACAATATCACTAAACACACACACCATCAAATCCATAACCACAATATCACTAAACACACACACCATCAAATCTATAACCTTAAAACCACTAAACATACACACCACCAAATCTATAACCTTAAAAGAACTAAACACACACACCATCAAATCTATAACCTTAAAACAACTAAACATACACACCACCAAATCTATAACCTTAAAACCACTAAACACACACAGCATCAAATCTATAACATTAAAAACACTAAAAACACACACTACCAAATCAATAACTTTAAAACCACTAAACACACACACCATCAAATCGATAACTACAATATCACTAAACACACACACCATCACATCTATAACCACAATATCACTAAACACACACACCACCAAATCGATGACCTTAAAACCACTAAACACACGCAGCATCAAATCTATAACCTTAAAACAACTAAACATACACACCACCAAATCTATAACCTTAAAACCACTAAACACACACAGCATCAAATCTATAACATTAAAAACACTAAAAACACACACTACCAAATCAATAACTTTAAAACCACTAAACACACACACCATCAAATCGATAACTACAATATCACTAAACACACACACCATCACATCTATAACCACAATATCACTAAACACACACACAATCAAATCTATGGCCTTAAAACCACTAAACATACACACCACCAAATATATAATCTTAAAACCACTAAACACACACAGCATCAAATCTATAACATTAAAACCACTAAAAACACACAACATCAAATCTATAACCTTTAAACCACTTAACACACACACCATCAAATCGATAACCACAATATCACTAAACACACGCACCATCAAATCTATAACCACAAAATCACTAAACACACACACCACCAAATCTATAACCATAAAACCACAGAGCACACACACCAACAAATCGATAACCACAATATCACTAAACACACACACCATCAAATCCATAACCACAATATCACTAAACACACACACCATCAAATCTATAACCATAAAACCACTAAACACACACAACATCAAATCTATAACTTTAAAACCACTAAACATACACACAATTACATCTATAACCTTAAAACCACTAAACATAGACACCATCAAATCTATAACCATAAAAAAACTAAACACACACACCATTAAATCTATTACCATAAAACCACTAAACACACACACCATTACATCTATAACCATAAAACCACTAAACACACACACCACAAAATCTATAACCTTAAAACCACTAAACACACACACCATCAAATCTATAACCTTAAAAACACTAAACATACACACCACCAAATCTATAACCTTCAAACCACTAAACACACACAGCATCAAATCTATAACCGTAAAACCACTAAACACACACACCATCAAATTGATAACCATAAAACCACTAAACATACACACTACCAAATCTATAACCTTAAAACCACTAAACACACACACCATCAAATCTATAACCTTGAAACCACTAAACATACACACCACCAAATCTATAACCTTAAAACCACTAAACACACACACCATCAAATCTATAACCATAAAACCACTAAACACAAGCACCACCAAATCTATAACCTGAAAACCACTAAACACACACACAGTCAAATCTATGGCCTTAAAAACACTAAACATACACACCACCAAATCTATAATCTTAAAACCACTAAACACACACAGAATCAAATCTATAACATTAAAACCACTAAAAACACACACCATCAAATCTATAACCTTAAATCCACTAAACACACACACCATCAAATCGATAACCACAATATCACTAAACACACGCACCATCAAATCTATAACCACAATATCACTAAACACACACACCACCAAATCTATAACCTTAAAACCACTAAACACACACAGCAACAAATCGATAACCACAATATCACTAAACACACACACCATCAAATCTATAACCACAATATCACTAAACACACACACCATCAAATCTATAACCATAAAACCACTAAACACACACAACATCAAATCTATAACCTTAAAACCACGAAACATACACACAATTACATCTATAACCTTAAAACCACTAAACATAGACACCATCAAATCTATAACCATAAAAAAACTAAACACACACACCATCAAATCTATAACCATAAAACCACTAATCACACACACCATTACATCTATAACCTTAAAACCACTAAACACACACACCATCAAATCTATAACCATAAAACCACTAAACACACACTACATTACATCTATAACCTTAAAACCACTAAACACACACACCATCAAATCTATAACCATTAAACCACTAAACAGAGAAACCATCAAATCTATAGCCTTAAAACCACTAAACACACACATCATCAAATCTATAACAGTAAAACCACTAAACACACACATCATCAAATCTATAACAGTAAAACCAATAAACACACGCCATCAAATCTATAACCGTAAAACCACTAAACACTCACACCATCAAATCTATAACCATAAAACCACTAAACACACACACAACTAAATCTATAATCATTAAACCACTAAACACACACACAACCAAATCTATAACCATTAAACCACTAAACACACACACCACCAAATCTATAACCTTAAAACCACTAAACACACACACCATCAAATCTATAACCATAAAACCACTAAACACACACACCACCAAATCTATAACCTTAAAACCACTAAACACACACACAATCAAATCTATGGCCTTAAAACCACTAAACATACACACCATCAAATCTATAATCTTAAAACCACTAAACACACACAGCATCAAATGTATAACATTAAAACCACTAAAAACACACAACATCAAATCTATAACCTTAAAACGACAGAGCACACACACCAACAAATCGATAACCACAATATCACTAAACACACACACCATCAAATCCATAACCACAATATCACTAAACACACACACCATCAAATCTATAACCATAAAACCACTAAACACACACAACATCAAATCTATAACTTTAAAACCACTAAACATACACACAATTACATCTATAACCTTAAAACCACTAAACATAGACACCATCAAATCTATAACCATAAAAAAAATAAACACACACACCATCAAATCTATAACCATAAAACCACTAAACACACACACCATTACATCTATAACCTTAAAACCACTAAACACACACACCATCAAATCTATAACCTTAAAACCACTAAACATACACACCACCAAATCTATAACCTTAAAACCACTAAACACACACAGCATCAAATCTATAACCGTAAAACCACTAAACACACACACCATCAAATTGATAACCATAAAACCACTAAACACACACGCCATCAAATCTATAACCATAAAACCACTAAACACAAACACCACCAAATCTATAACCTGAAAACCACTAAACACACACACAGTCAAATCGATGGCCTTAAAAACACTAAACATACACACCACCAAATCTATTATCTTAAAACCACTAAACACACACAGCATCAAATCTATAACATTAAAACCACTAAAAACACACACCATCAAATCTATAACCTTAAATCCACTAAACACACACACCATCAAATCGATAACCACAATATCACTAAACACACGCAACATCAAATCTATAACCACAATATCACTAAACACACACACCACCAAATCTATAACCTTAAAATCACTAAACAAACACATCAACAAATCGATAACCACAATATCACTAAACACACACACCATCAAATCTATAACCACAATATCACTAAACACACACACCATCAAATCTATAACCATAAAACCACTAAACACACACAACATCAAATCTATAACCTTAAAACCACTAAACATACACACAATTAAATCTATAACCTTAAAACCACTAAACATAGACACCATCAAATCTATAACCATAATAAAACTAAACACACACACCATCAAATCTATAACCATAAAACCACTAAACACACACACCATTACATCTGTAACCTTAAAACCACTAAACACACACACCATCAAATCTATAACCATAAAACCACTAAACACACACTACATTACATCTATAACCTTAAAACCACTAAACACACACACCATCAAATCTATAACCATTAAACCACTAAACAGAGAAACCATCAAATCTATAGCCTTAAAACCACTAAACACACACATCATCAAATCTATAACAGTAAAACCACTAAACACACACATCATCAAATCTATAACAGTAAAACCACTAAACACACGCCATCAAATCTATAACCGTAAAACCACTAAACACTCACACCATCAAATCTATAACCATAAAACCACTAAACACACACACAACTAAATCTATAATCATTAAACCACTAAACACACACACAACCAAATCTATAACCATTAAACCACTAAACACACACACCATCAAATCTATAACCTTAAAACCACTAAACACTCACACCATCAAATCTATAACCGTAAAACCTCTAAACATACACATCATCAAATGTATAACCGTAAAACCGCTAAAGGAACACCATCAAATCTATAACAATAAAACCAATAATCACACACACTATCAAATCTATAACCGTAAAACCACTAAACACACACACCATCAAATCTATAACCTTAAAACCACTAAACACACACACCATCAAATGTATAACCGTAAAACCACTAAACACACACACCATCAAATCTATAACCTTAAAACCACTAAACACACACACCATCAAATCGATAACCACAATAGCACTAAACATACACACCATCAAATCTATAACCACAATATCACTAAACACACACACCATCAAATCTATAACCACAAAACCACTAAACACACACACCATCAAATCTATAACCACAATAGCACTAAACACACACATCATCAAATCTATAACCACAATAACACTAAACATACACACCATCAAATCTATAAACACAAAACCACTAAACACACACACCATCAAATCTATAACCTTAAAACCACTAAACATACACACCACGAAATCGATAACCTTAAAACCACTAAACACACACAGCATCAAATCTATAACCGTAAAACCACTAAACACACACACCATCAATTCTATAACCACAATAGCACTAAACACACACACCATCATATCTATAACCACAATATCACTAAACACACACACCATCAAATCCATAACCACAAAACCACTAAACACACACACCATCAAATCTATAACCTTAAAACCACTAAACACACACAGCATCAAATCTATAACTGTAAAACCACTAAACACACACACCATCAAATCTATAACCGTAAACCCACTAAACACACACACCATTAAATCGATAAACGTAAAACCACTAAACACACACACCATCAATTCTATAACCACAATAGCACTAAACACACACACCATCAAATCTATAACCACAATATCACTAAACACACACACCATCAAATCCATAACCACAAAACCACTAAACACACACACCATCAAATCAATAACCTTAAAACCACTAAACATACACACAACCAAATCTATAACCTTAAAACCACTAAACACACACAGCATCAAATCTATAACCGTAAAGCCACTAAACACACACACCATCCAATTGATAACCGTAAAACCACTAAACACACACACCATCAAATCTATAACCGTAAAACCACTAAACACACACACCATCAAATCGATAACCATAAAACCACTAAACACACACACCACCAAATCTATAACCTTAAAACCACTAAACACACACACCATCAAATCTATAACCTTAAAACCACTTAACACACACACCATCAAATCGATAACCGTAAAACCACTAAACACACACACCATCAATTCGATAAACTTAAAACCACTAAACACACACACCATCAAATCGATAACATTAAAACCACTAAACACACACACCATCAAATCTATAACCACACTATCACTAAACACACACACCATCAAATCTATAATCTGAAAACCACTAAACATACACACCACCAAATCTATAACCTTAAAACCACTAAACACACACATCATCTAATCTATAACCGAAAAAGCACAAAACACACACACCGTCAAATCGATAACCATAAAACCACTTAACACACACACCGTCAAATCTATAACCGTTAAACCACTAAACACACACACCATCAAATCTATAACCTTATATCCACTAAACACACACACCACCAAATCTACAACCTTAAAACCACTAAACACTCACACCATCAAATCTATAACATTAAAACCACTAAACATACACACCACCAAATCTATAACCTTAAAACTACTAAACACACACACCATCAAATCTATAACCTTGAAACCACTAAACATACACACCACCAAATCTATAACCTTAAAACCACTAAACACACACACCATCAAATCTATAACATTAAAACCACTAAAAACACACACCATCAAATCGATAACGACAATATCACTAAACACACACACCATCAAATCTATAACCACAATATCACTAAACAAACACACCATCAGATCTATAACCACAATATCACTAAACAAACACACCACCAAATCTATAACCTTAAAACCACTAAACACACACAGCATCAAATCGATAACCGTAAAACCACTAAACACACACACCATCAAATCTATAACCATAGAACCACTGAACACACACACCACCAAATCTATAACCTTAAAACCACTAAACACACGCCATTAAATCTATAACCGTAAAACCACTAGTCACTCACACCATCAAATCTATAACCATAAAACCACTAAACAAAGACACAACCAAATCTATAATCATTAAACCACTAAACACACACACAACCAAATCTATAACCTTTTAACCACTAAACACACACACCATCAAATGTATAACCTTAAAACCACTAAACACACGCCATCAAATCTATAACCGTAAAACCACTAAACATACAAATCATCAAATGTATAACCGTAAAACCGCTAAAGGAACACCATCAAATCTATAACTATAAAACCAATAAACACACACACTATCAAATCTATAACCGTAAAACCACTAAACACACACACCATCAAATCTATAACCTTAAAACCACTAAACACACACACCATCAAATGTATAACCGTAAAACCACTAAACACACACACCATCAAATCTATAACCTTAAAACCACTAAACACACACACCATCAAATCGATAACCACAATAAAACTAAACTCACACACCATCAAATCTATAACCACAATATCACTAAACACACACACCTTCAAATCTATAACCACAATAGCACTAAACACACACACCATCAAATCGATAACCACAATAGCACTAAACACACACACCATCAAATCTATAACCACATTATCACTAAACACGCACACCATCAAATCTATAACCACAAAACCACTAAACACACACACCATCAAATCTATAACCACAATAGCACTAAACACACACACCATCAAATCCAAAACCACAATAACACTAAACATACACACCATCAAATCTATAACCACAAAACCACTAAACACACACACCATCAAATCTATAACCTTAAAACCACTATACATACACACCACCAAATCTATAACCTTAAAACCACTAAACACACACAGCATCAAATCTAAAACCGTAAAACCACTAAACACACACACCATCAAATCTATAACCGTAAACCCACTAAACACACACACCATTAAATCGATAAACGTAAAACCACTAAACACACACACCATCAATTCTATAACCACAATAGCACTAAACACACGCACCATCAAATCTATAACCACAAAACCACTAAACACACACACCATCAAATCAATAACCTTAAAACCACTAAACATACACACAACCAAATCTATAACCTTAAAACCACTAAACACACACAGCATCAAATCTATAATCGGAAAACCACTAAACACACACACCATCAAATTGATAACCGTAAAACCACTAAACACACACACCATCAAATCTATAACCGTAAAACCACTAAACACACACACCATCAAATCTATAACCACAATAGCACTAAACACACACACCATCAAATCGATATCCATAAAACCACTAAACACACACACCACCAAATCTATAACCTTAAAACCACTAAACACACACACCATCAAATCTATAACCTTAAAACCACTAAACACACGCACCATCAAATCGATAACCGTAAAACCACTAAACACACCCACCATCCAAACGATAAACTTAAAACCACTAAACACACACACCATCAAATCTATAACCTTAAAACCACTAAACACACACACCATCAAATTGATAACCACAATATCACTAAACACACACACCATCAAATCTATAACCACAATATAACTAAACAAACACAGCACCAAATCTATAACCTTAAAACGACTAAACACACACAGCATCAAATCTATAACCATAAAACCACTAAACACACACACCATCAAATCTATAACCATAAAACCACTAAACACACACACCACCAAATCTATAACCTTAAAACCACTAAACACACACACCATCAAATCTATAACCTTAAAACCACTAAACATACACAGCACCAAATCTATAACCTGAAAACCACTAAACACACACAGCATCAAAATTATAACCGTAAAACCACTAAACACACACAGCATCAAATCGATAACCATAAAACCACTAAACACACACACCACCAAATCCATAACCTGAAAACCACTAAACACACACACCATGAAATCTATAACCTTAAAACCACTAAACACACACACCATCAAATCGATAACCACAATAGCACTAAACACACACACCATCAAATCTATAACCACATTATCACTAAACACACACAGCATCAAATCTATAACCACAAAACCACTAAACACACACACCATCAAATTTATAACATCAATAGCACTAAACACACACACCATCAAATCTATAACCACAATAACACTAAACATACACACCATTAAATCTATAACCACAAAACCACTAAACACACACACCATCAAATCTATAACTTTAAAACCACTATACATACACACCACCAAATCTATAACCTTAAAACCACTAAACACACACAGCATCAAATCTATAACCATAAAACCACTAAACACACACACCATCAAATGTATAACCGTAAACCCACTAAACACACAGACCATTAAATCGATAAACGTAAAACCACTAAACACACACACCATCAATTCTATAACCACAATAGCACTAAACACACACACCATCAAATCTATAACCACAATATCTCTAAACACACACACCATCAAATCCATAACCACAAAACCACTAAACACACACACCATCAAATCAATAACCTTAAAACCACTAAACATACAAACAACCAAATATATAACCTTAAAACCACTAAACACACACAGCATCAAATCTATAATCGGAAAACCACTAAACACACACACCATCAAATCGATAACCGTAAAACCACTAAACACACACACCATCAAATCTATAACCGTAAAACCACTAAACACACACACCATCAAATCTATAACCACAATAGCACTAAACACACACACCATCAAATCGATATCCATAAAACCACTAAACACACACACCACCAAATCTATAACTTTAAAACCACTAAACACACACACCATCAAATCTATAACCTTAAAACCACTAAACACACGCGCCATCAAATCGATAACCGTAAAACCACTAAACACACACACCATCCAATCGATAAACTTAAAACCACTAAACACACACACCATCAAATCGATAACATAAAAACCACTAAACACACACACCATCAAATCTATAACCACAATATCACTAAACACACACACCATCAAATCTATAATCTTAAAAACACTAAACATACACACCACCAAATTTATAACCTTATAACCACTAAACACACACAGCATCAAATCTATAACCGTAAAACCACTAAACACACACACCGTTAAATCGATAACCATAAAACCACTAAACACACACACCGTCAAATCTATAACCATTAAACCACTAAACACACACACCATCAAATCTATAACCATAAAACCACTAAACACACACACCACCAAATCTAAAACCTTAAAACCGCTAAACACACACACCATCAAATCTATATCCTTAAAACCACTAAACACACGCCATCAAATCTATAACCGTAAAACCACTAAACACTCACACCATCAAATCTATAACCATAAAACCACTAAACACACACACAACCAAATCTATAATCATTAAACCACTAAACACACACACAACCAAATCTATAACCATTAAACCTCTAAACACACACACCATCAAATGTATAACCTTAAAACCACTACACACACGCCATCAAATCCATAACCGTAAAACCACTAAACATACACATCATCAAATGTATAACCGTAAAACCGCTAAAGGAACACCATCAAATCTATAACAATAAAACCAATAAACACACACACTATCAAATCTATAACCGTAAAACCACTAAACACACACACCATCAAATCTATAACCTTAAAACCACTAAACACACACCCCATCAAATGTATAACCGTAAAACCACTAAACACACACACCATCAAATCTATAACCTTAAAACCACTAAACACACACACCATCAAATCGATAAACACAATAGCACTAAACGCACACACCATCAAATCTATAACCACAATATCACTAAAAACACACACCATCAAATCAATAACCACAAAACCACTAAACACACACACCATCAAATCAATAACCTTAAAACCACTAAACATACACACAACCAAATCTATAACCTTAAAACCACTAAACACACACAGCATCAAATCTATAACCGTAAAGCCACTAAACACACACACCATCCAATTGATAACCGTAAAACCACTAAACACACACACCATCAAATCTATAACCGTAAAACCACTAAACACACACACCATCAAATCGATAACCATAAAACCACTAAACACACACACCACCAAATCTATAACCTTAAAACCACTAAACACACACACCATCAAATCTATAACCTTAAAACCACTTAACACACACACCATCAAATCGATAACCGTAAAACCACTAAACACACACACCATCAATTCGATAAACTTAAAACCACTAAACACACACACCATCAAATCGATAACATTAAAACCACTAAACACACACACCATCAAATCTATAACCACACTATCACTAAACACACACACCATCAAATCTATAATCTGAAAACCACTAAACATACACACCACCAAATCTATAACCTTAAAACCACTAAACACACACATCATCTAATCTATAACCGAAAAAGCACAAAACACACACACCGTCAAATCGATAACCATAAAACCACTTAACACACACACCGTCAAATCTATAACCGTTAAACCACTAAACACACACACCATCAAATCTATAACCTTATATCCACTAAACACACACACCACCAAATCTACAACCTTAAAACCACTAAACACTCACACCATCAAATCTATAACATTAAAACCACTAAACATACACACCACCAAATCTATAACCTTAAAACTACTAAACACACACACCATCAAATCTATAACCTTGAAACCACTAAACATACACACCACCAAATCTATAACCTTAAAACCACTAAACACACACACCATCAAATCTATAACATTAAAACCACTAAAAACACACACCATCAAATCGATAACGACAATATCACTAAACACACACACCATCAAATCTATAACCACAATATCACTAAACAAACACACCATCAGATCTATAACCACAATATCACTAAACAAACACACCACCAAATCTATAACCTTAAAACCACTAAACACACACAGCATCAAATCGATAACCGTAAAACCACTAAACACACACACCATCAAATCTATAACCATAGAACCACTGAACACACACACCACCAAATCTATAACCTTAAAACCACTAAACACACGCCATTAAATCTATAACCGTAAAACCACTAGTCACTCACACCATCAAATCTATAACCATAAAACCACTAAACAAAGACACAACCAAATCTATAATCATTAAACCACTAAACACACACACAACCAAATCTATAACCTTTTAACCACTAAACACACACACCATCAAATGTATAACCTTAAAACCACTAAACACACGCCATCAAATCTATAACCGTAAAACCACTAAACATACAAATCATCAAATGTATAACCGTAAAACCGCTAAAGGAACACCATCAAATCTATAACTATAAAACCAATAAACACACACACTATCAAATCTATAACCGTAAAACCACTAAACACACACACCATCAAATCTATAACCTTAAAACCACTAAACACACACACCATCAAATGTATAACCGTAAAACCACTAAACACACACACCATCAAATCTATAACCTTAAAACCACTAAACACACACACCATCAAATCGATAACCACAATAAAACTAAACTCACACACCATCAAATCTATAACCACAATATCACTAAACACACACACCTTCAAATCTATAACCACAATAGCACTAAACACACACACCATCAAATCGATAACCACAATAGCACTAAACACACACACCATCAAATCTATAACCACATTATCACTAAACACGCACACCATCAAATCTATAACCACAAAACCACTAAACACACACACCATCAAATCTATAACCACAATAGCACTAAACACACACACCATCAAATCTATAACCACAATAACACTAAACATACACACCATCAAATCTATAACCACAAAACCACTAAACACACACACCATCAAATCTATAACCTTAAAACCACTATACATACACACCACCAAATCTATAACCTTAAAACCACTAAACACACACAGCATCAAATCTAAAACCGTAAAACCACTAAACACACACACCATCAAATCTATAACCGTAAACCCACTAAACACACACACCATTAAATCGATAAACGTAAAACCACTAAACACACACACCATCAATTCTATAACCACAATAGCACTAAACACACACACCATCAAATCTATAACCACAATATCACTAAACACACGCACCATCAAATCCATAACCACAAAACCACTAAACACACACACCATCAAATCAATAACCTTAAAACCACTAAACATACACACAACCAAATCTATAACCTTAAAACCACTAAACACACACAGCATCAAATCTATAATCGGAAAACCACTAAACACACACACCATCAAATTGATAACCGTAAAACCACTAAACACACACACCATCAAATCTATAACCGTAAAACCACTAAACACACACACCATCAAATCTATAACCACAATAGCACTAAACACACACACCATCAAATCGATATCCATAAAACCACTAAACACACACACCACCAAATCTATAACCTTAAAACCACTAAACACACACACCATCAAATCTATAACCTTAAAACCACTAAACACACGCACCATCAAATCGATAACCGTAAAACCACTAAACACACCCACCATCCAAACGATAAACTTAAAACCACTAAACACACACACCATCAAATCTATAACCTTAAAACCACTAAACACACACACCATCAAATTGATAACCACAATATCACTAAACACACACACCATCAAATCTATAACCACAATATAACTAAACAAACACAGCACCAAATCTATAACCTTAAAACGACTAAACACACACAGCATCAAATCTATAACCATAAAACCACTAAACACACACACCATCAAATCTATAACCATAAAACCACTAAACACACACACCACCAAATCTATAACCTTAAAACCACTAAACACACACACCATCAAATCTATAACCTTAAAACCACTAAACATACACAGCACCAAATCTATAACCTGAAAACCACTAAACACACACAGCATCAAAATTATAACCGTAAAACCACTAAACACACACAGCATCAAATCGATAACCATAAAACCACTAAACACACACACCACCAAATCCATAACCTGAAAACCACTAAACACACACACCATGAAATCTATAACCTTAAAACCACTAAACACACACACCATCAAATCGATAACCACAATAGCACTAAACACACACACCATCAAATCTATAACCACATTATCACTAAACACACACAGCATCAAATCTATAACCACAAAACCACTAAACACACACACCATCAAATTTATAACATCAATAGCACTAAACACACACACCATCAAATCTATAACCACAATAACACTAAACATACACACCATTAAATCTATAACCACAAAACCACTAAACACACACACCATCAAATCTATAACTTTAAAACCACTATACATACACACCACCAAATCTATAACCTTAAAACCACTAAACACACACAGCATCAAATCTATAACCATAAAACCACTAAACACACACACCATCAAATGTATAACCGTAAACCCACTAAACACACAGACCATTAAATCGATAAACGTAAAACCACTAAACACACACACCATCAATTCTATAACCACAATAGCACTAAACACACACACCATCAAATCTATAACCACAATATCTCTAAACACACACACCATCAAATCCATAACCACAAAACCACTAAACACACACACCATCAAATCAATAACCTTAAAACCACTAAACATACAAACAACCAAATATATAACCTTAAAACCACTAAACACACACAGCATCAAATCTATAATCGGAAAACCACTAAACACACACACCATCAAATCGATAACCGTAAAACCACTAAACACACACACCATCAAATCTATAACCGTAAAACCACTAAACACACACACCATCAAATCTATAACCACAATAGCACTAAACACACACACCATCAAATCGATATCCATAAAACCACTAAACACACACACCACCAAATCTATAACTTTAAAACCACTAAACACACACACCATCAAATCTATAACCTTAAAACCACTAAACACACGCGCCATCAAATCGATAACCGTAAAACCACTAAACACACACACCATCCAATCGATAAACTTAAAACCACTAAACACACACACCATCAAATCGATAACATAAAAACCACTAAACACACACACCATCAAATCTATAACCACAATATCACTAAACACACACACCATCAAATCTATAATCTTAAAAACACTAAACATACACACCACCAAATTTATAACCTTATAACCACTAAACACACACAGCATCAAATCTATAACCGTAAAACCACTAAACACACACACCGTTAAATCGATAACCATAAAACCACTAAACACACACACCGTCAAATCTATAACCATTAAACCACTAAACACACACACCATCAAATCTATAACCATAAAACCACTAAACACACACACCACCAAATCTAAAACCTTAAAACCGCTAAACACACACACCATCAAATCTATATCCTTAAAACCACTAAACACACGCCATCAAATCTATAACCGTAAAACCACTAAACACTCACACCATCAAATCTATAACCATAAAACCACTAAACACACACACAACCAAATCTATAATCATTAAACCACTAAACACACACACAACCAAATCTATAACCATTAAACCTCTAAACACACACACCATCAAATGTATAACCTTAAAACCACTACACACACGCCATCAAATCCATAACCGTAAAACCACTAAACATACACATCATCAAATGTATAACCGTAAAACCGCTAAAGGAACACCATCAAATCTATAACAATAAAACCAATAAACACACACACTATCAAATCTATAACCGTAAAACCACTAAACACACACACCATCAAATCTATAACCTTAAAACCACTAAACACACACCCCATCAAATGTATAACCGTAAAACCACTAAACACACACACCATCAAATCTATAACCTTAAAACCACTAAACACACACACCATCAAATCGATAAACACAATAGCACTAAACGCACACACCATCAAATCTATAACCACAATATCACTAAAAACACACACCATCAAATCAATAACCACAAAACCACTAAACACACACACCATCAAATCTATACCCACAATAGCACTAAACACACACACCATCAAATCTATAACCACAATAACACTAAACGTACACACCATTAAATTTATAACCACAAAACCACTAAACACACACACCATCAAATCTATAACCTTAAAACCACTAAACAGACACACCACCAAATCTATAACCTTAAAACCACTAAACACACACAGCATCAAATCTATAACCGTAAAACCACTAAACACACACACCATCAATTCTATAACCACAATAGCACTAAACACACACACCATCAAATCTATAACCACAATATCACTAAGCACACACACCATCAAATCCATAACCACAAAACCACTAAACACACACACCATCAAATCTATAACCTTAAAACCACTAAACATACACAAAACCAAATCTATAACCTTAAAACCACTAAACACACACAGCATCAAATCTATAACCGTAAAACCACTAAACAAACACACCATCAAATTGATAACCGTAAAACCACTAAACACACACACCTTCAAATCTATAACCGTAAAAACACTAAACACACACACCATCAAATCTATAACCACAATAGCACTAAACACACACACCATCAAATCGATAACCATAAAACCACTAAACACACACACCACCAAATCTATAACCTTAAAACCACTAAACACACACACCATCAAATCTATAACCTTAAAACCACTAAACACACACACCATCAAATCGATAACCGTAAAAACACTAAACACACACACCATCAAATCGATAAACTTAAAACCTCAAAACACACATACCATCAAATCGATAACATAAAAACCACTGAACACACACACCATCAAATCTATAATCTTAAAACCACGAAACATACACACCACCAAATCTATAACCTTAAAACCACTAAACAAACACACCGTCAAATCGATTAGCATAAAACCACTAAACACACACACTGTCAAAACTATAACCGTTAAACCACTAAACACACACACCATCAAATCTATAACCTTAAATCCACTAAACACACACACCACCAAATCTACAACCTTAAAACCACTAAACACACACACCATCAAATCTATAACCTTAAAACCACTAAACATACACACCAACAAATCTATAACCTTAAAACTACTAAACACACACACCATCAAATCAATAACCTTAAAACCACTAAACATACACACAACCATATCTATAACCTTAAAACCACTAAACACACACAGCATCAAATCTATAATCGGAAAACCACTAAACACACACACCATCAAATCGATAACAGTAAAACCACTAAACACACACACCATCTAATCTATAACCGTAAAACCACTAAACACACACACCATCAAATCTATAACCACAATAGCACTAAACACACGCACCATCAAATCGATATCCATAAAACCACTAAACACACACACCACCAAATCTATAACATTAAAACCACTAAACACACACACCATCAAATCTATAAACTTAAAACCACTAAACACACGCACCATCAAATCGATAACCGTAAAACCACTAAACACACACACCATCCAAACGATAAACTTAAAACCACTAAACACACACACCATCAAATCTAAAACCTTAAAACCACTAAACACACACACCATCAAATTGATAACCACAATATCACTAAACATACACACCATCAAATCTATAACCACAATATCACTAAACAAACACAGCACCAAATCTATAACCTTAAAACGACTAAACACACACAGCATCAAATCGATAACCATAAAACCACTAAACACACACACCATCAAATCTATAACCATAAAACCACTAAACACACACACTACCAAATCTATAACCTTAAAACCACTAAACACACACACCATCAAATCTATAACCTTAAAACCACTAAACATACACAGCACCAAATCTATAACCTAAAAACCACTAAACACACACAGCATCAAAATTATAACCGTAAAACCACTAAACACACACAGCATCAAATCGATAACCATAAAACCACTAAACACACACACCACCAAATCCATAACATTAAAACCACTAAACACACACACCATGAAATCTATAACCTTAAAACCACTAAACATACACACCGCCAAATCTATAACCATAAAACCACGAAACACACACACCATCAAATCCATAAGCACAATAGCACTAAACACACACACCATCAAATCTATAACCACAATAACACTAAACATACACACCATCAAATCTATAACCACAAAACCACTAAACACACACACCATCAAATCTATATCCTTAAAACCACTATACATCCACACCACCAAATCTATAACCTTAAAACCACTAAACACACACAGCATCAAATCTATAACCGTAAAACCACTAAACACACACACCATCAAATCTAAAACCGTAAACCCACTAAACACACAGACCATTAAATCGATAAACGTAAAACCACTAAACACACACACCATCAATTCTATAACCACAATAGCACTAAACACACACACCATCAAATCTATAACCACAATATCACTAAACACACACACCATCAAATCCATAACCACAAAACCACTAAACACACACACCATCAAATCAATAACCTTAAAACCACTAAACATACACACAACCAAATCTATAACCTTAAAACCACTAAACACACACAGCATCAAATCTATAATCGGAAAACCACTTAACACACACACCATCAAATCGATAACCGTAAAACCACTAAACACACACACCATCAAATCTATAACCGTAAAACCACTAAACACACACACCATCAAATCTATAACCACAATAGCACTAAACACAAACACCATCAAATCGATATACATAAAACCACTAAACACACACACCACCAAATCTATAACCTTAAAACCACTAAACACACACACCATCAAATCTATAACCTTAAAACCACTAAACACACGCACCATCAAATCGATAACCGTAAAACCACTAAACACACAAACCATCCAATCGATAAACTTAAAACCACTAAACACACACACCATCAAATCGATAACATAAAAACCACTAAACACACACACCATCAAATCTATAACCACAATATCACTAAACACACACACCATCAAATCTATAATCTTAAAACCACTAAACATACACACCACCAAATCTATAACCTTAAAACCACTAAACACACACAGCATCAAATCTATAACCGTAAAACCACTAAACACACACACCGTTAAATCGATAACCATAAAACCAATAAACACACACACCGTCAAATCTATAACCATTAAACCACTAAACACACACACCATCAAATCTATAACCATAAAACCACTAAACACACACCACCAAATCTAAAACCTTAAAACCACTAAACACACACACCATCAAATCTATATCCTTAAAACCACTAAACACACGCCATCAAATCTATAACCGTAAAACCACTAAACACTCACACCATCAAATCTATAACCATAAAACCACAGAGCACACACACCAACAAATCGATAACCACAATATCACTAAACACACACACCATCAAATCCATAACCACAATATCACTAAACACACACACCATCAAATCTATAACCATAAAACCACTAAACACACACAACATCAAATCTATAACTTTAAAACCACTAAACATACACACAATTACATCTATAACATTAAAACCACTAAACATAGACACCATCAAATCTATAACCATAAAAAAACTAAACACACACACCATTAAATCTATTACCATAAAACCACTAAACACACACACCATTACATCTATAACCATAAAACCACTAAACACACACACCACAAAATCTATAACCTTAAAACCACTAAACACACACACCATCAAATCTATAACCTTAAAAACACTAAACATACACACCACCAAATCTATAACCTTCAAACCACTAAACACACACAGCATCAAATCTATAACCGTAAAACCACTAAACACACACACCATCAAATTGATAACCATAAAACCACTAAACATACACACTACCAAATCTATAACCTTAAAACCACTAAACACACACACCATCAAATCTATAACCTTGAAACCACTAAACATACACACCACCAAATCTATAACCTTAAAACCACTAAACACACACACCATCAAATCTATAACCATAAAACCACTAAACACAAGCACCACCAAATCTATAACCTGAAAACCACTAAACACACACACAGTCAAATCTATGGCCTTAAAAACACTAAACATACACACCACCAAATCTATAATCTTAAAACCACTAAACACACACAGAATCAAATCTATAACATTAAAACCACTAAAAACACACACCATCAAATCTATAACCTTAAATCCACTAAACACACACACCATCAAATCGATAACCACAATATCACTAAACACACGCACCATCAAATCTATAACCACAATATCACTAAACACACACACCACCAAATCTATAACCTTAAAACCACTAAACACACACAGCAACAAATCGATAACCACAATATCACTAAACACACACACCATCAAATCTATAACCACAATATCACTAAACACACACACCATCAAATCTATAACCATAAAACCACTAAACACACACAACATCAAATCTATAACCTTAAAACCACGAAACATACACACAATTACATCTATAACCTTAAAACCACTAAACATAGACACCATCAAATCTATAACCATAAAAAAACTAAACACACACACCATCAAATCTATAACCATAAAACCACTAATCACACACACCATTACATCTATAACCTTAAAACCACTAAACACACACACCATCAAATCTATAACCATAAAACCACTAAACACACACTACATTACATCTATAACCTTAAAACCACTAAACACACACACCATCAAATCTATAACCATTAAACCACTAAACAGAGAAACCATCAAATCTATAGCCTTAAAACCACTAAACACACACATCATCAAATCTATAACAGTAAAACCACTAAACACACACATCATCAAATCTATAACAGTAAAACCAATAAACACACGCCATCAAATCTATAACCGTAAAACCACTAAACACTCACACCATCAAATCTATAACCATAAAACCACTAAACACACACACAACTAAATCTATAATCATTAAACCACTAAACACACACACAACCAAATCTATAACCATTAAACCACTAAACACACACACCACCAAATCTATAACCTTAAAACCACTAAACACACACACCATCAAATCTATAACCATAAAACCACTAAACACACACACCACCAAATCTATAACCTTAAAACCACTAAACACACACACAATCAAATCTATGGCCTTAAAACCACTAAACATACACACCATCAAATCTATAATCTTAAAACCACTAAACACACACAGCATCAAATGTATAACATTAAAACCACTAAAAACACACAACATCAAATCTATAACCTTAAAACGACAGAGCACACACACCAACAAATCGATAACCACAATATCACTAAACACACACACCATCAAATCCATAACCACAATATCACTAAACACACACACCATCAAATCTATAACCATAAAACCACTAAACACACACAACATCAAATCTATAACTTTAAAACCACTAAACATACACACAATTACATCTATAACCTTAAAACCACTAAACATAGACACCATCAAATCTATAACCATAAAAAAAATAAACACACACACCATCAAATCTATAACCATAAAACCACTAAACACACACACCATTACATCTATAACCTTAAAACCACTAAACACACACACCATCAAATCTATAACCTTAAAACCACTAAACATACACACCACCAAATCTATAACCTTAAAACCACTAAACACACACAGCATCAAATCTATAACCGTAAAACCACTAAACACACACACCATCAAATTGATAACCATAAAACCACTAAACACACACGCCATCAAATCTATAACCATAAAACCACTAAACACAAACACCACCAAATCTATAACCTGAAAACCACTAAACACACACACAGTCAAATCGATGGCCTTAAAAACACTAAACATACACACCACCAAATCTATTATCTTAAAACCACTAAACACACACAGCATCAAATCTATAACATTAAAACCACTAAAAACACACACCATCCAATCTATAACCTTAAATCCACTAAACACACACACCATCAAATCGATAACCACAATATCACTAAACACACGCAACATCAAATCTATAACCACAATATCACTAAACACACACACCACCAAATCTATAACCTTAAAATCACTAAACAAACACATCAACAAATCGATAACCACAATATCACTAAACACACACACCATCAAATCTATAACCACAATATCACTAAACACACACACCATCAAATCTATAACCATAAAACCACTAAACACACACAACATCAAATCTATAACCTTAAAACCACTAAACATACACACAATTAAATCTATAACCTTAAAACCACTAAACATAGACACCATCAAATCTATAACCATAATAAAACTAAACACACACACCATCAAATCTATAACCATAAAACCACTAAACACACACACCATTACATCTGTAACCTTAAAACCACTAAACACACACACCATCAAATCTATAACCATAAAACCACTAAACACACACTACATTACATCTATAACCTTAAAACCACTAAACACACACACCATCAAATCTATAACCATTAAACCACTAAACAGAGAAACCATCAAATCTATAGCCTTAAAACCACTAAACACACACATCATCAAATCTATAACAGTAAAACCACTAAACACACACATCATCAAATCTATAACAGTAAAACCACTAAACACACGCCATCAAATCTATAACCGTAAAACCACTAAACACTCACACCATCAAATCTATAACCATAAAACCACTAAACACACACACAACTAAATCTATAATCATTAAACCACTAAACACACACACAACCAAATCTATAACCATTAAACCACTAAACACACACACCATCAAATCTATAACCTTAAAACCACTAAACACTCACACCATCAAATCTATAACCGTAAAACCTCTAAACATACACATCATCAAATGTATAACCGTAAAACCGCTAAAGGAACACCATCAAATCTATAACAATAAAACCAATAATCACACACACTATCAAATCTATAACCGTAAAACCACTAAACACACACACCATCAAATCTATAACCTTAAAACCACTAAACACACACACCATCAAATGTATAACCGTAAAACCACTAAACACACACACCATCAAATCTATAACCTTAAAACCACTAAACACACACACCATCAAATCGATAACCACAATAGCACTAAACATACACACCATCAAATCTATAACCACAATATCACTAAACACACACACCATCAAATCTATAACCACAAAACCACTAAACACACACACCATCAAATCTATAACCACAATAGCACTAAACACACACATCATCAAATCTATAACCACAATAACACTAAACATACACACCATCAAATCTATAAACACAAAACCACTAAACACACACACCATCAAATCTATAACCTTAAAACCACTAAACATACACACCACGAAATCGATAACCTTAAAACCACTAAACACACACAGCATCAAATCTATAACCGTAAAACCACTAAACACACACACCATCAATTCTATAACCACAATAGCACTAAACACACACACCATCATATCTATAACCACAATATCACTAAACACACACACCATCAAATCCATAACCACAAAACCACTAAACACACACACCATCAAATCTATAACCTTAAAACCACTAAACACACACAGCATCAAATCTATAACTGTAAAACCACTAAACACACACACCATCAAATCTATAACCGTAAACCCACTAAACACACACACCATTAAATCGATAAACGTAAAACCACTAAACACACACACCATCAATTCTATAACCACAATAGCACTAAACACACACACCATCAAATCTATAACCACAATATCACTAAACACACACACCATCAAATCCATAACCACAAAACCACTAAACACACACACCATCAAATCAATAACCTTAAAACCACTAAACATACACACAACCAAATCTATAACCTTAAAACCACTAAACACACACAGCATCAAATCTATAACCGTAAAGCCACTAAACACACACACCATCCAATTGATAACCGTAAAACCACTAAACACACACACCATCAAATCTATAACCGTAAAACCACTAAACACACACACCATCAAATCGATAACCATAAAACCACTAAACACACACACCACCAAATCTATAACCTTAAAACCACTAAACACACACACCATCAAATCTATAACCTTAAAACCACTTAACACACACACCATCAAATCGATAACCGTAAAACCACTAAACACACACACCATCAATTCGATAAACTTAAAACCACTAAACACACACACCATCAAATCGATAACATTAAAACCACTAAACACACACACCATCAAATCTATAACCACACTATCACTAAACACACACACCATCAAATCTATAATCTGAAAACCACTAAACATACACACCACCAAATCTATAACCTTAAAACCACTAAACACACACATCATCTAATCTATAACCGAAAAAGCACAAAACACACACACCGTCAAATCGATAACCATAAAACCACTTAACACACACACCGTCAAATCTATAACCGTTAAACCACTAAACACACACACCATCAAATCTATAACCTTATATCCACTAAACACACACACCACCAAATCTACAACCTTAAAACCACTAAACACTCACACCATCAAATCTATAACATTAAAACCACTAAACATACACACCACCAAATCTATAACCTTAAAACTACTAAACACACACACCATCAAATCTATAACCTTGAAACCACTAAACATACACACCACCAAATCTATAACCTTAAAACCACTAAACACACACACCATCAAATCTATAACATTAAAACCACTAAAAACACACACCATCAAATCGATAACGACAATATCACTAAACACACACACCATCAAATCTATAACCACAATATCACTAAACAAACACACCATCAGATCTATAACCACAATATCACTAAACAAACACACCACCAAATCTATAACCTTAAAACCACTAAACACACACAGCATCAAATCGATAACCGTAAAACCACTAAACACACACACCATCAAATCTATAACCATAGAACCACTGAACACACACACCACCAAATCTATAACCTTAAAACCACTAAACACACGCCATTAAATCTATAACCGTAAAACCACTAGTCACTCACACCATCAAATCTATAACCATAAAACCACTAAACAAAGACACAACCAAATCTATAATCATTAAACCACTAAACACACACACAACCAAATCTATAACCTTTTAACCACTAAACACACACACCATCAAATGTATAACCTTAAAACCACTAAACACACGCCATCAAATCAATAACCGTAAAACCACTAAACATACAAATCATCAAATGTATAACCGTAAAACCGCTAAAGGAACACCATCAAATCTATAACTATAAAACCAATAAACACACACACTATCAAATCTATAACCGTAAAACCACTAAACACACACACCATCAAATCTATAACCTTAAAACCACTAAACACACACACCATCAAATGTATAACCGTAAAACCACTAAACACACACACCATCAAATCTATAACCTTAAAACCACTAAACACACACACCATCAAATCGATAACCACAATAAAACTAAACTCACACACCATCAAATCTATAACCACAATATCACTAAACACACACACCTTCAAATCTATAACCACAATAGCACTAAACACACACACCATCAAATCGATAACCACAATAGCACTAAACACACACACCATCAAATCTATAACCACATTATCACTAAACACGCACACCATCAAATCTATAACCACAAAACCACTAAACACACACACCATCAAATCTATAACCACAATAGCACTAAACACACACACCATCAAATCTATAACCACAATAACACTAAACATACACACCATCAAATCTATAACCACAAAACCACTAAACACACACACCATCAAATCTATAACCTTAAAACCACTATACATACACACCACCAAATCTATAACCTTAAAACCACTAAACACACACAGCATCAAATCTAAAACCGTAAAACCACTAAACACACACACCATCAAATCTATAACCGTAAACCCACTAAACACACACACCATTAAATCGATAAACGTAAAACCACTAAACACACACACCATCAATTCTATAACCACAATAGCACTAAACACACACACCATCAAATCTATAACCACAATATCACTAAACACACGCACCATCAAATCCATAACCACAAAACCACTAAACACACACACCATCAAATCAATAACCTTAAAACCACTAAACATACACACAACCAAATCTATAACCTTAAAACCACTAAACACACACAGCATCAAATCTATAATCGGAAAACCACTAAACACACACACCATCAAATTGATAACGGTAAAACCACTAAACACACACACCATCAAATCTATAACCGTAAAACCACTAAACACACACACCATCAAATCTATAACCACAATAGCACTAAACACACACACCATCAAATCGATATCCATAAAACCACTAAACACACACACCACCAAATCTATAACCTTAAAACCACTAAACACACACACCATCAAATCTATAACCTTAAAACCACTAAACACACGCACCATCAAATCGATAACCGTAAAACCACTAAACACACCCACCATCCAAACGATAAACTTAAAACCACTAAACACACACACCATCAAATCTATAACCTTAAAACCACTAAACACACACACCATCAAATTGATAACCACAATATCACTAAACACACACACCATCAAATCTATAACCACAATATAACTAAACAAACACAGCACCAAATCTATAACCTTAAAACGACTAAACACACACAGCATCAAATCTATAACCATAAAACCACTAAACACACACACCATCAAATCTATAACCATAAAACCACTAAACACACACACCACCAAATCTATAACCTTAAAACCACTAAACACACACACCATCAAATCTATAACCTTAAAACCACTAAACATACACAGCACCAAATCTATAACCTGAAAACCACTAAACACACACAGCATCAAAATTATAACCGTAAAACCACTAAACACACACAGCATCAAATCGATAACCATAAAACCACTAAACACACACACCACCAAATCCATAACCTGAAAACCACTAAACACACACACCATGAAATCTATAACCTTAAAACCACTAAACACACACACCATCAAATCGATAACCACAATAGCACTAAACACACACACCATCAAATCTATAACCACATTATCACTAAACACACACAGCATCAAATCTATAACCACAAAACCACTAAACACACACACCATCAAATTTATAACATCAATAGCACTAAACACACACACCATCAAATCTATAACCACAATAACACTAAACATACACACCATTAAATCTATAACCACAAAACCACTAAACACACACACCATCAAATCTATAACTTTAAAACCACTATACATACACACCACCAAATCTATAACCTTAAAACCACTAAACACACACAGCATCAAATCTATAACCATAAAACCACTAAACACACACACCATCAAATGTATAACCGTAAACCCACTAAACACACAGACCATTAAATCGATAAACGTAAAACCACTAAACACACACACCATCAATTCTATAACCACAATAGCACTAAACACACACACCATCAAATCTATAACCACAATATCTCTAAACACACACACCATCAAATCCATAACCACAAAACCACTAAACACACACACCATCAAATCAATAACCTTAAAACCACTAAACATACAAACAACCAAATATATAACCTTAAAACCACTAAACACACACAGCATCAAATCTATAATCGGAAAACCACTAAACACACACACCATCAAATCGATAACCGTAAAACCACTAAACACACACACCATCAAATCTATAACCGTAAAACCACTAAACACACACACCATCAAATCTATAACCACAATAGCACTAAACACACACACCATCAAATCGATATCCATAAAACCACTAAACACACACACCACCAAATCTATAACATTAAAACCACTAAACACACACACCATCAAATCTATAACCTTAAAACCACTAAACACACGCGCCATCAAATCGATAACCGTAAAACCACTAAACACACACACCATCCAATCGATAAACTTAAAACCACTAAACACACACACCATCAAATCGATAACATAAAAACCACTAAACACACACACCATCAAATCTATAACCACAATATCACTAAACACACACACCATCAAATCTATAATCTTAAAAACACTAAACATACACACCACCAAATTTATAACCTTATAACCACTAAACACACACAGCATCAAATCTATAACCGTAAAACCACTAAACACACACACCGTTAAATCGATAACCATAAAACCACTAAACACACACACCGTCAAATCTATAACCATTAAACCACTAAACACACACACCATCAAATCTATAACCATAAAACCACTAAACACACACACCACCAAATCTAAAACCTTAAAACCGCTAAACACACACACCATCAAATCTATATCCTTAAAACCACTAAACACACGCCATCAAATCTATAACCGTAAAACCACTAAACACTCACACCATCAAATCTATAACCATAAAACCACTAAACACACACACAACCAAATCTATAATCATTAAACCACTAAACACACACACAACCAAATCTATAACCATTAAACCTCTAAACACACACACCATCAAATGTATAACCTTAAAACCACTACACACACGCCATCAAATCCATAACCGTAAAACCACTAAACATACACATCATCAAATGTATAACCGTAAAACCGCTAAAGGAACACCATCAAATCTATAACAATAAAACCAATAAACACACACACTATCAAATCTATAACCGTAAAACCACTAAACACACACACCATCAAATCTATAACCTTAAAACCACTAAACACACACCCCATCAAATGTATAACCGTAAAACCACTAAACACACACACCATCAAATCTATAACCTTAAAACCACTAAACACACACACCATCAAATCGATAAACACAATAGCACTAAACGCACACACCATCAAATCTATAACCACAATATCACTAAAAACACACACCATCAAATCAATAACCACAAAACCACTAAACACACACACCATCAAATCTATACCCACAATAGCACTAAACACACACACCATCAAATCTATAACCACAATAACACTAAACGTACACACCATTAAATTTATAACCACAAAACCACTAAACACACACACCATCAAATCTATAACCTTAAAACCACTAAACATACACACCACCAAATCTATAACCTTAAAACCACTAAACACACACAGCATCAAATCTATAACCGTAAAACCACTAAACACACACACCATCAATTCTATAACCACAATAGCACTAAACACACACACCATCAAATCTATAACCACAATATCACTAAGCACACACACCATCAAATCCATAACCACAAAACCACTAAACACACACACCATCAAATCTATAACCTTAAAACCACTAAACATACACAAAACCAAATCTATAACCTTAAAACCACTAAACACACACAGCATCAAATCTATAACCGTAAAACCACTAAACAAACACACCATCAAATTGATAACCGTAAAACCACTAAACACACACACCTTCAAATCTATAACCGTAAAAACACTAAACACACACACCATCAAATCTATAACCACAATAGCACTAAACACACACACCATCAAATCGATAACCATAAAACCACTAAACACACACACCACCAAATCTATAACCTTAAAACCACTAAACACACACACCATCAAATCTATAACCTTAAAAACACTAAACACACACACCATCAAATCGATAACCGTAAAAACACTAAACACACACACCATCAAATCGATAAACTTAAAACCTCAAAACACACATACCATCAAATCGATAACATAAAAACCACTGAACACACACACCATCAAATCTATAATCTTAAAACCACGAAACATACACACCACCAAATCTATAACCTTAAAACCACTAAACAAACACACCGTCAAATCGATTAGCATAAAACCACTAAACACACACACTGTCAAAACTATAACCGTTAAACCACTAAACACACACACCATCAAATCTATAACCTTAAATCCACTAAACACACACACCACCAAATCTACAACCTTAAAACCACTAAACACACACACCATCAAATCTATAACCTTAAAACCACTAAACATACACACCAACAAATCTATAACCTTAAAACTACTAAACACACACACCATCAAATCAATAACCTTAAAACCACTAAACATACACACAACCATATCTATAACCTTAAAACCACTAAACACACACAGCATCAAATCTATAATCGGAAAACCACTAAACACACACACCATCAAATCGATAACAGTAAAACCACTAAACACACACACCATCTAATCTATAACCGTAAAACCACTAAACACACACACCATCAAATCTATAACCACAATAGCACTAAACACACGCACCATCAAATCGATATCCATAAAACCACTAAACACACACACCACCAAATCTATAACATTAAAACCACTAAACACACACACCATCAAATCTATAAACTTAAAACCACTAAACACACGCACCATCAAATCGATAACCGTAAAACCACTAAACACACACACCATCCAAACGATAAACTTAAAACCACTAAACACACACACCATCAAATCTAAAACCTTAAAACCACTAAACACACACACCATCAAATTGATAACCACAATATCACTAAACATACACACCATCAAATCTATAACCACAATATCACTAAACAAACACAGCACCAAATCTATAACCTTAAAACGACTAAACACACACAGCATCAAATCGATAACCATAAAACCACTAAACACACACACCATCAAATCTATAACCATAAAACCACTAAACACACACACTACCAAATCTATAACCTTAAAACCACTAAACACACACACCATCAAATCTATAACCTTAAAACCACTAAACATACACAGCACCAAATCTATAACCTAAAAACCACTAAACACACACAGCATCAAAATTATAACCGTAAAACCACTAAACACACACAGCATCAAATCGATAACCATAAAACCACTAAACACACACACCACCAAATCCATAACATTAAAACCACTAAACACACACACCATGAAATCTATAACCTTAAAACCACTAAACATACACACCGCCAAATCTATAACCATAAAACCACGAAACACACACACCATCAAATCCATAAGCACAATAGCACTAAACACACACACCATCAAATCTATAACCACAATAACACTAAACATACACACCATCAAATCTATAACCACAAAACCACTAAACACACACACCATCAAATCTATATCCTTAAAACCACTATACATCCACACCACCAAATCTATAACCTTAAAACCACTAAACACACACAGCATCAAATCTATAACCGTAAAACCACTAAACACACACACCATCAAATCTAAAACCGTAAACCCACTAAACACACAGACCATTAAATCGATAAACGTAAAACCACTAAACACACACACCATCAATTCTATAACCACAATAGCACTAAACACACACACCATCAAATCTATAACCACAATATCACTAAACACACACACCATCAAATCCATAACCACAAAACCACTAAACACACACACCATCAAATCAATAACCTTAAAACCACTAAACATACACACAACCAAATCTATAACCTTAAAACCACTAAACACACACAGCATCAAATCTATAATCGGAAAACCACTTAACACACACACCATCAAATCGATAACCGTAAAACCACTAAACACACACACCATCAAATCTATAACCGTAAAACCACTAAACACACACACCATCAAATCTATAACCACAATAGCACTAAACACAAACACCATCAAATCGATATACATAAAACCACTAAACACACACACCACCAAATCTATAACCTTAAAACCACTAAACACACACACCATCAAATCTATAACCTTAAAACCACTAAACACACGCACCATCAAATCGATAACCGTAAAACCACTAAACACACAAACCATCCAATCGATAAACTTAAAACCACTAAACACACACACCATCAAATCGATAACATAAAAACCACTAAACACACACACCATCAAATCTATAACCACAATATCACTAAACACACACACCATCAAATCTATAATCTTAAAACCACTAAACATACACACCACCAAATCTATAACCTTAAAACCACTAAACACACACAGCATCAAATCTATAACCGTAAAACCACTAAACACACACACCGTTAAATCGATAACCATAAAACCAATAAACACACACACCGTCAAATCTATAACCATTAAACCACTAAACACACACACCATCAAATCTATAACCATAAAACCACTAAACACACACCACCAAATCTAAAACCTTAAAACCACTAAACACACACACCATCAAATCTATATCCTTAAAACCACTAAACACACGCCATCAAATCTATAACCGTAAAACCACTAAACACTCACACCATCAAATCTATAACCATAAAACCACTAAACACACACACAACCAAATCTATAATCATTAAACGACTAAACACACACACAACCAAATCTATAACCATTAAACCACTAAACACACACACCATCAAATGTATAACCTTAAAACCACTAAAAACACGCCATCAAATCTATAACCGTAAAACCACTAAACACTCACACCATCAAATCTATAACCATAAAAAAACTAAACACACACACAACCAAATCTATAATCATTAAACCACTAAACACACACACAACCAAATCTATAACCATTAAACCACTAAACACACACACCATCAAATGTATAACCGTAAAACCACTAAACACACACACACCATCAAATCTATAACCTTAAAACCACAAAACACACACACCATCAAATCGATAACCACAATAGCACTAAACACACACACCATCAAATCTATAACCACAATATCACTAAACACACACACCATCAAATCTATAACCACAAAACCACTAAACACACACACCATCAAATCTATAACCACAATAGCACTAAACACACACACCATCAAACTATAACCACAATAACACTAAACGTACACACCATTAAATCTATAACCACAAAACCACTAAACACACACACCATCAAATCTATAACCTTAAAACCACTAAACATACACACCACCAAATCTATAACCTTAAAACCACCAAACACACACAGCATCAAATCTATAACCGTAAAACCACTAAACACACACACCATCAAATCGATAACCATAAAACCACTAAACACACACACCACCAAATCTATAACCTTAAAACCACTAAACACACACACCATCAAATCTATAACCTTGAAATCACTAAACATACACACCACCAAATCTATAACCTTAAAACCACTAAACACACAAACCATCAAATCTATAACCATAAAACCACTAAACACAAACACCACCAAATCTATAACCTGAAAACCACTAAACACACACAGCATCAAATCTATAACCATAAAACCACTAAACACACACACCATTACATCTATAACCCTAAAACCACTAAACACACACACCATCAAATCTATAACCATAAAACCACTAAACACACACACCATTACATCCATAACCTTAAAACCACTAAACACACACACCATCAAATCAATAACCATAAAACCACTAAACCGAGAAACAGTCAATTCTATAGCCTTAAAACCACTAAACACACACATCATCAAATCTATAACAGTAAAACCACTAAACACACACATCATCAAATCTATAACAGTAAAACCACTAAACACACACACCATCAAATCTATAACCATAAAACCACTAAACACACACACAACCAAATCTATAACCATTAAACCACTAAACACACACACCATCAAATCTATAACCTTAAAACCACTAAACACACGCCATCAAATCTATAACCGTAAAACCACTAAACACTCACACCATCAAATCTATAACCATAAAACTACTAAACACACACACAACCAAATTTATAATCATTAAACCACTAAACACACACACAACCAAATCTAAAACCATTAAACCACTAAACACACACACCATCAAATCTATAACCTTAAAACCACTAAACACACGCCATCAAATCTATAACCGTAAAACCTCTAAACATACACATCATCAAATGTATAACCGTAAAACCGCTAAAGGAACACCATCAAATCTATAACAATAAAACCAATAAACACACACACTATCAAATCTATAACCGTAAAACCACTAAACACACACACCATCAAATCTATAACCTTAAAACCACTAAACACACACACCATCAAATGTATAACTGTAACACCAATAAACACACACACCATCAAATCTATAACTTTAAAACCACTAAACACACACACCATCAAATCGAAAACCACAATAGCACTAAACACACTCACCATCAAATCTATAACCACAATATCACTAAACACACACACCATCAAATCTATATCCACAAAACCACTAAAAACACACACCATCAAATCTATAACCACAATAGCACTAAACACACACACCATCAAATCTATAACCACAATAACACTAAACATACACACCATCAAATCTATATCCACAAAACCACTAAACACACACACCATCAAATCTATAACCTTAAAACCACTAAACACACACACCATCAAATCGATAAACGTAAAACCACTAAACACGCACACCATCAATTCTATAACCACAATAGCACTAAACACATACACCATCAAATCTATAACAATAAAACCAATAAACACACACACTATCAAATCTATAACCGTAAAACCACTAAACACACACACCATCAAATCTATAACCTTAAAACCACTAAACACACACACCATCAAATGTATAACTGTAAAACCAATAAACACACAAACCATCAAATCTATAACTTTAAAACCACTAAACACACACACCATCAAATCTAAAACCACAATAGCACTAAACACACTCACCATCAAATCTATAACCACAATATCACTAAACACACACACCATCAAATCTATATCCACAAAACCACTAAAAACACACACCATCAAATCTATAACCACAATAGCACTAAACACACACACCATCAAATCTATAACCACAATAACACTAAACATACACACCATCAAATCTATATCCACAAAACCACTAAACACACACACCATCAAATCTATAACCTTAAAACCACTAAACACACACACCATCAAATCGATAAACGTAAAACCACTAAACACGCACACCATCAATTCTATAACCACAATAGCACTAAACACATACACCATCAAATCTATAACCACAATATCACAAAACGCACACACCATCAAATCCATAACCACAAAACCACTAAACACACACACCATCAAATCTATAACCTTAAAACCACAAAACATACACACCACCAAATCTATATCCTTAAAACCAGTAAACACACACAGCATCAAATCTATAACCGTAAAACCACTAAACACACACAGCATCAAATTGATAACCGTAAAACCACTAAACACACACACCATCAAATCTATAACCGTAAAACCACTAAACACACACCATCAAATCTATAACCACAATAGCACTAAACACACACACCATCAAATCGATAACCATAAAACCACTAAACACACACACCACCAAATCTATAACCTTAAAACCACTAAACACACACACCATCAATTCTATAACCACAATAGCACTAAACACACACACCATCAAATCTATAACCACAATAACACTAAGCACACACACCATCAAATCCATAACCACAAAACCACTAAACACACACACCATCAAATCTATAACCTTAAAACCACTAAACATACACAAAACCAAATCTATAACCTTAAAACCACTAAACACACACAGCATCAAATCTATAACCGTAAAACCACTAAACAAACACACCATCAAATTGATAACCGTAAAACCACTAAACACACACACCTTCAAATCTATAACCGTAAAAACACTAAACACACACACCATCAAATCTATAACCACAATAGCACTAAACACACACACCATCAAATCGATAACCATAAAACCACTAAACACGCACACCACCAATTCTATAACCTTAAAACCACTAAACACACACACCATCAAATCTATAACCTTAAAACCACTAAACACACACACCATCAAATCGATAACCGTAAAAACACTAAATACACACACCATCAAATCGATAAACTTAAAACCTCAAAACACACATACCATCAAATCGATAACATAAAAACCACTAAACACACACACCATCAAATGTATAACCGTAAAACCACTAAACACACACACCATCAAATCTATAACCTTAAAACCACTAAACACACACACCATCAAATCGATAAACACAATAGCACTAAACGCACACACCATCAAATCTATAACCACAATATCACTAAAAACACACACCATCAAATCAATAACCACAAAACCACTAAACACACACACCATCAAATCTATACCCACAATAGCACTAAACACACACACCATCAAATCTATAACCACAATAACACTAAACGTACGCACCATTAAATTTATAACCACAAAACCACTAAACACACACACCATCAAATCTATAACCTTAAAACCACTAAACATACACACCACCAAATCTATAACCTTAAAACCACTAAACACACACAGCATCAAATCTATAACCGTAAAACCACTAAACACACACACCATCAATTCTATAACCACAATAGCACTAAACACACACACCATCAAATCTATAACCACAATATCACTAAGCACACACACCATCAAATCCATAACCACAAAAACACTAAACACACACACCATCAAATCTATAACCTTAAAACCACTAAACATACACAAAACCAAATCTATAACCTTAAAACCACTAAACACACACAGCATCAAATCTATAACCGTAAAACCACTAAACAAACACACCATCAAATTGATAACCGTATAACCACTAAACACACACACCTTCAAATCTATAACCGTAAAAACACTAAACACACACACCATCAAATCTATAACCACAATAGCACTAAACACACACACCATCAAATCGATAACCATAAAACCACTAAACACACACACCACCAAATCTATAACCTTAAAACCACTAAACACACACACCATCAAATCTATAACCTTAAAACCACTAAACACACACACCATCAAATCGATAACCGTAAAAACACTAAACACACACACCATCAAATCGATAAACTTAAAACCTCAAAACACACATACCATCAAATCGATAACATAAAAACCACTAAACACACACACCATCAAATCTATAATCTTAAAACCACGAAACATACACACCACCAAATCTATAACCTTAAAACCACTAAACAAACACACCGTCAAATCGATAACCATAAAACCACTAAACACACACACTGTCAAAACTATAACCGTTAAACCACTAAACACACACACCATCAAATCTATAACCTTAAATCCACTAAACACACACACCACCAAATCTACAACCTTAAAACCACTAAACACACACACCATCAAATCTATAACCTTAAAACCACTAAACATACACACCAACAAATCTATAACCTTAAAACTACTAAACACACACACCATCAAATCAATAACCTTAAAACCACTAAACATACACACAACCATATCTATAACCTTAAAACCACTAAACACACACAGCATCAAATCTATAATCGGAAAACCACTAAACACACACACCATCAAATCGATAACCGTAAAACCACTAAACACACACACCATCTAATCTATAACCGTAAAACCACTAAACACACACACCATCAAATCTATAACCACAATAGCACTAAACACACACACCATCAAATCGATATCCATAAAACCACTAAACACACACACCACCAAATCTATAACATTAAAACCACTAAACACACACACCATCAAATCTATAAACTTAAAACCACTAAACACACGCACCATCAAATCGATAACCGTAAAACCACTAAACACACACACCATCCTAACGATAAACTTAAAACCACTAAACACACACACCATCAAATCTAAAACCTTAAAACCACTAAACACACACACCATCAAATTGATAACCACAATATCACTAAACATACACACCATCAAATCTATAACCACAATATCACTAAACAAACACAGCACCAAATCTATAACCTTAAAACGACTAAACACACACAGCATCAAATCGATAACCATAAAACCACTAAACACACACACCATCAAATCTATAACCATAAAACCACTAAACACACACACTACCAAATCTATAACCTTAAAACCACTAAACACACACACCATCAAATCTATAACCTTAAAACCACTAAACATACACAGCACCAAATCTATAACCTAAAAACCACTAAACACACACAGCATCAAAATTATAACCGTAAAACCACTAAACACACACAGCATTAAATCGATAACCATAAAACCACTAAACACACACACCACCAAATCCATAACATTAAAACCACTAAACACACACACCATGAAATCTATAACCTTAAAACCACTAAACATACACACCGCCAAATCTATAACCATAAAACCACGAAACACACACACCATCAAATCCATAAGCACAATAGCACTATACACACACACCATCAAATCTATAACCACAATAACACTAAACATACACACCATCAAATCTATAACCACAAAACCACTAAACACACACACCATCAAATCTATATCCTTAAAACCACTATACATCCACACCACCAAATCTATAACCTTAAAACCACTAAACACACACAGCATCAAATCTATAACCGTAAAACCACTAAACACACACACCATCAAATCTAAAACCGTAAACCCACTAAACACACAGACCATTAAATCGATAAACGTAAAACCACTAAAAACACACACCATCAATTCTATAACCACAATAGCACTAAACACACACACCATCAAATCTATAACCACAATATCACTAAACACACACACCATCAAATCCATAACCACAAAACCACTAAACACACACACCATCAAATCAATAACCTTAAAACCACTAAACATACACACAACCAAATCTATAACCTTAAAACCACTAAACACACACAGCATCAAATCTATAATCGGAAAACCACTTAAAACACACACCATCAAATCGATAACCGTAAAACCACTAAACACACACACCATCAAATCTATAACCGTAAAACCACTAAACACACACACCATCAAATCTATAACCACAATAGCACTAAACACAAACACCATCAAATCGATATCCATAAAACCACTAAACACACACACCACCAAATCTATAACCTTAAAACCACTAAACACACACACCATCAAACCTATAACCTTAAAACCACTAAACACACGCACCATCAAATCGATAACCGTAAAACCACTAAACACACAAACCATCCAATCGATAAACTTAAAACCACTAAACACACACACCATCAAATCGATAACATAAAAACAACTAAACACACACACCATCAAATCTATAACCACAATATCACTAAACACACACACCATCAAATCTATAATCTTAAAACCACTAAACATACACACCACCAAATCTATAACCTTAAAACCACTAAACACACACAGCATCAAATCTATAACCGTAAAACCACTAAACACACACACCGTTAAATCGATAACCATAAAACCAATAAACACACACACCGTCAAATCTATAACCATTAAACCACTAAACACACACACCATCAAATCTATAACCATAAAACCACTAAACACACACACCACCAAATCTAAAACCTTAAAACCACTAAACACACACACCATCAAATCTATATCCTTAAAACCACTAAACACACGCCATCAAATCTATAACCGTAAAACCACTAAACACTCACACCATCAAATCTATAACCATAAAACCACTAAACACACACACAACCAAATCTATAATCATTAAACCACTAAACACACACACAACCAAATCTATAACCATTAAACCACTAAACACACACACCATCAAATGTATAACCTTAAAACCACTAAACACACGCCATCAAATCTATAACCGTAAAACCACTAAACACTCACACCATCAAATCTATAACCATAAAACCACTAAACACACACACAACCAAATCTATAATCATTAAACCACTAAACACACACACAACCAAATCTATAACCATTAAACCACTAAACACACACACCATCAAATGTATAACCGTAAAACCACTAAACACACACACACCAACAAATCTATAACCTTAAAACCACTAAACACACACAGCATCAAATCGATAACCACAATAGCACTAAACACACACACCATCAAATCTATAACCACAATATCACTAAACACACACACCATCAAATCTATAACCACAAAACCACTAAACACACACACCATCAAATCTATAACCACAATAGCACTAAACACACACACCATCAAACTATAACCACAATAACACTAAACGTACACACCATTAAATCTATAACCACAAAACCACTAAACACACACACCATCAAATCTATAACCTTAAAACCACTAAACATACACACCACCAAATCTATAACCTTAAAACCACCAAACACACACAGCATCAAATCTATAACCGTAAAACCACTAAACACACACACCATCAAATCGATAACCATAAAACCACTAAACACACACACCACCAAATCTATAACCTTAAAACCACTAAACACACACACCATCAAATCTATAACCTTGAAATCACTAAACATACACACCACCAAATCTATAACCTTAAAACCACTAAACACACAAACCATCAAATCTATAACCATAAAACCACTAAACACAAACACCACCAAATCTATAACCTGAAAACCACTAAACACACACAGCATCAAATCTATAACCATAAAACCACTAAACACACACACCATTACATCTATAACCCTAAAACCACTAAACACACACACCATCAAATCTATAACCATAAAACCACTAAACACACACACCATTACATCCATAACCTTAAAACCACTAAACACACACACCATCAAATCAATAACCATAAAACCACTAAACCGAGAAACAGTCAATTCTATAGCCTTAAAACCACTAAACACACACATCATCAAATCTATAACAGTAAAACCACTAAACACACACATCATCAAATCTATAACAGTAAAACCACTAAACACACACACCATCAAATCTATAACCATAAAACCACTAAACACACACACAACCAAATCTATAACCATTAAACCACTAAACACACACACCATCAAATCTATAACCTTAAAACCACTAAACACACGCCATCAAATCTATAACCGTAAAACCACTAAACACTCACACCATCAAATCTATAACCATAAAACTACTAAACACACACACAACCAAATTTATAATCATTAAACCACTAAACACACACACAACCAAATCTATAACCATTAAACCACTAAACACACACACCATCAAATCTATAACCTTAAAACCACTAAACACACGCCATCAAATCTATAACCGTAAAACCTCTAAACATACACATCATCAAATGTATAACCGTAAAACCGCTAAAGGAACACCATCAAATCTATAACAATAAAACCAATAAACACACACACTATCAAATCTATAACCGTAAAACCACTAAACACACACACCATCAAATCTATAACCTTAAAACCACTAAACACACACACCATCAAATGTATAACTGTAAAACCAATAAACACACACACCATCAAATCTATAACTTTAAAACCACTAAACACACACACCATCAAATCTAAAACCACAATAGTACTAAACACACTCACCATCAAATCTATAACCACAATATCACTAAACACACACACCATCAAATCTATATCCACAAAAACACTAAAAACACACACCATCAAATCTATAACCACAATAGCACTAAACACACACACCATCAAATCTATAACCACAATAACACTAAACATACACACCATCAAATCTATATCCACAAAACCACTAAACACACACACCATCAAATCTATAACCTTAAAACCACTAAACACACACACCATCAAATCGATAAACGTAAAACCACTAAACACGCACACCATCAATTCTATAACCACAATAGCACTAAACACATACACCATCAAATCTATAACAATAAAACCAATAAACACACACACTAACAAATCTATAACCGTAAAACCACTAAACACACACACCATCAAATCTATAACCTTAAAACCACTAAACACACACACCATCAAATGTATAACTGTAAAACCAATAAACACACACACCATCAAATCTATAACTTTAAAACCACTAAACACACACACCATCAAATCTAAAACCACAATAGCACTAAACACACTCACCATCAAATCTATAACCACAATATCACTAAACACACACACCATCAAATCTATATCCACAAAACCACTAAAAACACACACCATCAAATCTATAACCACAATAGCACTAAACACACACACCATCAAATCTATAACCACAATAACACTAAACATACACACCATCAAATCTATATCCACAAAATCACTAAACACACACACCATCAAATCTATAACCTTAAAACCACTAAACACACACACCATCAAATCGATAAACGTAAAACCACTAAACACGCACACCATCAATTCTATAACCACAATAGCACTAAACACATACACCATCAAATCTATAACCACAATATCACAAAACGCACACACCATCAAATCCATAACCACAAAACCACTAAACACACACACCATCAAATCTATAACCTTAAAACCACAAAACATACACACCACCAAATCTATATCCTTAAAACCAGTAAACACACACAGCATCAAATCTATAACCGTAAAACCACTAAACACACACAGCATCAAATTGATAACCGTAAAACCACTAAACACACACACCATCAAATCTATAACCGTAAAACCACTAAACACACACCATCAAATCTATAACCACAATAGCACTAAACACACACACCATCAAATCGATAACCATAAAACCACTAAACACACACACCACCAAATCTATAACCTTAAAACCACTAAACACACACACCATCAATTCTATAACCACAATAGCACTAAACACACACACCATCAAATCTATAACCACAATATCACTAAGCACACACACCATCAAATCCATAACCACAAAACCACTAAACACACACACCATCAAATCTATAACCTTAAAACCACTAAACATACACAAAACCAAATCTATAACCTTAAAACCACTAAACACACACAGCATCAAATCTATAACCGTAAAACCACTAAACAAACACACCATCAAATTGATAACCGTAAAACCACTAAACACACACACCTTCAAATCTATAACCGTAAAAACACTAAACACACACACCATCAAATCTATAACCACAATAGCACTAAACACACACACCATCAAATCGATAACCATAAAACCAGTAAACACACACACCACCAAATCTATAACCTTAAAACCACTAAACACACACACCATCAAATCTATAACCTTAAAACCACTAAACACACACACCATCAAATCGATAACCGTAAAAACACTAAACACACACACCATCAAATCGATAAACTTAAAACCTCAAAACACACATACCATCAAATCGATAACATAAAAACCACTAAACACACACACCATCAAATCTATAATCTTAAAACCACGAAACATACACACCACCAAATCTATAACCTTAAAACCACTAAACAAACACACCATCAAATCGATAACCATAAAACCACTAAACACACACACTGTCAAAACTATAACCGTTAAACCACTAAACACACACACCATCAAATCTATAACCTTAAATCCACTAAACACACACACCACCAAATCTACAACCTTAAAACCACTAAACACACACACCATCAAATCTATAACCTTAAAACCACTAAACATACACACCAACAAATCTATAACCTTAAAACTACTAAACACACACACCATCAAATCAATAACCTTAAAACCACTAAACATACACACAACCATATCTATAACCTTAAAACCACTAAACACACAAAGCATCAAATCTATAATCGGAAAACCACTAAACACACACACCATCAAATCGATAACCGTAAAACCACTAAACACACACACCATCTAATCTATAACCGTAAAACCACTAAACACACACACCATCAAATCTATAACCACAATAGCACTAAACACACACACCATCAAATCGATATCCATAAAACCACTAAACACACACACCACCAAATCTATAACATTAAAACCACTAAACACACACACCATCAAATCTATAAACTTAAAACCACTAAACACACGCACCATCAAATCGATAACCGTAAAACCACTAAACACACACACCATCCAAACGATAAACTTAAAACCACTAAACACACACACCATCAAATCTAAAACCTTAAAACCACTAAACACACACACCATCAAATTGATAACCACAATATCACTAAACATACACACCATCAAATCTATAACCACAATATCACTAAACAAACACAGCACCAAATCTATAACCTTAAAACGACTAAACACACACAGCATCAAATCGATAACCATAAAACCACTAAACACACACACCATCAAATCTATAACCATAAAACCACTAAACACACACACTACCAAATCTATAACCTTAAAACCACTAAACACACACACCATCAAATCTATAACCTTAAAACCACTAAACATACACAGCACCAAATCTATAACCTAAAAACCACTAAACACACACAGCATCAAAATTATAACCGTAAAACCACTAAACACACACAGCATCAAATCGATAACCATAAAACCACTAAACACACACACCACCAAATCTAAAACCTTAAAACCACTAAACACACACACCATCAAATCTATATCCTTAAAACCACTAAACACACGCCATCAAATCTATAACCGTAAAACCACTAAACACTCACACCATCAAATCTATAACCATAAAACCACTAAACACACACACAACCAAATCTATAATCATTAAACCACTAAACACACACACAACCAAATCTATAACCATTAAACCACTAAACACACACACCATCAAATGTATAACCTTAAAACCACTAAACACACGCCATCAAATCTATAACCGTAAAACCACTAAACACTCACACCATCAAATCTATAACCATAAAACCACTAAACACACACACAACCAAATCTATAATCATTAAACCACTAAACACACACACAACCAAATCTATAACCATTAAACCACTAAACACACACACCATCAAATGTATAACCGTAAAACCACTAAACACACAAACACCAACAAATCTATAACCTTAAAACCACTAAACACACACAGCATCAAATCGATAACCACAATAGCACTAAACACACACACCATCAAATCTATAACCACAATATCACTAAACACACACACCATCAAATCTATAACCACAAAACCACTAAACACACACACCATCAAATCTATAACCACAATAGCACTAAACACACACACCATCAAACTATAACCACAATAACACTAAACGTACACACCATTAAATCTATAACCACAAAACCACTAAACACACACACCATCAAATCTATAACCTTAAAACCACTAAACATACACACCACCAAATCTATAACCTTAAAACCACCAAACACACACAGCATCAAATCTATAACCGTAAAACCACTAAACACACACACCATCAAATCGATAACCATAAAACCACTAAACACACACACCACCAAATCTATAACCTTAAAACCACTAAACACACACACCATCAAATCTATAACTTTGAAATCACTAAACATACACACCACCAAATCTATAACCTTAAAACCACTAAACACACAAACCATCAAATCTATAACCATAAAACCACTAAACACAAACACCACCAAATCTATAACCTGAAAACCACTAAACACACACAGCATCAAATCTATAACCATAAAACCACTAAACACACACACCATTACATCTATAACCCTAAAACCACTAAACACACACACCATCAAATCTATAACCATAAAACCACTAAACACACACACCATTACATCCATAACCTTAAAACCACTAAACACACACACCATCAAATCAATAACCATAAAACCACTAAACCGAGAAACAGTCAATTCTATAGCCTTAAAACCACTAAACACACACATGATCAAATCTATAACAGTAAAACCACTAAACACACACATCATCAAATCTATAACAGTAAAACCACTAAACACACACACCATCAAATCTATAACCATAAAACCACTAAACACACACACAACCAAATCTATAACCATTAAACCACTAAACACACACACCATCAAATCTATAACCTTAATACCACTAAACACACGCCATCAAATCTATAACCGTAAAACCACTAAACACTCACACCATCAAATCTATAACCATAAAACTACTAAACACACACACAACCAAATTTATAATCATTAAACCACTAAACACACACACAACCAAATCTATAACCATTAAACCACTAAACACACACACCATCAAATCTATAACCTTAAAACCACTAAACACACGCCATCAAATCTATAACCGTAAAACCTCTAAACATACACATCATCAAATGTATAACCGTAAAACCGCTAAAGGAACACCATCAAATCTATAACAATAAAACCAATAAACACACACACTATCAAATCTATAACCGTAAAACCACTAAACACACACACCATCAAATCTATAACCTTAAAACCACTAAACACACACACCATCAAATGTATAACTGTAAAACCAATAAACACACACACCATCAAATCTATAACTTTAAAACCACTAAACACACACACCATCAAATCTAAAACCACAATAGCACTAAACACACTCACCATCAAATCTATAACCACAATATCACTAAACACACACACCATCAAATCTATATCCACAAAACCACTAAAAACACACACCATCAAATCTATAACCACAATAGCACTAAACACACACACCATCAAATCTATAACCACAATAACACTAAACATACACACCATCAAATCTATATCCACAAAACCACTAAACACACACACCATCAAATCTATAACCTTAAAACCACTAAACACACACACCATCAAATCGATAAACGTAAAACCACTAAACACGCACACCATCAATTCTATAACCACAATAGCACTAAACACATACACCATCAAATCTATAACAATAAAACCAATAAACACACACACTAACAAATCTATAACCGTAAAACCACTAAACACACACACCATCAAATCTATAACCTTAAAACCACTAAACACACACACCATCAAATGTATAACTGTAAAACCAATAAACACACACACCATCAAATCTATATCCACAAAACCACTAAAAACACACACCATCAAATCTATAACCACAATAGCACTAAACACACACACCATCAAATCTATAACCACAATAACACTAAACATACACACCATCAAATCTATATCCACAAAACCACTAAACACACACACCATCAAATCTATAACCTTAAAACCACTAAACACACACACCATCAAATCGATAAACGTAAAACCACTAAACACGCACACCATCAATTCTATAACCACAATAGCACTAAACACATACACCATCAAATCTATAACCACAATATCACAAAACGCACACACCATCAAATCCATAACCACAAAACCACTAAACACACACACCATCAAATCTATAACCTTAAAACCACAAAACATACACACCACCAAATCTATATCCTTAAAACCAGAAAACACACACAGCATCAAATCTATAACCGTAAAACCACTAAACACACACAGCATCAAATTGATAACCGTAAAACCACTAAACACACACACCATCAAATCTATAACCGTAAAACCACTAAACACACACCATCAAATCTATAACCACAATAGCACTAAACACACACACCATCAAATCGATAACCATAAAACCACTAAACACACACACCACCAAATCTATAACCTTAAAACCACTAAACACACACACCATCAATTCTATAACCACAATAGCACTAAACACACACACCATCAAATCTATAACCACAATATCACTAAGCACACACACCATCAAATCCATAACCACAAAACCACTAAACACACACACCATCAAATCTATAACCTTAAAACCACTAAACATACACAAAACCAAATCTATAACCTTAAAACCACTAAACACACACAGCATCAAATCTATAACCGTAAAACCACTAAACAAACACACCATCAAATTGATAACCGTAAAACCACTAAACACACACACCTTCAAATCTATAACCGTAAAAACACTAAACACACACACCATCAAATCTATAACCACAATAGCACTAAACACACACACCATCAAATCGATAACCATAAAACCACTAAACACACACACCACCAAATCTATAACCTTAAAACCACTAAACACACACACCATCAAATCTATAACCTTAAAACCACTAAACACACACACCATCAAATCGATAACCGTAAAAACACTAAACACACACACCATCAAATCGATAAACTTAAAACCTCAAAACACACATACCATCAAATCGATAACATAAAAACCACTAAACACACACACCATCAAATCTATAATCTTAAAACCACGAAACATACACACCACCAAATCTATAACCTTAAAACCACTAAACAAACACACCATCAAATCGATAACCATAAAACCACTAAACACACACACTGTCAAAACTATAACCGTTAAACCACTAAACACACACACCATCAAATCTATAACCTTAAATCCACTAAACACACACACCACCAAATCTACAACCTTAAAACCACTAAACACACACACCATCAAATCTATAACCTTAAAACCACTAAACATACACACCAACAAATCTATAACCTTAAAACTACTAAACACACACACCATCAAATCAATAACCTTAAAACCACTAAACATACACACAACCATATCTATAACCTTAAAACCACTAAACACACAAAGCATCAAATCTATAATCGGAAAACCACTAAACACACACACCATCAAATCGATAACCGTAAAACCACTAAACACACACACCATCTAATCTATAACCGTAAAACCACTAAACACACACACCATCAAATCTATAACCACAATAGCACTAAACACACACACCATCAAATCGATATCCATAAAACCACTAAACACACACACCACCAAATCTATAACATTAAAACCACTAAACACACACACCATCAAATCTATAAACTTAAAACCACTAAACACACGCACCATCAAATCGATAACCGTAAAACCACTAAACACACACACCATCCAAACGATAAACTTAAAACCACTAAACACACACACCATCAAATCTAAAACCTTAAAACCACTAAACACACACACCATCAAATTGATAACCACAATATCACTAAACATACACACCATCAAATCTATAACCACAATATCACTAAACAAACACAGCACCAAATCTATAACCTTAAAACGACTAAACACACACAGCATCAAATCGATAACCATAAAACCACTAAACACACACACCATCAAATCTATAACCATAAAACCACTAAACACACACACTACCAAATCTATAACCTTAAAACCACTAAACACACACACCATCAAATCTATAACCTTAAAACCACTAAACATACACAGCACCAAATCTATAACCTAAAAACCACTAAACACACACAGCATCAAAATTATAACCGTAAAACCACTAAACACACACAGCATCAAATCGATAACCATAAAACCACTAAACACACACACCACCAAATCCATAACATTAAAACCACTAAACACACACACCATGAAATCTATAACCTTAAAACCACTAAACATACACACCGCCAAATCTATAACCATAAAACCACGAAACACACACACCATCAAATCCATAAGCACAATAGCACTAAACACACACACCATCAAATCTATAACCACAATAACACTAAACATACACACCATCAAATCTATAACCACAAAACCACTAAACACACACACCATCAAATCTATATCCTTAAAACCACTATACATCCACACCACCAAATCTATAACCTTAAAACCACTAAACACACACAGCATCAAATCTATAACCGTAAAACCACTAAACACACACACCATCAAATCTAAAACCGTAAACCCACTAAACACACAGACCATTAAATCGATAAACGTAAAACCACTAAACACACACACCATCAATTCTATAACCACAATAGCACTAAACACACACACCATCAAATCTATAACCACAATATCACTAAACACACACACCATCAAATCCATAACCACAAAACCACTAAACACACACACCATCAAATCAATAACCTTAAAACCACTAAACATACACACAACCAAATCTATAACCTTAAAACCACTAAACACACACAGCATCAAATCTATAATCGGAAAACCACTTAACACACACACCATCAAATCGATAACCGTAAAACCACTAAACACACACACCATCAAATCTATAACCGTAAAACCACTAAACACACACACCATCAAATCTATAACCACAATAGCACTAAACACAAACACCATCAAATCGATATCCATAAAACCACTAAACACACACACCACCAAATCTATAACCTTAAAACCACTAAACACACACACCATCAAATCTATAACCTTAAAACCACTAAACACACGCACCATCAAATCGATAACCGTAAAACCACTAAACACACAAACCATCCAATCGATAAACTTAAAACCACTAAACACACACACCATCAAATCGATAACATAAAAACCACTAAACACACACACCATCAAATCTATAACCACAATATCACTAAACACACACACCATCAAATCTATAATCTTAAAACCACTAAACATACACACCACCAAATCTATAACCTTAAAACCACTAAACACACACAGCATCAAATCTATAACCGTAAAACCACTAAACACGCACACCGTTAAATCGATAACCATAAAACCAATAAACACACACACCGTCAAATCTATAACCATTAAACCACTAAACACACACACCATCAAATCTATAACCATAAAACCACTAAACACACACACCACCAAATCTAAAACCTTAAAACCACTAAACACACACACCATCAAATCTATATCCTTAAAACCACTAAACACACGCCATCAAATCTATAACCGTAAAACCACTAAACACTCACACCATCAAATCTATAACCATAAAACCACTAAACACACACACAACCAAATCTATAATCATTAAACCACTAAACACACACACAACCAAATCTATAACCATTAAACCACTAAACACACACACCATCAAATGTATAACCTTAAAACCACTAAACACACGCCATCAAATCTATAACCGTAAAACCACTAAACATACACATCATCAAATGTATAACCGTAAAACCGCTAAAGGAACACCATCAAATCTATAACTATAAAACCAATAAACACACACACTATCAAATCTATAACCGTAAAACCACTAAACACACACACCACCAAATCTATAACCTTAAAACCACTAAACACACACACCATCAAATGTATAACCGTAAAACCACTAAACACACACACACCATCAAATCTATAACCTTAAAACCACTAAACACACACAGCATCAAATCGATAACCACAATAGCACTAAACACACACACCATCAAATCTATAACCACAATATCACTAAACACACACACCATCAAATCTATAACCACAAAACCACTAAAAACACACACCATCAAATCTATAACCACAATAGCACTAAACACACACACCATCAAATCTATAACCACAATAACACTAAACGTACACACCATTAAATCTATAACCACAAAACCACTAAACACACACACCATCAAATCTATAACCTTAAAACCACTAAACATACACACCACCAAATCTATAACCTTAAAACCACTAAACACACACAGCATCAAATCTATAACCGTAAAACCACTAAACACACACACCATCAAATCGATAACCATAAAACCACTAAACACACACACCACCAAATCTATAACCTTAAAACCACTAAACACACACACCATCAAATCTATAACCTTTAAATCACTAAACATACACACCACCAAATCTATAACCTTAAAACCTCTAAACACACAAACCATCAAATCTATAACCATAAAACCACTAAACACAAACACCACCAAATCTATAACCTGAAAACCACTAAACACACACAGCATCAAATCTATAACCATAAAACCACTAAACACACACACCATTACATCTATAACCCTAAAACCAGTAAACACACACACCATCAAATCTATAACCATAAAACCACTAAACACACACACCATTACATCCATAACCTTAAATCCACTAAACACACACACCATCAAATCAATAACCATAAAACCACTAAACCGAGAAACAGTCAATTCTATAGCCTTAAAACCACTAAACACACACATCATCAAATCTATAACAGTAAAACCACTAAACACACACATCACCAAATCTATAACAGTAAAACCACTAAACACACACACCATCAAATCTATAACCATAAAACCACTAAACACACACACAACCAAATCTATAACCATTAAACCACTGAACACACACACCATCAAATCTATAACCTTAAAACCACTAAACACACGCCATCAAATCTATAACCGTAAAACCACTAAACACTCACACCATCAAATCTATAACCATAAAACTACTAAACACACACACAACCAAATTTATAATCATTAAACCACTAAACACACACACAACCAAATCTATAACCATTAAACCACTAAACACACACACCATCAAATCTATAACCTTAAAACCACTAAACACACGCCATCAATTCTATAACCGTAAAACCTCTAAACATACACATCATCAAATGTATAACCGTAAAACCGCTAAAGGAACACCATCAAATCTATAACAATAAAACCAATAAACACACACACTATCAAATCTATAACCGTAAAACCACTAAACACACACACCATCAAATCTATAACCTTAAAACCACTAAACACACACACCATCAAATGTATAACTGTAAAACCAATAAACACACACACCATCAAATCTATAACTTTAAAACCACTAAACACACACACCATCAAATCTAAAACCACAATAGCACTAAACACACTCACCATCAAATCTATAACCACAATATCACTAAACACACACACCATCAAATCTATATCCACAAAACCACTAAAAACACACACCATCAAATCTATAACCACAATAGCACTAAACACACACACCATCAAATCTATAACCACAATAACACTAAACATACACACCATCAAATCTATATCCACAAAACCACTAAACACACACACCATCAAATCTATAACCTTAAAACCACTAAACACACACACCATCAAATCGATAAACGTAAAACCACTAAACACGCACACCATCAATTCTATAACCACAATAGCACTAAACACATACACCATCAAATCTATAACCACAATATCACAAAACGCACACACCATCAAATCCATAACCACAAAACCACTAAACACACACACCATCAAATCTATAACCTTAAAACCACAAAACATACACACCACCAAATCTATATCCTTAAAACCAGTAAACACACACAGCATCAAATCTATAACCGTAAAACCACTAAACAAACACACCATCAAATTGATAACCGTAAAACCACTAAACACACACACCATCAAATCTATAACCGTAAAACCACTAAACACACACCATCAAATCTATAACCACAATAGCACTAAACACACACACCATCAAATCGATAACCATAAAACCACTAAACACACACACCACCAAATCTATAACCTTAAAACCACTAAACACATACACCATCAAATCTATAACCTTAAAACCACTGAACACACACACCATCAAATCGATAACCGTAAAGCCACTAAACACACTCACCATCAAATCGATAAACTTAAAACCACTAAACACACACACCATTAAATCGATAACATAAAAACCACTAAACACACACACCATCAAATCTATAACCACAATATCACTAAACACACGCACCATCAAATCTATAATCATAAAACCACTAAACATACACACCACCAAATCTATAACCTTAAAACCACTAAACACACACAGCATCAAATCTATAACCGTAAAACCACTAAACACTCACACCGTCAAATCTATAACCATAAAACCACTAAACACACACACCGTCAAATCTATAACCGTTAAACCACTAAACACACACACCACCAAATCTAAACCTTAAAACCACTAAACACACAAACCATCAAATCTATAACCTTAAAACCACTAAACATACACACCACCAAATCTATAACCTTAAAAGTACTAAACACTCACACCATCAAATCTATAACCTTAAAACAACTAAACATACACACCACCAAATCTATAACCTTAAAACCACTAAACACACACAGCATCAAATCTATAACATTAAAAACACTAAAAACACACACTACCAAATCTATAACTTTAAAACCACTAAACACACACACCATCAAATCGATAACTACAATATCACTAAACACACACACCATCACATCTATAACCACAATATCACTAAACACACACACCACCAAATCGATGACCTTAAAACCACTAAACACACGCAGCATCAAATCTATAACCTTAAAACCACTAAACACACACACAATCAAATCTATGGCCTTAAAACCACTAAACATACACACCACCAAATCTATAATCTTAAAACCTCTAAACACACACAGCATCAAATCTATAACATTAAAACCACTAAAAACACACAACATCAAATCTATAACCTTTAAACCACTTAACACACACACCATCAAATCGATAACCACAATATCACTAAACACATGCACCATCAAATCTATAACCACAAAATCACTAAACACACACACCACCAAATCTATAACCTTAAAACCACAGAGCACACACACCAACAAATCGATAACCACAATATCACTAAACACACACACCATCAAATCCATAACCACAATATCACTAAACACACACACCATCAAATCTATAACCATAAAACCACTAAACACACACAACATCAAATCTATAACTTTAAAACCACTAAACATACACACAATTACATCTATAACCTTAAAACCACTAAACATAGACACCATCAAATCTATAACCATAAAAAAACTAAACACACACACCATCAAATCTATAACCATAAAACCACTAAACACACACACCATTACATCTATAACCATAAAACCACTAAACACACACACCACAAATTTATAACCTTAAAACCACTAAACACACACACCATCAAATCTATAACGTTAAACCACTAAACATACAGACCACCAAATCGATAACCTTCAAACCACTAAACACACACAGCATCAAATCTATAACCGTAAAACCACTAAACACACACACCATCAAATTGATAACCATAAAACCACTAAACACACACACTACCAAATCTATAACCTTAAAACCACTAAACACACACACCATCAAATCTATAACCTTGAAACCACTAAACATACACACCACCAAATCTATAACCTTAAAACCACTAAACACACACACCATCAAATCTATAACCATAAAACCACTAAACACAAACACCACCAAATCTATAACCTGAAAACCACTAAACACACACACAGTCAAATCTATGGCCTTAAAAACACTAAACATACACACCACCAAATCTATAATCTTAAAACCACTAAACACACACAGCATCAAATCTATAACATTAAAACCACTAAAAACACACACCATCAAATCTATAACCTTAAATCCACTAAACACACACACCATCAAATCGATAACCACAATATCACTAAACACACACACCATCAAATCTATAACCACAATATCACTAAACACACACACCACCAAATCTATAACCTTAAAACCACTAAACACACACACCAACAAATCGATAACCACAATATCACTAAACACACACACCATCAAATCTATAACCACAATATCACTAAACACACACACCATCAAATCTATAACCATAAAACCACTAAACACACACAACATCAAATCTATAACCTTAAAACCACTAAACATACACACAATTACATCTATAACCTTAAAACCACTAAACATAGACACCATCAAATCTATAACCATAAAAAAACTAAACACACACACCATCAAATCTATAACCATAAAACCACTAAACACACACACCATTACATCTATAACCTTAAAACCACTAAACACACACACCATCAAATCTATAACCATAAAACCACTAAACACACACTACATTACATCTATAACCTTAAAACCACTAAACACACACACCATCAAATCTATAACCATTAAACCACTAAACAGAGAAACCATCAAATCTATAGCCTTAAAACCACTAAACACACACATCATCAAATCTATAACAGTAAAACCACTAAACACACACATCATCAAATCTATAACAGTAAAACCAATAAACACACGCCATCAAATCTATAACCGTAAAACCACTAAACACTCACACCATCAAATCTATAACCATAAAACCACTAAACACACACACAACTAAATCTATAATCATTAAACCACTAAACACACACACAACCAAATCTATAACCATTAAACCACTAAACACACACACCACCAAATCTATAACCTTAAAACCACTAAACACACACACCATCAAATCTATAACCATAAAACCACTAAACACACACACCACCAAATCTATAACCTTAAAACCACTAAACACACACACAATCAAATCTATGGCCTTAAAACCACTAAACATACACACCATCAAATCTATAATCTTAAAACCACTAAACACACACAGCATCAAATCTATAACATTAAAACCACTAAAAACACACAACATCAAATCTATAACCTTTAAACCACTTAACACACACACCATCAAATCGATAAACACAATATCACTAAACACACGCACCATCAAATCTATAACCACAAAATCACTAAACACACACACCACCAAATCTATAACCTTAAAACCACAGAGCACACACACCAACAAATCGATAACCACAATATCACTAAACACACACACCATCAAATCCATAACCACAATATCACTCAACACACACACCATCAAATCTATAACCATAAAACCACTAAACACACACAACATCAAATCTATAACTTTAAAACCACTAAACATACACACAATTACATCTATAACCTTAAAACCACTAAACATAGACACCATCAAATCTATAACCATAAAAAAAATAAACACACACACCATCAAATCTATAACCATAAAACCACTAAACACACACACCATTACATCTATAACCTTAAAACCACTAAACACACACACCATCAAATCTATAACCTTAAAACCACTAAACATACACACCACCAAATCTATAACCTTAAAACCACTAAACACACACAGCATCAAATCTATAATCGTAAAACCACTAAACACACACACCATCAAATTGATAACCATAAAACCACTAAACACACACACCACCAAATCTATAACCTTAAAAACACTAAACACACACACCATCAAATCTATAACCATAAAACCACTATACACAAACACCACCAAATCTATAACCTGAAAACCACTAAACACACACACAGTCAAATCTATGGCCTTAAAAACACTAAACATACACACCACCAAATCTATAATCTTAAAACCACTAAACACACACAGCATCAAATCTATAACATTAAAACCACTAAAAACACACACCATCAAATCTATAACCTTAAATCCACTAAACACACACACCATCAAATCGATAACCACAATATCACTAAACACACGCAACATCAAATCTATAACCACAATATCACTAAACACACACACCACCAAATCTATAACCTTAAAACCACAGAGCACACACACCAACAAATCGATAACCACAATATCACTAAACACACACACCATCAAATCTATAACCACAATATCACTAAACACACACACCATCAAATCTATAACCATAAAACCACTAAACACACACAACATCAAATCTATAACCTTAAAACCACGAAACATACACAAAATTACATCTATAACCTTAAAACCACTAAACATAGACACCATCAAATCTATAACCATAAAAAAACTAAACACACACACCATCAAATCTATAACCATAAAACCACTAAACACACACACCATTACATCTATAACCTTAAAGCCACTAAACACACACACCATCAAATCTATAACCATAAAACCACTAAACACACACTACATTACATCTATAACCTTAAAACCACTAAACACACACACCATCAAATCTATAACCATTAAACCACTAAACAGAGAAACCATCAAATCTATAGCCTTAAAACCACTAAACACACACATCATCAAATCTATAACAGTAAAACCACTAAACACACACATCATCAAATCTATAACAGTAAAACCACTAAACACACGCCATCAAATCAATAACCGTAAAACCACTAAACACTCACACCATCAAATCTATAACCATAAAACCACTAAACACACACACAACTAAATCTATAATCATTAAACCACTAAACACACACACAACCAAATCTATAACCATTAAACCACTAAACACACACACCATCAAATCTATAACCTTAAAACCACTAAACACTCACACCATCAAATCTATAACCGTAAAACCTCTAAACATACACATCATCAAATGTATAACCGTAAAACCGCTAAAGGAACACCATCAAATCTATAACAATAAAACCAATAATCACACACACTATCAAATCTATAACCGTAAAACCACTAAACACACACACCATCAAATCTATAACCTTAAAACCACTAAACACACACACCATCAAATGTATAACCGTAAAACCACTAAACACACACACCATCAAATCTATAACCTTAAAACCACTAAACACACACACCATCAAATCGATAACCACAATAGCACTAAACATACACACCATCAAATCTACAACCACAATATCACTAAACACACACACCATCAAATCTATAACCACAAAACCACTAAACACACACACCATCAAATCTATAACCACAATAGCACTAAACACACACATCATCAAATCTATAACCACAATAACACTAAACATACACACCATCAAATCTATAAACACAAAACCACTAAACACACACACCATCAAATCTATAACCTTAAAACCACTAAACATACACACCACGAAATCGATAACCTTAAAACCACTAAACACACACAGCATCAAATCTATAACCGTAAAACCACTAAACACACACACCATCAATTCTATAACCACAATAGCACTAAACACACACACCATCAAATCTATAACCACAATATCACTAAACACACACACCATCAAATCCATAACCACAAAACCACTAAACACACACACCATCAAATCTATAACCTTAAAACCACTAAACACACACAGCATCAAATCTATAACTGTAAAACCACTAAACACACACACCATCAAATCTATAACCGTAAACCCACTAAACACACACACCATTAAATCGATAAACGTAAAACCACTAAACACACACACCATCAATTCTATAACCACAATAGCACTAAACACACACACCATCAAATCTATAACCACAATATCACTAAACACACACACCATCAAATCCATAACCACAAAACCACTAAACACACACACCATCAAATCAATAACCTTAAAACCACTAAACATACACACAACCAAATCTATAACCTTAAAACCACTAAACACACACAGCATCAAATCGATAACCATAAAACCACTAAACACACACACCACCAAATCTAAAACCTTAAAACCACTAAACACACACACCATCAAATCTATATCCTTAAAACCACTAAACACACGCCATCAAATCTATAACCGTAAAACCACTAAACACTCACACCATCAAATCTAAAACCATAAAACCACTAAACACACACACAACCAAATCTATAATCATTAAACCACTAAACACACACACAACCAAATCTATAACCATTAAACCACTAAACACACACACCATCAAATGTATAACCTTAAAACCACTAAACACACGCCATCAAATCTATAACCGTAAAACCACTAAACACTCACACCATCAAATCTATAACCATAAAACCACTAAACACACACACAACCAAATCTATAATCATTAAACCACTAAACACACACACAACCAAATCTATAACCATTAAACCACTAAACACACACACCATCAAATGTATAACCGTAAAACCACTAAACACACACACACCAACAAATCTATAACCTTAAAACCACTAAACACACACAGCATCAAATCGATAACCACAATAGCACTAAACACACACACCATCAAATCTATAACCACAATATCACTAAACACACACACCATCAAATCTATAACCACAAAACCACTAAACACACACACCATCAAATCTATAACCACAATAGCACTAAACACACACACCATCAAACTATAACCACAATAACACTAAACGTACACACCATTAAATCTATAACCACAAAACCACTAAACACACACACCATCAAATCTATAACCTTAAAACCACTAAACATACACACCACCAAATCTATAACCTTAAAACCACCAAACACACACAGCATCAAATCTATAACCGTAAAACCACTAAACACACACACCATCAAATCGATAACCATAAAACCACTAAACACACACACCACCAAATCTATAACCTTAAAACCACTAAACAAACACACCATCAAATCTATAACCTTGAAATCACTAAACATACACACCACCAAATCTATAACCTTAAAACCACTAAACACACAAACCATCAAATCTATAACCATAAAACCACTAAACACAAACACCACCAAATCTATAACCTGAAAACCACTAAACACACACAGCATCAAATCTATAACCATAAAACCACTAAACACACACACCATTACATCTATAACCCTAAAACCACTAAACACACACACCATCAAATCTATAACCATAAAACCACTAAACACACACACCATTACATCCATAACCTTAAAACCACTAAACACACACACCATCAAATCAATAACCATAAAACCACTAAACCGAGAAACAGTCAATTCTATAGCCTTAAAACCACTAAACACACACATCATCAAATCTATAACAGTAAAACCACTAAACACACACATCATCAAATCTATAACAGTAAAACCACTAAACACACACACCATCAAATCTATAACCATAAAACCACTAAACACACACACAACCAAATCTATAACCATTAAACCACTAAACACACACACCATCAAATCTATAACCTTAAAACCACTAAACACACGCCATCAAATCTATAACCGTAAAACCACTAAACACTCACACCATCAAATCAATAACCATAAAACTACTAAACACACACACAACCAAATTTATAATCATTAAACCACTAAACACACACACAACCAAATCTATAACCATTAAACCACTAAACACACACACCATCAAATCTATAACCTTAAAACCACTAAACACACGCCATCAAATCTATAACCGTAAAACCTCTAAACATACACATCATCAAATGTATAACCGTAAAACCGCTAAAGGAACACCATCAAATCTATAACAATAAAACCAATAAACACACACACTATCAAATCTATAACCGTAAAACCACTAAACACACACACCATCAAATCTATAACCTTAAAACCACTAAACACACACACCATCAAATGTATAACTGTAAAACCAATAAACACACACACCATCAAATCTATAACTTTAAAACCACTAAACACACACACCATCAAATCTAAAACCACAATAGCACTAAACACACTCACCATCAAATCTATAACCACAATATCACTAAACACACACACCATCAAATCTATATCCACAAAACCACTAAAAACACACACCATCAAATCTATAACCACAATAGCACTAAACACACACACCATCAAATCTATAACCACAATAACACTAAACATACACACCATCAAATCTATATCCACAAAACCACTAAACACACACACCATCAAATCTATAACCTTAAAACCACTAAACACACACACCATCAAATCGATAAACGTAAAACCACTAAACACGCACACCATCAATTCTATAACCACAATAGCACTAAACACATACACCATCAAATCTATAACAATAAAACCAATAAACACACACACTAACAAATCTATAACCGTAAAACCACTAAACACACACACCATCAAATCTATAACCTTAAAACCACTAAACACACACACCATCAAATGTATAACTGTAAAACCAATAAACACACACACCATCAAATCTATAACTTTAAAACCACTAAACACACACACCATCAAATCTAAAACCACAATAGCACTAAACACACTCACCATCAAATCTATAACCACAATATCACTAAACACACACACCATCAAATCTATATCCACAAAACCACTAAAAACACACACCATCAAATCTATAACCACAATAGCACTAAACACACACACCATCAAATCTATAACCACAATAACACTAAACATACACACCATCAAATCTATATCCACAAAACCACTAAACACACACACCATCAAATCTATAACCTTAAAACCACTAAACACACACACCATCAAATCGATAAACGTAAAACCACTAAACACGCACACCATCAATTCTATAACCACAATAGCACTAAACACATACACCATCAAATCTATAACCACAATATCACAAAACGCACACACCATCAAATCCATAACCACAAAACCACTAAACACACACACCATCAAATCTATAACCTTAAAACCACAAAACATACACACCACCAAATCTATATCCTTAAAACCAGTAAACACACACAGCATCAAATCTATAACCGTAAAACCACTAAACAAACACACCATCAAATTGATAACCGTAAAACCACTAAACACACACACCATCAAATCTATAACCGTAAAACCACTAAACACACACCATCAAATCTATAACCACAATAGCACTAAACACACACACCATCAAATCGATAACCATAAAACCACTAAACACACACACCACCAAATCTATAACCTTAAAACCACTAAACACATACACCATCAAATCTATAACCTTAAAACCACTGAACACACACACCATCAAATCGATAACCGTAAAGCCACTAAACACACTCACCATCAAATCGATAAACTTAAAACCACTAAACACACACACCATTAAATCGATAACATAAAAACCACTAAACACACACACCATCAAATCTATAACCACAATATCACTAAACACACGCACCATCAAATCTATAATCATAAAACCACTAAACATACACACCACCAAATCTATAACCTTAAAACCACTAAACACACACACCATCAAATCTATAACCGTAAAACCACTAAACACTCGCACTGTCAAATCTATAACCATAAAACCACTAAACACACACACCGTCAAATCTATAACCGTTAAACCACTAAACACACACACCACCAAATCTAAACCTTAAAACCACTAAACACACAAACCATCAAATCTATAACCTTAAAACCACTAAACATACACACCACCAAATCTATAACCTTAAAAGTACTAAACACTCACACCATCAAATCTATAACCTTAAAACAACTAAACATACACACCACCAAATCTATAACCTTAAAACCACTAAACACACACAGCATCAAATCTATAACATTAAAAACACTAAAAACACACACTACCAAATCTATAACTTTAAAACCACTAAACACACACACCATCAAATCGATAACTACAATATCACTAAACACACACACCATCACATCTATAACCACAATATCACTAAACACACACACCACCAAATCGATGACCTTAAAACCACTAAACACACGCAGCATCAAATCTATAACCTTAAAACCACTAAACACACACACAATCAAATCTATGGCCTTAAAACCACTAAACATACACACCACCAAATCTATAATCTTAAAACCTCTAAACACACACAGCATCAAATCTATAACATTAAAACCACTAAAAACACACAACATCAAATCTATAACCTTTAAACCACTTAACACACACACCATCAAATCGATAACCACAATATCACTAAACACATGCACCATCAAATCTATAACCACAAAATCACTAAACACACACACCACCAAATCTATAACCTTAAAACCACAGAGCACACACACCAACAAATCGATAACCACAATATCACTAAACACACACACCATCAAATCCATAACCACAATATCACTAAACACACACACCATCAAATCTATAACCATAAAACCACTAAACACACACAACATCAAATCTATAACTTTAAAACCACTAAACATACACACAATTACATCTATAACCTTAAAACCACTAAACATAGACACCATCAAATCTATAACCATAAAAAAACTAAACACACACACCATCAAATCTATAACCATAAAACCACTAAACACACACACCATTACATCTATAACCATAAAACCACTAAACACACACACCACAAATTTATAACCTTAAAACCACTAAACACACACACCATCAAATCTATAACGTTAAACCACTAAACATACAGACCACCAAATCGATAACCTTCAAACCACTAAACACACACAGCATCAAATCTATAACCGTAAAACCACTAAACACACACACCATCAAATTGATAACCATAAAACCACTAAACACACACACTACCAAATCTATAACCTTAAAACCACTAAACACACACACCATCAAATCTATAACCTTGAAACCACTAAACATACACACCACCAAATCTATAACCTTAAATCCACTAAACACACACACCATCAAATCTATAACCATAAAACCACTAAACACAAACACCACCAAATCTATAACCTGAAAACCACTAAACACACACACAGTCAAATCTATGGCCTTAAAAACACTAAACATACACACCACCAAATCTATAATCTTAAAACCACTAAACACACACAGCATCAAATCTATAACATTAAAACCACTAAAAACACACACCATCAAATCTATAACCTTAAATCCACTAAACACACACACCATCAAATCGATAACCACAATATCACTAAACACACACACCATCAAATCTATAACCACAATATCACTAAACACACACACCACCAAATCTATAACCTTAAAACCACTAAACACACACACCAACAAATCGATAACCACAATATCACTAAACACACACACCATCAAATCTATAACCACAATATCACTAAACACACACACCATCAAATCTATAACCATAAAACCACTAAACACACACAACATCAAATCTATAACCTTAAAACCACTAAACATACACACAATTACATCTATAACCTTAAAACCACTAAACATAGACACCATCAAATCTATAACCATAAAAAAACTAAACACACACACCATCAAATCTATAACCATAAAACCACTAAACACACACACCATTACATCTATAACCTTAAAACCACTAAACACACACACCATCAAATCTATAACCATAAAACCACTAAACACACACTACATTACATCTATAACCTTAAAACCACTAAACACACACACCATCAAATCTATAACCATTAAACCACTAAACAGAGAAACCATCAAATCTATAGCCTTAAAACCACTAAACACACACATCATCAAATCTATAACAGTAAAACCACTAAACACACACATCATCAAATCTATAACAGTAAAACCAATAAACACACGCCATCAAATCTATAACCGTAAAACCACTAAACACTCACACCATCAAATCTATAACCATAAAACCACTAAACACACACACAACTAAATCTATAATCATTAAACCACTAAACACACACACAACCAAATCTATAACCATTAAACCACTAAACACACACACCACCAAATCTATAACCTTAAAACCACTAAACACACACACCATCAAATCTATAACCATAAAACCACTAAACACACACACCACCAAATCTATAACCTTAAAACCACTAAACACACACACAATCAAATCTATGGCCTTAAAACCACTAAACATACACACCATCAAATCTATAATCTTAAAACCACTAAACACACACAGCATCAAATCTATAACATTAAAACCACTAAAAACACACAACATCAAATCTATAACCTTTAAACCACTTAACACACACACCATCAAATCGATAAACACAATATCACTAAACACACGCACCATCAAATCTATAACCACAAAATCACTAAACACACACACCACCAAATCTATAACCTTAAAACCACAGAGCACACACACCAACAAATCGATAACCACAATATCACTAAACACACACACCATCAAATCCATAACCACAATATCACTCAACACACACACCATCAAATCTATAACCATAAAACCACTAAACACACACAACATCAAATCTATAACTTTAAAACCACTAAACATACACACAATTACATCTATAACCTTAAAACCACTAAACATAGACACCATCAAATCTATAACCATAAAAAAAATAAACACACACACCATCAAATCTATAACCATAAAACCACTAAACACACACACCATTACATCTATAACCTTAAAACCACTAAACACACACACCATCAAATCTATAACCTTAAAACCACTAAACATACACACCACCAAATCTATAACCTTAAAACCACTAAACACACACAGCATCAAATCTATAATCGTAAAACCACTAAACACACACACCATCAAATTGATAACCATAAAACCACTAAACACACACACCACCAAATCTATAACCTTAAAAACACTAAACACACACACCATCAAATCTATAACCATAAAACCACTATACACAAACACCACCAAATCTATAACCTGAAAACCACTAAACACACACACAGTCAAATCTATGGCCTTAAAAACACTAAACATACACACCACCAAATCTATAATCTTAAAACCACTAAACACACACAGCATCAAATCTATAACATTAAAACCACTAAAAACACACACCATCAAATCTATAACCTTAAATCCACTAAACACACACACCATCAAATCGATAACCACAATATCACTAAACACACGCAACATCAAATCTATAACCACAATATCACTAAACACACACACCACCAAATCTATAACCTTAAAACCACAGAGCACACACACCAACAAATCGATAACCACAATATCACTAAACACACACACCATCAAATCTATAACCACAATATCACTAAACACACACACCATCAAATCTATAACCATAAAACCACTAAACACACACAACATCAAATCTATAACCTTAAAACCACTAAACATACACAAAATTACATCTATAACCTTAAAACCACTAAACATAGACACCATCAAATCTATAACCATAAAAAAACTAAACACACACACCATCAAATCTATAACCATAAAACCACTAAACACACACACCATTACATCTATAACCTTAAAGCCACTAAACACACACACCATCAAATCTATAACCATAAAACCACTAAACACACACTACATTACATCTATAACCTTAAAACCACTAAACACACACACCATCAAATCTATAACCATTAAACCACTAAACAGAGAAACCATCAAATCTATAGCCTTAAAACCACTAAACACACACATCATCAAATCTATAACAGTAAAACCACTAAACACACACATCATCAAATCTATAACAGTAAAACCACTAAACACACGCCATCAAATCAATAACCGTAAAACCACTAAACACTCACACCATCAAATCTATAACCATAAAACCACTAAACACACACACAACTAAATCTATAATCATTAAACCACTAAACACACACACAACCAAATCTATAACCATTAAACCACTAAACACACACACCATCAAATCTATAACCTTAAAACCACTAAACACTCACACCATCAAATCTATAACCGTAAAACCTCTAAACATACACATCATCAAATGTATAACCGTAAAACCGCTAAAGGAACACCATCAAATCTATAACAATAAAACCAATAATCATACACACTATCAAATCTATAACCGTAAAACCACTAAACACACACACCATCAAATCTATAACCTTAAAACCACTAAACACACACACCATCAAATGTATAACCGTAAAACCACTAAACACACACACCATCAAATCTATAACCTTAAAACCACTAAACACACACACCATCAAATCGATAACCACAATAGCACTAAACATACACACCATCAATTCTACAACCACAATATCACTAAACACACACACCATCAAATCTATAACCACAAAACCACTAAACACACACACCATCAAATCTATAACCACAATAGCACTAAACACACACATCATCAAATCTATAACCACAATAACACTAAACATACACACCATCAAATCTATAAACACAAAACCACTAAACACACACACCATCAAATCTATAACCTTAAGACCACTAAACATACACACCACGAAATCGATAACCTTAAAACCACTAAACACACACAGCATCAAATCTATAACCGTAAAACCACTAAACACACACACCATCAATTCTATAACCACAATAGCACTAAACACACACACCATCAAATCTATAACCACAATATCACTAAACACACACACCATCAAATCCATAACCACAAAACCACTAAACACACACACCATCAAATCTATAACCTTAAAACCACTAAACACACACAGCATCAAATCTATAACTGTAAAACCACTAAACACACACACCATCAAATCTATAACCGTAAACCCACTAAACACACACACCATTAAATCGATAAACGTAAAACCACTAAACACACACACCATCAATTCTATAACCACAATAGCACTAAACACACACACCATCAAATCTATAACCACAATATCACTAAACACACACACCATCAAATCCATAACCACAAAACCACTAAACACACACACCATCAAATCAATAACCTTAAAACCACTAAACATACACACAACCAAATCTATAACCTTAAAACCACTAAACACACACAGCATCAAATCTATAACCGTAAAGGCACTAAACACACACACCATCCAATTGATAACCGTAAAACCACTAAACACACACACCATCAAATCTATAACCGTAAAACCACTAAACACACACACCATCAAATCGATAACCATAAAACACTAAACACACACACCACCAAATCTATAACCTTAAAACCACTAAACACACACACCATCAAATCTATAACCTTAAAACCACTAAACATACACACCATCAAATCGATAACCGTAAAACCACTAAACACACACACCATCAATTCGATAAACTTAAAACCTCTAAACACACACACCATCAAATCGATAACATTAAAACCACTAAACACACACGCCATCAAATCTATAACCACACTATCACCAAACACACACACCATCAAATCTATAATCTGAAAACCATTAAACACACACATCATCAAATCTATAACCGTAAAAGCACAAAACACACACACCGTCAAATCGATAACCATAAAACCACTAAACACACACACCGTCAAATCTATAACCGTTAAACCACTAAACACACACACCATCAAATCTATAACCATAAAACCACTAAACACAAACACCACCAAATCTATAACCTGAAAACCACTAAACACACACACAGTCAAATCTATGGCCTTAAAAACACTAAACATACACACCACCAAATCTATAATCTTAAAACCACTAAACACACACAGCATCAAATCTATAACATTAAAACCACTAAAAACACACACCATCAAATCTATAACCTTAAATCCACTAAACACACACACCATCAAATCGATAACCACAATATCACTAAACACACGCAACATCAAATCTATTACCACAATATCACTAAACACACACACCATCAAATCTATAACCTTAAAACCACTAAACACACGCACCATCAAATCGATAACCGTAAAACCACTAAACACACACACCATCCAATCGATAAACTTAAAACCACTAAACACACACACCATCAAATCGATAACATAAAAACCACTAAACACACACACCATCAAATCTATAACCACAATATCACTAAACACACACACCATCAAATCTATAATCTTAAAACCACTAAACATACACACCACCAAATTTATAACCTTAAAACCACTAAACACACACAGCATCAAATCTATAACCGTAAAACCACTAAACACACACACCGTTAAATCGATAACCATAAAACCACTAAACACACACACCGTCAAATCTATAACCATTAAACCACTAAACACACACACCATCAAATCTATAACCATAAAACCACTAAACACACACACCACCAAATCTATAACCTTAAAACCACTAAACACACACACCATCAAATCTATATCCTTAAAACCACTAAACACACGCCATCAAATCTATAACCGTAAAACCACTAAACACACACACAACCAAATCTAAAATCATTAAAACACTAAACACACACACAACCAAATCTATAACCATTAAACCACTAAACACACACACCATCAAATGTATAACCTTAAAACCACTAAACACACGCCATCAAATCCATAACCGTAAAACCACTAAACATACACATCATCAAATGTATAACCGTAAAACCGCTAAAGGAACACCATCTAATCTATAACTATAAAACCAATAAACACACACACTATCAAATCTATAACCGTAAAACCACTAAACACACACACCATCAAATCTATAACCTTAAAACCACTAAACACACACACCATCAAATGTATAACCGTAAAACCACTAAACACACACACCATCAAATCTATAACCTTAAAACCACTAAACACACACACCATCAAATCGATAAACACAATAGCACTAAACGCACACACCATCAAATCTATAACCACAATATCACTAAAAACACACACCATCAAATCTATAACCACAAAACCACTAAACACACACACCATCAAATCTATAACCACAATAGCACTAAACACACACACCATCAAATCTATAACTTTAAAACCACTAAGCATACACACCACCAAATCTATAACCTTAAAACCACTAAACACACACAGCATCAAATCTATAACCGTAAAACCACTAAACACACACACCATCAATTCTATAACCACAATAGCACTAAACACACACACCATCAAATCTATAATCACAATATCACTAAACACACACACCATCAAATCCATAACCACAAAACCACTAAACACACACACCATCAAATCTATAACCTTAAAACCACTAAACATTCACAAAACCAAATCTATAACCTTAAAACCACTAAACACACACAGCATCAAATCTATAACCGTAAAACCACTAAACAAACACACCATCAAATTGATAACCGTAAAACCACTAAACACACACACCTTCAAATCTATAACCGTAAAAACACTAAACACACACACCATCAAATCTATAACCACAATAGCACTAAACACACACACCATCAAATCTATAACCATAAAACCACTAAACACACACACCACCAAATCTATAACCTTAAAACCACTAAACACACACACCATCAAATCTATAACCTTAAAACCACTAAACACACACATCATCAAATCGATAACCGTAAAACCACTAAACACACACACCATCAAATCGATAAACTTAAAACCTCAGAACACACACACCATCAAATCGATAACATAAAAACCACTAAACACACACACCATCAAATATATAATCTTAAAACCACGAAACATACACACCACCAAATCTATAACCTTAAAACCACTAAACCAACACACCGTCAAATCGATAACCATAAAACCACTAAACACACACACTGTCAAAACTATAACCGTTAAACCACTAAACACACACACCATCAAATCTATAACCTTAAATCCACTAAACACACACACCACCAAATCTACAACCTTAAAACCACTAAACACACACACCATCAAATCTATAACCTTAAAACCACTAAACATACACACCAACAAATCTATATCCTTAAAACTACTAAACACACACACCATCAAATCAATAACCTTAAAACCACTAAACATACACACAACCATATCTATAACCTTAAAACCACTAAACACACACAGCATCAAATCTATAACCGTAAAACCACTAAACACACACACCATCAAATCGATAACCGTAAAACCACTAAACACACACACCATCAAATCTATAACCGTAAAACCACTAAACACACACAGCATCAAATCTATAACCACAATAGCACTAAACACACACACCATCAAATCGATATCCATAAAACCACTAAACACACTCACCACCAAATCTATAACATTAAAACCACTAAACACACACACCATCAAATCTATAACCTTAAAACCACTAAACACACGCACCATCAAATCGATAACCGTAAAACCACTAAACACACACACCATCCAAACGATAAACTTAAAACCACTAAACACACACACCATCAAATCTATAACCTTAAAACCACTAAACACACACACCATCAAATTGATAACCACAATATCACTAAACATACACACCATCAAATCTATAACCACAATATCACTAAACAAACACAGCACCAAATCTATAACATTAAAACGACTAAACACACACAGCATCAAATCGATAACCATAAAACCACTAAACACACACACCATCAAATCTATAACCATAAAACCACTAAACACACACACTACCAAATCTATAACCTTAAAACCACTAAACACACACACCATCAAATCTATAATCTTAAAACCACTAAACACACACAGCATCAAATCTATAACATTAAAACCACTAAAAACACACAACATCAAATCTATAACCTTTAAACCACTTAACACACACACCATCAAATCGATAAACACAATATCACTAAACACATGCACCATCAAATCTATAACCACAAAATCACTAAACACACACACCACCAAATCTATAACCTTAAAACCACAGAGCACACACACCAACAAATCGATAACCACAATATCACTAAACACACACACCATCAAATCCATAACCACAATATCACTCAACACACACACCATCAAATCTATAACCATAAAACCACTAAACACACACAACATCAAATCTATAACTTTAAAACCACTAAACATACACACAATTACATCTATAACCTTAAAACCACTAAACATAGACACCATCAAATCTATAACCATAAAAAAAATAAACACACACACCATCAAATCTATAACCATAAAACCACTAAACACACACACCATTACATCTATAACCTTAAAACCACCAAACACACACACCATCAAATCTATAACCTTAAAACCACTAAACATACACACCACCAAATCTATAACCTTAAAACCACTAAACACACACAGCATCAAATCTATAATCGTAAAACCACTAAACACACACACCATCAAATTGATAACCATAAAACCACTAAACACACACACCACCAAATCTATAACCTTAAAAACACTAAACACACACACCATCAAATCTATAACCATAAAACCACTAAACACAAACACCACCAAATCTATAACCTGAAAACCACTAAACACACACACAGTCAAATCTATGGCCTTAAAAACACTAAACATACACACCACCAAATCTATAATCTTAAAACCACTAAACACACACAGCATCAAATCTATAACATTAAAACCACTAAAAACACGCACCATCAAATCTATAACCTTAAATCCACTAAACACACACACCATCAAATCGATAACCACAATATCACTAAACACACACACCACCAAATCTATAACCTTAAAACCACAGAGCACACACACCAACAAATCGATAACCACAATATCACTAAACACACACACCATCAAATCTATAACCACAATATCACTAAACACACACACCATCAAATCTATAACCATTAAACCACTAAACACACACAACATCAAATCTATAACCTTAAAACCACTAAACATACACAAAATTACATCTATAACCTTAAAACCACTAAACATAGACACCATCAAATCTATAACCATAAAAAAACTAAACACACACACCATCAAATCTATAACCATAAAACCACTAAACACACACACCATTACATCTATAACCTTAAAGCCACTAAACACACACACCATCAAATCTATAACCATAAAACCACGAAACACACACTACATTACATCTATAACCTTAAAACCACTAAACACACACACCATCAAATCTATAACCATTAAACCACTAAACAGAGAAACCATCAAATCTATAGCCTTAAAACCACTAAACACACACATCATCAAATCTATAACAGTAAAACCACTAAACACACACATCATCAAATCTATAACAGTAAAACCACTAAACACACGCCATCAAATCAATAACCGTAAAACCACTAAACACTCACACCATCAAATCTATAACCATAAAACCACTAAACACACACACAACTAAATCTATAATCATTAAACCACTAAACACACACACAACCAAATCTATAACCATTAAACCACTAAACACACACACCATCAAATCTATAACCTTAAAACCACTAAACACTCACACCATCAAATCTATAACCGTAAAACCTCTAAACATACACATCATCAAATGTATAACCGTAAAACCGCTAAAGGAACACCATCAAATCTATAACAATAAAACCAATAATCACACACACTATCAAATCTATAACCGTAAAACCACTAAACACACACACCATCAAATCTATAACCTTAAAACCACTAAACACACACACCATCAAATGTATAACCGTAAAACCACTAAACACACAAACCATCAAATCTATAACCTTAAAACCACTAAACACACACACCATCAAATCGATAACCACAATAGCACTAAACATACACACCATCAAATCTATAACCACAATATCACTAAACACACACACCATCAAATCTATAACCACAATAGCACTAAACACACACATCATCAAATCTATAACCACAATAACACTAAACATACACACCATCAAATCTATAAACACAAAACCACTAAACACACACACCATCAAATCTATAACCTTAAAACCACTAAACATACACACCACGAAATCGATAACCTTAAAACCACTAAACACACACAGCATCAAATCTATAACCGTAAAACCACTAAACACACACACCATCAATTCTATAACCACAATAGCACTAAACACACACACCATCAAATCTATAACCACAATATCACTAAACACACACACCATCAAATCCATAACCACAAAACCACTAAACACACACACCATCAAATCTATAACCTTAAAACCACTAAACACACACAGCATCAAATCTATAACTGTAAAACCACTAAACACACACACCATCAAATCTATAACCGTAAACCCACTAAACACACACACCATTAAATCGATAAACGTAAAACCACTAAACACACACACCATCAATTCTATAACCACAATAGCACTAAACACACACACCATCAAATCTATAACCACAATATCACTAAACACACACACCATCAAATCCATAACCACAAAACCACTAAACACACACACCATCAAATCAATAACCTTAAAACCACTAAACATACACACAACCAAATCTATAACCTTAAAACCACTAAACACACACAGCATCAAATCTATAACCGTAAAGGCACTAAACACACACACCATCCAATTGATAACCGTAAAACCACTAAACACACACACCATCAAATCTATAACCGTAAAACCACTAAACACACACACCATCAAATCGATAACCATAAAACACTAAACACACACACCACCAAATCTATAACCTTAAAACCACTAAACACACACACCATCAAATCTATAACCTTAAAACCACTAAACATACACACCATCAAATCGATAACCGTAAAACCACTAAACACACACACCATCAATTCGATAAACTTAAAACCTCTAAACACACACACCATCAAATCGATAACATTAAAACCACGAAACACACACACCATCAAATCTATAACCACACTATCACTAAACACACACACCATCAAATCTATAATCTGAAAACCACTAAACACACACATCATCAAATCTATAACCGTAAAAGCACAAAACGCACACACCTTCAAATCGATAACCATAAAACCACTAAACACACACACCGTCAAATCTATAACCGTTAAACCACTAAACACACACACCATCAAATCTATAACCATAAAACCACTAAACACAAACACCACCAAATCTATAACCTGAAAACCACTAAACACACACACAGTCAAATCTATGGCCTTAAAAACACTAAACATACACACCACCAAATCTATAATCTTAAAACCACTAAACACACACAGCATCAAATCTATAACATTAAAACCACTAAAAACACACACCATCAAATCTATAACCTTAAATCCACTAAACACACACACCATCAAATCGATAACCACAATATCACTAAACACACGCAACATCAAATCTATAACCACAATATCACTAAACACACACACCATCAAATCTATAACCTTAAAACCACTAAACACACGCACCATCAAATCGATAACCGTAAAACCACTAAACACACACACCATCCAATCGATAAACTTAAAACCACTAAACACACACACCATCAAATCGATAACATAAAAACCACTAAACACACACACCATCAAATCTATAACCACAATATCACTAAACACACACACCATCAAATCTATAATCTTAAAACCACTAAACATACACACCACCAAATTTATAACCTTAAAACCACTAAACACACACAGCATCAAATCTATAACCGTAAAACCACTAAACACACACACCGTTAAATCGATAACCATAAAACCACTAAACACACACACCGTCAAATCTATAACCATTAAACCACTAAACACACACACCATCAAATCTATAACCATAAAACCACTAAACACACACACCACCAAATCTATAACCTTAAAACCACTAAACACACACACCATCAAATCTATATCCTTAAAACCACTAAACACACGCCATCAAATCTATAACCGTAAAACCACTAAACACACACACAACCAAATCTATAATCATTAAACCACTAAACACACACACAACCAAATCTATAACCATTAAACCACTAAACACACACACCATCAAATGTATAACCTTAAAACCACTAAACACACGCCATCAAATCCATAACCGTAAAACCACTAAACATACACATCATCAAATGTATAACCGTAAAACCGCTAAAGGAACACCATCAAATCTACAACTATAAAACCAATAAACACACACACTATCAAATCTATATCCGTAAAACCACTAAACACACACACCATCAAATCTATAACCTTAAAACCACTAAACACACACACCATCAAATGTATAACCGTAAAACCACTAAACACACACACCATCAAATCTAAAACCTTAAAACCACTAAACACACACACCATCAAATCGATAAACACAATAGCACTAAACGCACACACCATCAAATCTATAACCACAATATCACTAAAAACACACACCATCAAATCTATAACCACAAAACCACTAAACACATGCACCATCAAATCTATTACCACAATAGCACTAAACACACACACCATCAAATCTATAACTTTAAAACCACTAAGCATACACACCACCAAATCTATAACCTTAAAACCACTAAACACACACAGCATCAAATCTATAACCGTAAAACCACTAAACACACACACCATCAATTCTATAACCACAATAGCACTAAACACACACACCATCAAATCTATAATCACAATATCACTAAACACACACACCATCAAATCCATAACCACAAAACCACTAAACACACACACCATCAAATCTATAACCTTAAAACCACTAAACATTCACAAAACCAAATCTATAACCTTAAAACCACTAAACACACACAGCATCAAATCTATAACCGTAAAACCACTAAACAAACACACCATCAAATTGATAACCGTAAAACCACTAAACACACACACCTTCAAATCTATAACCGTAAAAACACTAAACACACACACCATCAAATCTATAACCACAATAGCACTAAACACACACACCATCAAATCGATAACCATAAAACCACTAAACACACACACCACCAAATCTATAACCTTAAAACCACTAAACACACACACCATCAAATCTATAACCATAAAACCACTAAACACACACATCATCAAATCGATAACCGTAAAACCACTAAACACACACACCATCAAATCGATAAACATAAAACCTCAGAACACACACACCATCAAATCGATAACATAAAAACCACTAAACACACACACCATCAAATATATAATCTTAAAACCACGAAACATACACACCACCAAATCTATAACCTTAAAACCACTAAACAAACACACCGTCAAATCGATAACCATAAAACCACTAAACACACACACTGTCAAAACTATAACCGTTAAACCACTAAACACACACACCATCAAATCTATAACCTTAAATCCACTAAACACACACACCACCAAATCTACAACCTTAAAACCACTAAACACACACACCATCAAATCTATAACCTTAAAACCACTAAACATACACACCAACAAATCTATAACCTTAAAACTACTAAACACACACACCATCAAATCAATAACCTTAAAACCACTAAACATACACACAACCATATCTATAACCTTAAACCCACTAAACACACACAGCATCAAATCTATAACCGTAAAACCACTAAACACACACACCATCAAATCGATAACCGTAAAACCACTAAACACACACACCATCAAATCTATAACCGTAAAACCACTAAACACACACACCATCAAATCTATAACCACAATAGCACTAAACACACACACCATCAAATCGATATCCATAAAACCACTAAACACACTCACCACCAAATCTATAACATTAAAACCACTAAACACACACACCATCAAATCTATAACCTTAAAACCACTAAACACACGCACCATCAAATCGATAACCGTAAAACCACTAAACACACACACCATCCAAACGATAAACTTAAAACCACTAAACACACACACCATCAAATCTATAACCTTAAAACCACTAAACACACACACCATCAAATTGATAACCACAATATCACTAAACATACACACCATCAAATCTATAACCACAATATCACTAAACAAACACAGCACCAAATCTATAACCTTAAAACGACTAAACACACACAGCATCAAATCGATAACCATAAAACCACTAAACACACACACCATCAAATCTATAACCATAAAACCACTAAACACACACACTACCAAATCTATAACCTTAAAACCACTAAACACACACACCATCAAATCTATAACCTTAAAACCACTAAACATACACAGCACCAAATCTATAACCTAAAAACCACTAAACACACACAGCATCAAAATTATAACCGTAAAACCACTAAACACACACAGCATCAATTCGATAACCATAAAACCACTAAACACACACACCACCAAATCCATAACCTTAAAACCACTAAACACACACACCATGAAATCTATAACCTTAAAACCACTAAACATACACACCGCCAAATCTATAACCATAAAACCACTAAACACACACACCATCAAATCCATAACCACAATAGCACTAAACACACACACCATCAAATCTATAACCACAAAACCACTAAACACACACCATCAAATCTATATCCTTAAAACCACTATACATACACACCACCAAATCTATAACCTTAAAACCACTAAACACACACAGCATCAAATCTATAACCGTAAAACCACTAAACACACACACCATCAAATTAATAACCGTAAACCCACTAAACACACAGACCATTAAATCGATAAACGTAAAACCACTAAACACACACACCATCAATTCTATAACCACAATAGCACTAAACACACACACCATCAAATCTATAACCACAATATCACTAAACACACACACCATCAAATCCATAACCACAAAACCACTAAACACACACACCATCAAATCAATAACCTTAAAACCACTAAACATACACACAACCAAATCTATAACCTTAAAACCACTAAACACACACAGTATAAAATCTATAATCGGAAAACCACTAAACACACACACCATCAAATCGATAACCGTAAAACCACTAAACACACACACCATCAAATCTATAACCGTAAAACCACTAAACACACACACCATCAAATCTATAACCACAATAGCACTAAACACAAACACCATCAAATCGATATCCATAAAACCACGAAACACACACACCACCAAATCTATAACCTTAAAACCACTAAACACACACACCATCAAATCTATAACCTTAAAACCACTAAACACACGCACCATCAAATCGATAACCGTAAAACCACTAAACACACAAACCATCCAATCGATAAACTTAAAACCACTAAACACACACACCATCAAATCGATAACATAAAAACCACTAAACACACACACCATCAAATCTATAACCACAATATCACTAAACACACACACCATCAAATCTATAATCTTAAAACAACTAAACATACACACCACCAAATCTATAACCTTAAAACCACTAAACACACACAGCATCAAATCTATAACCGTAAAACCACTAAACACACACACCGTTAAATCGATAACCATAAAACCACTAAACACACACACCGTCAAATCTATAACCATTAAACCACTAAACACACACACCATCAAATCTATAACCATAAAACCACTAAAGACACACACCACCAAATCTATAACCTTAAAACCACTAAACACACACACCATCAAATCTATATCCTTAAAACCACTAAACACACGCCATCAAATCTATAACCGTAAAACCACTAAACACTCACACCATCAAATCTATAACCATAAAACCACTAAACACACACACAACCAAATCTATAATCATTAAACCACTAAACACACACACAACCAAATCTATAACCATTAAACCACTAAACACACACACCATCAAATGTATAACCTTAAAACCTCTAAACACACGCCATCAAATCTATAACCGTAAAACCACTAAACATACACATCATCAAATGTATAACGGTAAAACCGCTAAAGGAACACCATCAAATCTATAACTATAAAACCAATAAACACACACACTATCAAATCTATAACCGTAAAACCACTAAACACACACACCACCAAATCTATAACCTTAAAACCACTAAACACACACACCATCAAATGTATAACCGTAAAACCACTAAACACACACACACCATCAAATCTATAACCTTAAAACCACTAAACACACACACCATCAAATCTATAACCACAATATCACTAAACACACACACCATCAAATCTATAACCACAAAACCACTAAACATACACACCATCAAATCTATAACCACAATAGCACTAAACACACACACCATCAAATCTATAACCACAATTACACTAAACGTACACACCATTAAATCTATAACCACAAAACCACTAAACACACACACCATCAAATCTATAACCTTAAAACCACTAAACATACACACCACCTAATCTATAACCTTAAAACCACTAAACACACACAGCATCAAATCTATAACCGTAAAACCACTAAACACACACACCATCAATTCTATAACCACAATAGCACTAAACACACACACCATCAAATCTATAACCACAATATCACTAAACACACACACCATCAAATCCATAATCACAAAACCACTAAACACACACACCATCAAATCTATAACCTTAAAACCACTAAAAATAGACAAAACCAAATCTATAACCTTAAAACCACTAAACGCACACAGCATCAAATCTATAACCGTAAAACCACTAAACAAACACACCATCAAATTGATAACCGTAAAACCACTAAACACACACACCATCAAATCTATAACCACAATAGCACTAAACACACACACCATCAAATTGATAACGATAAACCCACTAAACACACACACCACCAAATCTATAACCTTAAAACCACTGAACACACACACCATCAAATCTATAACCTTAAAACCACTAAACACACACACCATCAAATCGATAACCGTAAAACCACTAAACACACACACCATCAAATCGATAAACTTAAAACCTCTAAACACACACACCATCAAATCGATAACATAAAAACCACTAAACACACACACCATCAAATCTATAACCACACTATCACTAAACACACACACCATCAAATCTATAACCTTATAACCACTAAACATACACACCACCAAATCGATAACCTTAAAACCACTAAACACACACAGCATCAAATCTATAACCGTAAAACCACTAAACACACACACCATCAATTCTATAACCACAATAGCACTAAACACACACACCATCAAATCTATAACCACAATATCACTAAACACACACACCATCAAATCCATAATCACAAAACCACTAAACACACACACCATCAAATCTATAACCTTAAAACCACTAAAAATACACAAAACCAAATCTATAACCTTAAAACCACTAAACGCACACAGCATCAAATCTATAACCGTTAAACCACTAAACAAACACACCATCAAATTGATAACCGTAAAACCACTAAACACACACACCTTCAAATCTATAACCGTAAAAACACTAAACACACACACCATCAAATCTATAACCACAATAGCACTAAACACACACACCATCAAATTGATAACCATAAAACCACTAAACACACACACCACCAAATCTATAACCTTAAAACCACTGAACACACACACCATCAAATCTATAACCTTAAAACCTCTAAACACACACACCATCAAATCGATAACATAAAAACCACTAAAAACACACACCATCAAATCTATAATCACACTATCACTAAACAAACACACCATCAAATCTATAATCTTAAAACCACTAAACATACACACCACCAAATCTATAACCTTAAAACCACTAAACAAACACACCGTCAAATCGATAACCATAAAACCACTAAACACACACACTGTCAAAACTATAACCGTTAAACCACTAAACACACACACCATCAAATCTATAACCTTAAATCCACTAAACACACACACCACCAAATCTACAACCTTAAAACCACTAAACACACACACCATCTAATCTATAACCTTAAAACCACTAAACATACACACCACCAAATCTATAACCTTAAAACTACTAAACACACACACCATCAAATCTATAACCTTGAAACCACTAAACATACACACCCCCAAATCTATAACCTTAAAACCACTAAACTCACACACCATCAAATCTATAACATTAAAACCACTAAAAACACACACCATCAAATCTATAACCTTAAAACCACTAAATACACACACCATCAAATTGATAACCACAATATCACTAAACACACACACCATCAAATCTATAACTTGAAAACCACTAAACATACACAGCACCAAATCTATAACCTTAAAACCACTAAACACTCACAGCATCAAAATTATAACCGTAAAACCACTAAACACACACACCATCAAATCGATAACCATAAAACCACTAAACACACACACCACCAAATCCATAACCTTTAAACCACTAAACACACACACCATGAAATCTATAACCTTAAAACCACTAAACATGCACACCACCAAATCTATAACCATAAAACCGCTAAACACACACACCATCAAATCGATAACCACAATAGCACTAAACACACACACCATCAAATCTATAACCACATTATCACTAAACACATACACCATCAAATCTATAACCACAAAACCACTAAACACACACACCATCAAATCTATAACCACAATAGCACTAAACACACACACCATCAAATCTATAACCACAATAACACTAAACCTACACACCATCAAATCTATAACCACAAAACCACTAAACACACACACCATCAAATCTATAACCTTAAAACTACTATACATACACACCACCAAATCTATAACCTTAAAACCACTAAACACACACAGCATCAAATCTATAACTGTAAAACCACTAAACACACACGCCATCAAATCTATAACCGTAAACCCACTAAACACACACACCATTAAATCGATAAACGTAAAACCACTAAACACACACACCATCTATTCTATAACCACAATAGCACTAAACACACACACCATCAAATCTATAACCACAATATCACTAAACACACACACCATCAAATCCATAACCACAAAACCACTAAACACACACACCATCAAATCAATAACCTTAAAACCACTAAACATACACACAACCAAATCTATAACCTTAAAACCACTAAACACACACAGCATCAAATCTATAATCGGAAAACCACTAAACACACACACCATCAAATCGATAACCGTTAAACCACTAAACACACACACCATCAAATCTATAACCGTAAAACCACTAAACACACACACCATCTAATCTATAACCACAATAGCACTAAACACACACACCATCAAATCGATATCCATAAAACCACTAAACACACACACTACCAAATGTATAACCTTAAAACCACTAAACACACACACCATCAAATCTATAACCTTAAAACCACTAAACACACGCACCATCAAATCGATAACCGTAAAACCACTAAACACACACATCATCCAAACGATAAACTTAAAACCACTAAACACACACACCATCAAATCTATAACCTTAAAACCACTAAACACACACACCATCAAATTGATAACCACAATATCACTAAACACACACACCATCAAATCTATAACCACAATATCACTAAACAAACACAGCACCAAATCTATAACCTTAAAACGACTAAACACACACAGCATCAAATCTATAACCATAAAACCACTAAACACACACACCATCAAATCTATAACCATAAAACCACTAAACACACACACCACCAAATCTATAACCTTAAAACCACTAAACACACACACCATCAAATCTATAACCTTAAAACCACTAAACATACACAGCACCAAATCTATAACCTAAAAACCACTAAACACACACAGCATCAAAATTATAACCGTAAAACCACTAAACACACACAGCATCAAATCGATAACCATAAAACCACTAAACACACACACCACCAAATCCATAACCTTAAAACCACTAAACACACACACCATGAAATCTATAACCTTAAAACCACTAAACATACACACCACCAAATCTATAACCATAAAACCACTAAACACACACACCATCAAATCGATAACCACAATAGCACTAAACACACACACCATCAAATCTATAACCACATTATCACTAAACACACACACCATCAAATCTATAACCACAAAACCACTAAACACACACACCATCAAATCTATAACCACAATAGCACTAAACACACACACCATCAAATCTATAACCACAATAACACTAAACATACACACCATCAAATCTATAACCACAAAACCACTAAACACACACACCATCAAATCTATAACCTTAAAACCACTATACATACACACCACCAAATCTATAACCTTAAAACCACTAAACACACACAGCATCAAATCTATAACCGTAAAACCACTAAACACACACACCATCAAATCTATAACCGTAAACCCACTAAACACACAGAACATTAAATCGATAAACGTAAAACCACTAAACACACACACCATCAATTCTATAACCACAATAGCACTAAACACACACACCATCAAATCTATAACCACAATATCACTAAACACACACACCATCAAATCCATAACCACAAAACCACTAAACACACACACCATCAAATCAATAACCTTAAAACCACTAAACATACACACAACCAAATCTATAACCTTAAAACCACTAAACACACACAGCATCAAATCTATTATCGGAAAACCACTAAACACACACACCATCAAATCGATAACCGTAAAACCACTAAACACACACACCATCAAATCTATAACTGTAAAACCACTAAACACACACACCATCAAATCTATAACCACAATAGCACTAAACACACACACCTTCAAATCGATATCCATAAAACCACTAAACACACACACCAGCAAATCTATAACCTTAAAACCACTAAACACACACACCATCAAATCTATAACCTTAAAACCACTAAACACACGCACCATCAAATCGATAACCGTAAAACCACTAAACACACACACCATCCAATCGATAAACTTAAAACCACTAAACACACACACCGTTAAATCGATAACCATAAAACCACTAAACACACACACCGTCAAATCTATAACCATTAAACCACTAAACACACACACCATCAAATCTATAATCTTAAAACCACTAAACATACACACCACCAAATCTATAACCTTAAAGCCACTAAACACACACAGCATCAAATCTATAACATTAAAACCACTAAAAACACACACCATCAAATCTATAACCTTAAAACCACTAAATACACACACCATCAAATCGATAACCACAATATCACTAAACACACACACCATCAAATCTATAACCACAATATCACTAACCACACACACCACCAAATCTATAACATAAAAACCACTAAAAACACACACCATCAAATCTATAACCTTAAAACCACTAAACACACACACCATCAAATCGATAACCACAATATCACTAAACACACACACCATCAAATCTATAACCACAATATCACTAAACAAACACACCACCAAATCTATAACCTTAAAACCACTAAACACACACAGCTTCAAATCTATAACCGTAAAGCCACTAAACACACACACCATCAAATCTATAACCATAAAACCACTAAACACACACACCACCAAATCTATAACCTTAAAACCACTAAATACACACACCATCAAATCTATAACCTTAAAACCACTAAACATACACAGCACCAAATGTATAACCTTAAAACCACTAAACAAACACACCATCAAATCGATAACCACAATTGCACTAAACACACACACCATCAAATCTATAACCACAATATCACTAAACACACACACCATCAAATCTATAACCACAAAACCACTAAACACACACACCATCAAATCTATAACCACAATAGCACTAAACACACACACCATCAAATCTATAACCACAATAACACTAAACACACACACCATCAAATCTATAACCACAAAACCACTAAACACACACACCATCAAATCTATAACCTTAAAATCACTATACATACACACCACCAAATCTATAACCTTAAAACCACTAAACACACACAGCATCAAATCTATAACCGTATAACCACTAAACACACACACTATCAAATCTATAACCGTAAACCCACTAAACACACACACCATCAAATCGATAAACGTAAAACCACTAAACACACACACCATCAATTCTATAACCACAATAGCACTAATCACACACACCATCAAATCTATAACCACAATATCACTACACACACACACCATCAAATCCATAACCACAAAACCACTAAACACACACACCATCAAATCTATAACCTTAAAACCACTAAACATACACACAACCAAATCTATAACCTTAAAACCACTAAACACACACAGCATCAAATCTATAACCGTAAAACCACTAAACACACACACCATCAAATTGATAACCGTAAAACCACTAAACACACACAACATCAAATCTATAACCGTAAAACCACTAAACACACAAACCATCAAATCTATAACCACAATAGCACTAAACACACACATCATCATATCGATAACCATAAAACCACTAAACACACACACCACCATATCTATAACCTTAAAACCACTAAACACACACACCATCAAATCTATAACCTTAAAACCACTAAACACATACACCATCAAATCGATAACCGTAAAACCACTGAACACACACACCATCAAATCGATAAACTTAAAACCACTAAACACACACACCATCAAATCGATAACATAAAAACCACTAAACACACACACCATCAAATCTATTACCACAATATCACTAAACACACACACCATCAAATCTATAATCTTAAAACCACTAAACATGCACACCACCAAATCTATAACCTTAAAACCACTAAACACACACAGCATCAAATCTATAACCGTAAAACCAATAAACACACACACCGTCAAATCGATAACCATAAAACCACTAAACAGACACACCGTCAAATCTATAACCGTTAAACCACTAAACACACACACCATCAAATCTATAACCTTAAAACCACTAAACACACACACCACCAAATCTAGAACCTTAAAACCACAAAACACACACAGCATCAAATCTATAACCTTAAAACCACTAAACATACACACCACCAATTCTATAACCTTAAAACTACTAAACACACACACCATCAAATCAATACCCTTCAAACCACTAAACACACACACCATCAAATCTATAACCGTAAAACCACTAAACACACACACCATCAAATCTATAACCACAATAGCACTAAACACACACACCATCAAATCTATAACCATAAAACCACTAAACACACACACCACCAAATCTATAACCTTAAAACCACTAAACACACACACCATCAAATCTATAATCTTAAAACCACTAAACACACGCACCATCAAATCGATAACCGTAAAACCACTAAACACACACACCATCAAATCGATAAACTTAAAACCACTAAACACACACACCATCAAATCGATAACATAAAAACCACTAAACACACACACCATCAAATCTATAACCACAATATCACTAAACACACACACCATCAAATCTATAATCTTAAAACCACTAAACATACACACCACCAAATCTATAACCTTAAAACCACTAAACACACACAGCATCAAATCTATATCCGTAATACCACTAAACACACACACCGTCAAATCTATAACCGTCAAACCACTAAACACACACACCATCAAATCTATAACCTTAAAACCACTAAACACACAAACCACCAAATCTACAACCTTAAATCCACTAAACACACACACCATCAAATCTATAACCTTAAAACCACTAAACATACACACCACCAATTCTATAACCTTAAAACTACTAAACACACACACCATCAAATCTATAACCTTCAAACCACTAAACATGCACACCACCAAATCTATAACCTTAAAACCACTAAACACACACAGCATCAAATCTATAACATTAAAACCACTAAAAACACACACCATCAAATCTATAACCTTAAAACCACTAAACACACGCACCATCAAATCGATAACCACAATATCACTAAACACACACACCATCAAATCTATAGACACAATATCACTAAACACAAACACCATCAAATCTATAACATTAAAACCACTAAAAACACACACCATCAAATCTATAACCTTAAAACCACTAAACACACACACCATCAAATCGATAACCACAATATCACTAAACACACACACCATCAAATCTATAACCACAATGTCATTAAACAAACACACCACTAAATCTATAACCTTAAAACCACAAAACACACACAGCATCAAATCTATAACCTTAAAACCACTAAACATACACACCACCAATTCTATAACCTTAAAACTACTAAACACACACACCATCAAATCAATAACCTTCAAACCACTAAACACACACACCATCAAATCTATAACCGTAAAACCACTAAACACACACACCATCAAATCTATAACCACAATAGCACTAAACACACACACCATCAAATCTATAACCATAAAACCACTAAACACACACACCACCAAATCTATAACCTTAAAACCACTAAACACACACACCATCAAATCTATAATCTTAAAACCACTAAACACACGCACCATCAAATCGATAACCGTAAAACCACTAAACACACACACCATGAAATCGATAAACTTAAAACCACTAAACACACACACCATCAAATCGATAACATAAAAACCACTAAACACACACACCATCAAATCTATAACCACAATATCACTAAACACACACACCATCAAATCTATAATCTTAAAACCACTAAACATACACACCACCAAATCTATAACCTTAAAACCACTAAACACACACAGCATCAAATCTATAACCGTAATACCACTAAACACACACACCGTCAAATCTATAACCGTCAAACCACTAAACACACACACCATCAAATCTATAACCTTAAAACCACTAAACACACAAACCACCAAATCTACAACCTTAAATCCACTAAACACACACACCATCAAATCTATAACCTTAAAACCACTAAACATACACACCACCAATTCTATAACCTTAAAACTACTAAACACACACACCATCAAATCTATAACCTTCAAACCACTAAACATGCACACCACCAAATCTATAACCTTAAAACCACTAAACACACACAGCATCAAATCTATAACATTAAAACCACTAAAAACACACACCATCAAATCTATAACCTTAAAACCACTAAACACACACACCATCAAATCGATAACCACAATATCACTAAACACACACACCATCAAATCTATAGACACAATATCACTAAACACAAACACCATCAAATCTATAACATTAAAACCACTAAAAACACACACCATCAAATCTATAACCTTAAAACCACTAAACACACACACCATCAAATCGATAACCACAATATCACTAAACACACACACCATCAAATCTATAACCACAATGTCATTAAACAAACACACCACTAAATCTATAACCTTAAAACTGCTAAACACACACAGCATCAAATCTATAACCGTAAAACCAATAAACACACACACCATCAAATCTATAACCATAAAACCACTAAACACACACACCACCAAATCTATAACCTTAAAACCACTAAACACACACACCATCAAATCTATAACCTTAAAACCACTAAACATACACAGCACCAAATCTATAACCTTAAAACCACTAAACACACACAGCATCAAATCTATAACCGTAAAACCACTAAACACACACACCATCAAATCGATAACCATAAAACCACTAAACACACACACCACCAAATCTATAACCTTAAAACTACTAAACACACACACCATCAAATCTATAACCGTAAAACCACTAAACACACACACCACCAAATCACCCAGAGCACCAACATGAACCAGCACAGCTCTCGCTCACACGCTCTGCTGACCATCACTGTCACAGGAACGGACACCAGGACCAACACCAAGACGGCAGGTAGGGCCTGTACCACTGGGCCTCGATCCACCTCAGCAACCAGCCAGTTCCCTATGCCCCTCCTCCATGCACAGCAGCCCGCCTGTGGAGCACCACCTTCCCCACACACCCCCCCCCACCAATCAGCCTCCCCCCAATCAGCCTCCCCCCATCAAGTCTCCCCACTCCCCCAGTCCCCCGCCACACCACCTCAGTGTCCCCACATCTCCCCACCCCAACCATCCCTCACCACCGGTCTCCCCACATGCTGTTCTACTGCACCCCCATCCCGCTCTATACCCGCCTCCCCGTGCCCCCCTCTCTCCCCATGCCCCCCTCTCTCCCCGTGTCCCCCTCTCTCCCCGTGCCCCCCTCCCCGTGCCCCCCTCTCTCCCCGTGCCCCCCTCTCTCCCCCGTGCCCCCCCTCCCCGTGCCCCCCTCTCTCCCCGTGCCCCCCTCTCTCCCCGTGCCCCCCTCTCTCCCTGTGCCCCCCCTCTCTCCCCGTGCCCCCCACTCTCCCCACACCCCCCTCTCTCCCCGTGCCCCCCACTCTCCCCACACCCCCCTCTCTCCCCGTGCCCCCCACTCTCCCCATGCCCCCCACTCTCCCCGTGCCCCCCCACTCTCCCCGTGCCCCCCTCTCTCCCCGTGCCCCCTCTCTCCCCATGCCCCCCACTCTCCCCACACCCCCCTCTCTCCCCGTGCCCCCCACTCTCCCCATGCCCCCCACTCTCCCCGTGCCCCCCCCTCTCCCCGTGCCCCCCTCTCTCCCCGTGCCCCCTCTCTCCCCATGCCCCCCACTCTCCCCGTGCCCCCCCCTCTCCCCGTGCCCCCCTCTCTCCCCGTGCCCCCCTCTCTCCCCGTGCCCCCCCTCTCTCCCCGTGCCCCCCCACTCTCCCCGTGCCCCCCACTCTCCCGACGCCCCCTTCTCCCCGCAGCCCCCCCCACTCTCCCGACGCCCCCTCTCCCTGTGCCGCCCCCACACCCCCCTCTCTCCCCGTGCCCCCCACTCTCCCCGTGCCCCCCTCTCTCCCCATGCCCCTCCCTCCTCCCTGCACAACCTCCTCTCCCCGCACCACCCCCCACGCCCCCCTCCTCCCCGTGACCCCCGCTCCTCTCTCCCTGCACACACCACTCTCCCCGCGCGCCCCCTCTCCCCGTGCCCCCCCTCTCCCCGTGCCCCCCCTCTCCCCGTGCCCCCACTCTCCCCGCGCGCCCCCTCTCCCCGTGCCCCCCCCTCTCCCCATGCCCCCCTCTCTCCCCGTGCCCCCCTCTCTCCCCGTGCCCCCCCTCTCTCCCCGTGCCCCCCCACTCTCCCCGTGCCCCCCTCTCCCCGTGCCCCCCCTCTCCCCGTGCCCCCACTCTCCCCGCGCGCCCCCTCTCCCCGTGCCCACCCTCTCCCCGTGCCCCCCCTCTCCCCACGTTCCCACCCCCTCAGGGGTTGATGTCACTGAGTGAAGGCCGTCCTGACCTGGTTTTGCCCTGACAGGGAAGCTGAACCTGGTGGATTTGGCCGGCTCGGAGCGAGTCTGGAAATCGGGAGCGGAAGGTGAGAGGTTGAAGGAGGCTCAGAATATCAACAAATCCCTGCTGGCGCTCGGGGATGTCATCCAGGCTCTGAGAGCCAAACAGAACCACATCCCATTCCGGAATTCCAAGCTCACCTACCTGCTCCAGGATTCACTGGGAAAGGGCAACAAAACCGTCACGGTGGTCCAGGTAACAGAGCGAGAGAGAGTGTGTGTGCACATCTCTGTCTGTCTGTCTGTCTGTGTGACTCTGTCTGTGTCTCTGTCTGTGTGTGTCTCTGTCTGTGAGTGTCTCTGTCTGTGAGTGTCTCTGTCTGTGTGTGTCTGTCTGTAAGTGTCTGTGTGTGTCTCTGTGTGTGTCTCTGTGTGTGTCCCTGTCTGTGTCTCTGTGTCTCTGTGTCTTTGTGTGTGTCTGTGTGTGTGTGTGTGTCTCTGTGTCTATGTCTGTGTGTGTGTGTGTCTCTGTGTCTGTGTCTGTCTGTTTGTGTCTGTCTGTGTGTCTCTGTCTGTGTGTGTCTGTCTGTAAGTGTCTGTGTGTGTCTCTGTGTGTGTCTGTGCGTGTCCCTGTCTGTGTCTCTGTGTCTCTGTGTCTTTGTGTGTGTCTGTGTGTGTGTGTGTGTCTCTGTGTCTATGTCTGTGTGTGTGTGTGTCTCTGTGTCTGTGTCTGTCTGTGTGTGTCTGTCTGTGTGTCTCTGTCTGTGTGTGTCTGTGTGTGTCTCTGTGTGTGTCCCTGTCTGTGTCTCTGTGTCTCTGTGTCTTTGTGTGTGTCTGTGTGTGTGTGTGTGTCTCTGTGTCTATGTCTGTGTGTGTGTGTCTCAGTGTGTGTCCCTGTCTGTGTCTCTGTGTCTCTGTGTCTTTGTGTGTGTCTGTGTGTGTGTGTGTGTCTCTGTGTCTATGTCTGTGTGTGTGTGTCTCTGTGTCTGTGTGTGTGTGTGTGTGTCTGTGTCTGTATCTCTGTATCTGTGTCTCTGTGTGTGTGTCCCTGTGTGTGTGTGTGTGAATGTGTCTGTCTTTTTTTATTCATTCACGGGATGTGGGCTTTGCTGGCTGGGCCAGCATTTATTACCCATCCCTGGTTGCCCTTGAGAAGGTGGTGGTGAGCTGCCTTCTTGAGCCGCTGCAGTCCATGTGGTGTAGGTACACCCACAGTGCTGTTAGGGAGGGAGTTCCAGGATTTTGACCCAGCGACAGTGAAGGGATGGTGATATATTTCCAAGAGAGGATGGTGAGTGACTTGGAGGGGAATTTCCAGGTGGTTGTGGTGTTGATGTAAAGGTAGAAATCACTGATAAGGGACCTGGGTAAACACACTGTGGGTTCATTTAAGTTTGACAGAGTGAAACATTGCTCTTCATCTCATCGTACTCATCGCCGTCATTTCCTGGTTTGTCAGTCACCTCGTGTACACGTATCTGACAGGATACCCGATAGTCAATCTTACTGCTCGAAGGTACCCGTTGTGTACGGTCTGTCTGGATCAGTGCACGTCTGGTTGTAGCTGCATCAGCCTTTGCTCTAGTCACTGCCGCTGCCAATGGCCCTTTCTGCCCCAGGCCTTGCAGGAGTGATGGAAAACCGGGCCTTTCCTTGGTGCCTGTAGAGGTCCACACCTTCCACATGTCTCCTTGGGTTTGGCTATTCTGGTGAATGAGTCAACAATTGGGGTTGTACTGAGGACCTGTGATCTTCATCAAGCTGTGAGGATCGGTCCGTACTCACCTCCATCCTTGAGTAGCTCTTCGATAAGATACATTTTGGGCTTGTCTAGCAGATCATTCTGGACAATTCTGTCTGCTAGCTCTGTGTTTGAAGAATCACAGTACCCACCCTTTTCTCTGCATCTACTGATGAAGTGCTCTATGGGTTCTGTGGGCTATTGTCAAAATGACATGAACTCCAGTCGATGAATACGGAAGTTTAACCTGATCCTGAACCGGTCTCCAGTGTAATCCATGTCTTTTGGGGATCCTTTAGCTCTTCTGCTGTTAATCCTGACGTGTTCAGCCTGTGTAGACCTTTGTTCCCAATTGCTGGGTGAATTTTTATGGCTTTCTTGGGAGGTTCTGACACACCTGAAATCAAGGGGTGGAAATTTACCTGTGTAGGTCGGGCTGGGCGGGGCAGGGCCGATCGCCACCCGCGATTGGCTGCGTGCCGCCATTTTACGCGGGCAGGCCAATTAAGGCCCGTCCAACCTGTGCGGGCGGGCGGGTGGAGGAGGGAGAGTCGGGGCCTGCGCTCTTTTGCACATGCGCGTGAAAGAGTGTAGCAATCTCCCTGAGGCACGGAGCTTGTAGATGGTAAACGCTGCTGCTACTGTGCGTCGGTGGTGGAGGGAGTGAATGTTTGTGGATGGGGTGCCAATCAAGTGGGCTGCTTTGTCCTGGATGGTGTCAAGCTTCTTGAGTGTTGTGGGAGCTACACTCATCCAGGCAAGTGGGGAGTATTCCATCACACTCCTAATTTGTGCCTTGTAGATGGTGGACAGGCTTTGAGGAGTCAGGAGGTTAGTTACTTGCCACAGGATTCCTAACCTCTGGCCTGCTCTTGTAGCCACAGTATTTATATGGCTAGTCCAGTTCAGTTTCTGGTCAATGGTAACCCCCAGGATGTTGATGGTGGGGGAATCAGTGATGGTAATGCCATTGAATGTCAAGGGGCGACGGTTAGATTCTCTCTTGTTGGAGATGGTCATTGCCTGGCACTTGTGTGGTGTGAATGTTACTTGCCACTTGTCAGCCCAAGCCTGGATACCACCCAGGTCTTGCTGCATTTGGACATAGACTGCTTCAATATCTGAGGAGTCGTGAATGGTGCTGAACATTGTGCAATCATCAGCGAACATCCCCACTTCTGACCTTATGATGGAAGGAAGGTCATTGATGAAGCAGCTGAAGATGGTTGGGTTGAGGACACTACCCTGAGGAACTCCTGCAGTGATGTCCTGGAGCTGAGATGACTGACCTCCAACAACCACAACCATCTTCCTTTGTGCTAGGTATGACTCCACCCAGCGGAGAGTTTTCCCCCTGACTCCCATTGACTCCAGTTTTGCTAGGGCTCCTTGATGCCACACTCGGTCAAATGCTGCCTTGTTGTCAAGGGCAGTCACTCTCACCTCACCTTGGGAGTTCAGCTCTTTTGTCCATGTTTGAATCAAGGCTGTAATGAGGTCAGGAGCTGAGTGGCCCTGGCGGAACCCAAACTGGGTATCAGTGAGCAGGTTATTGCTAAGCAAGTGCCGCTTGATAGCACTGTTGATGACCCCTTCCATTACTTTACTGATGATGGAGAATAGACTGATGGGGTGGTAATTGGCCGGGTTGGATTTGTCCTGCTTTTTGTGTACAGGACATACCTGGGCAATTTTCCACATAGCCGGGTAGATGCCAGTGTTGTAGCTGTACTGGAACAGCTTGGCTAGGGGCACGGCAAGTTCTGGAGCACAAGTCTTCAGTACTATTGCCGGAATATTGTCAGGGCCCATAGCCTTTGCAGTATCCAGTGCCTTCAGCTGTTTCTTGATATCATGTGGAGTGAATCGAATTGTCTGAAGACTGGCATCTGTGATGCTGGGGACCTCTGGATGAGGCCAAGATGGATCATCCACTCAGCACTTCTGGCCGAAGATTGTTGCAAATGCTGAGTCAGTAGTGAGGGAGTGCTGCACTGTCAGAGGGTCAGTACTGAGGGAGTGCTGCACTGTCAGAGGGTCACTACTGAGGGAGTGCTGCATTGTCAGAGGGTCAGTACAAATGGAGTGCTGCAGTGTCAGAGGGTCAGTACTGAGGGAGTGCTGCACTGTCAGAGGGTCACTACTGAGGGAGTGCTGCATTGTCAGAGGGTCAGTACAAATGGAGTGCTGCAGTGTCAGAGGGTCAGTACTGAGGGAGTGCTGCACTCTTGGAGGGTCAGGACTGAGGGAGTGCTGCACTGTAAGAGGGTCAGGACTGAGGGAGTGTTGCACTGTCAGGGGCTCAGTACTGAGGGAGTGCTGCACTGTTGGAGGGTCAGTACATAGGGAGCACTGCACTTTTGGAGGGTCAGTACATAGGGAGTGCTGCACTGTCAGAAGGTCGTATTGAGGGAGTGCTGCACTGTCAGAAGGTCGTATTGAGGGAGCGCTGCACTGTCGGAAGGGTCAGTGCTGAGGGAGTGCTGCACTGTCAGAAGGTCAGTACATAGGGAGCACTGCACTGTCGGAGGGTCAGTACTGAGGGAGTGCTGCACTGTCGGAGGGTCGGTACTGAGGGAGTGCTGCACTGTCAGAGGGTCAGTACTGAGGGAGTGCCGCACTGTCAGAGGGTCAGTACTGAGGGAGTGCTGCACTGTCGGAGGGTCAGTACTGAGGGAGTGCCGCACTGTCAGAGGGTCAGTACTGAGGGTGTGCTGCACTGTCAGAGGGTCAGTACTGAGGGAGTGCTGCACTGTCGGAGCGTCAGTACTGAGGGAGTGCTGCACTGTCGGATGGTCAGGACTGAGGGAGTGCTGCACTGTCAGAGGGTCAGTACTGAGGGAGTGCTGCACTGTCAGAGGGTCAGTACTGAGGGAGTGCCGCACTGTCAGAGGGTCAGTACATAGGGAGCACTGCACTGTCGGAGGATCAGTGCTGAGGGAGTGCTGCACTGTCAGAGGGCCTGTACGGAGGGAGTGCTGCACTGTCAGAGGGTTAGTACTGAGGGAGTGCTGCACTGTCAGAGGGTCACTACTGAGGGAGTGCTGCATTGTCAGAGGGTCAGTACAAATGGAGTGCTGCAGTGTCAGAGGGTCAGTACTGAGGGAGTGCTGCACTCTTGGAGGGTCAGGACTGAGGGAGTGCTGCACTGTAAGAGGGTCAGGACTGAGGGAGTGTTGCACTGTCAGGGGCTCAGTACTGAGGGAGTGCTGCACTGTTGGAGGGTCAGTACATAGGGAGCACTGCACTTTTGGAGGGTCAGTACATAGGGAGTGCTGCACTGTCAGAAGGTCGTATTGAGGGAGCGCTGCACTGTCGGAAGGGTCAGTATTGAGGGAGTGCTGCACTGTCGGAGGATCAGTGCTGAGGGTGTGCTGCACTGTCAGAAGGTCAGTACATAGGGAGCACTGCACTGTCGGAGGGTCAGTACTGAGGGAGTGCTGCACTGTCGGAGGGTCGGTACTGAGGGAGAGCCGCACTGTCAGAGGGTCAGTACTGAGGGTGTGCTGCACTGTCAGAGGGTCAGTACTGAGGGAGTGCTGCACTGTCGGAGCGTCAGTACATAGGGAGTGCTGCACTGTCAGAAGGTCGTATTGAGGGAGTGCTGCACTGTCAGAAGGTCGTATTGAGGGAGCGCTGCACTGTCGGAAGGGTCAGTGCTGAGGGAGTGCTGCACTGTCAGAAGGTCAGTACATAGGGAGCACTGCACTGTCGGAGGGTCAGTACTGAGGGAGTGCTGCACTGTCGGAGGGTCGGTACTGAGGGAGTGCTGCACTGTCAGAGGGTCAGTACTGAGGGAGTGCCGCACTGTCAGAGGGTCAGTACTGAGGGAGTGCTGCACTGTCGGAGGGTCAGTACTGAGGGAGTGCCGCACTGTCAGAGGGTCAGTACTGAGGGTGTGCTGCACTGTCAGAGGGTCAGTACTGAGGGAGTGCTGCACTGTCGGAGCGTCAGTACTGAGGGAGTGCTGCACTGTCGGATGGTCAGGACTGAGGGAGTGCTGCACTGTCAGAGGGTCAGTACTGAGGGAGTGCTGCACTGTCAGAGGGTCAGTACTGAGGGAGTGCCGCACTGTCAGAGGGTCAGTACATAGGGAGCACTGCACTGTCGGAGGATCAGTGCTGAGGGAGTGCTGCACTGTCAGAGGGCCTGTACGGAGGGAGTGCTGCACTGTCAGAGGGTTAGTACTGAGGGAGTGCTGCACTGTCAGAGGGTCACTACTGAGGGAGTGCTGCATTGTCAGAGGGTCAGTACAAATGGAGTGCTGCAGTGTCAGAGGGTCAGTACTGAGGGAGTGCTGCACTCTTGGAGGGTCAGGACTGAGGGAGTGCTGCACTGTAAGAGGGTCAGGACTGAGGGAGTGTTGCACTGTCAGGGGCTCAGTACTGAGGGAGTGCTGCACTGTTGGAGGGTCAGTACATAGGGAGCACTGCACTTTTGGAGGGTCAGTACATAGGGAGTGCTGCACTGTCAGAAGGTCGTATTGAGGGAGCGCTGCACTGTCGGAAGGGTCAGTATTGAGGGAGTGCTGCACTGTCGGAGGATCAGTGCTGAGGGTGTGCTGCACTGTCAGAAGGTCAGTACATAGGGAGCACTGCACTGTCGGAGGGTCAGTACTGAGGGAGTGCTGCACTGTCGGAGGGTCGGTACTGAGGGAGAGCCGCACTGTCAGAGGGTCAGTACTGAGGGTGTGCTGCACTGTCAGAGGGTCAGTACTGAGGGAGTGCTGCACTGTCGGAGCGTCAGTACTGAGGGAGTGCTGCACTGTCGGAGGGTCGGTACTGAGGGAGAGCCGCACTGTCAGAGGGTCAGTACTGAGGGTGTGCTGCACTGTCAGAGGGTCAGTACTGAGGGAGTGCTGCACTGTCGGAGCGTCAGTACTGAGGGAGTGCTGCACTGTCAGAGGGTCAGTACTGAGGGAGTGCTGCACTGTCGGATGGTCAGGACTGAGGGAGTGCTGCACTGTCGGAGGGTCAGTACTGAGGGAGTGCTGCACTGTCAGAAGGTCAGTACATAGGGAGCACTGCACTGTCGGAGGATCAGTGCTGAGGGAGTGCTGCACTGTCAGAGGGCCTGTACGGAGGGAGTGCTGCACTGTCAGAGGGTCGTATTGAGGGAGTGCTGCACTGTCGGAGGGTCAGTACTGAGGGAGTGCTGCACTGTCAGAGGGTCAGTACTGAGGGAGTGCTGCACTGTCAGAGGGTCAGTACTGAGGGAGTGCTGCACTGTCAGAGGGTCAGGACTGAGGGAGTGCTGCACTGTCAGAGGGTCAGTACTGAGGGAGTGCTGCACTGTCAGAGGGCCTGTACGGAGGGAGTGCTGCAGAGTGTGACAGGGTAATGGGACTTGGTACAGGCAGCACTGAGTGTTGGATGAGCTAATGTGAGTCGATAGTGGATGATGGGAGGTCAGCCAACAGTTAGAATGAACTCTGGGCAGGACTTCCAGTAACCAGCTCTGTACCTACAGGGTGTATTCACACAGAGTTAATCATTGTTGAAAACACCGAGCTCTCTGTTAGCAGGGATAAGCTCCAGTTATTATTCTTTCACTCTGACAGTCACAGGGAGGGCTCCCTGATCTCAGAGATGATCTCTCTGCCTTGACCTCAGATTTGCTGCTGTCAGTGTGTTTACTTTGGCAATAAGTTTGAAACTTTATTTGGAATCAAGAGCAGTGACACGTCATAAAATTATTGCTGTTCCTTTCCTGATTTTAAACACCTCGATTAAATCTCCCCTTAACCTTCTCTGCTCTGAGGAGGAACAATCCCGGCTTCTCCAGTCTCTCTACACGAACTGAACTCTCTCATCCCTGGAATAGTCCTGGTCAATCCCCTCTGAACGCTCCCTATGCTCTTCCCATCCTTCCTAACCTGCGCTGCCCAGAATCAAACCCAATTCTCCAGCTGCAGCCTAACCAGTTTTATAAAGGTTGAATATAATTTCCTCTCTTTTATATCCTGTGACCCCATTGATCATTCACCCCAGGAGAAGACCATTGGGCTCATCTTTCCCAGTGTCACCTCCTTGAAAGAGCCTATCAATTAGCCCCACTCCTCTGTTGTTCCCCCACAGCCCTGCAAATGTAGCCTAAAGTTAGAAAGTCAAAGATCGCGTATTCCTCTTTTTAACTTGGCCTGCCAGTTGAGATGTATAAAACAAAAACAGAATTACCTGGAAAAACTCAGCAGGTGTGGCAGCATCGGTGGAGAAGAAAACAGTTGACGTTTCGAGTCCTCACGACCCTTCGGCAGAACTGAGTATAGTTAGGAGAGGGGTGAAATATAAGCTGGTCTAAGGTGGGGGGCGGGGGGGGAGAGAAGTTGAGGGTGGGGTGGTTGTGGGGACAAGCAAGCAGTGATAGGAGCAGATAATCAAAAGATGCCACAGACAAAAGGATCAAAGAGGTGTTGAAGGTGGTGATATTATCTAAGAAAAGTGCTAATTAAGAATGGATGGCAGGACACTCAAGGTACAGCTCTAGTGGGGGTGGGTGGTCGTGAGGACTCGAAACGTCAACTGATTTCTTCTCCACCGATGCTGCCAGACCTGCTGAGTTTTTCCAGGTAATTCTGTTTTTGTTTTGGATTTCCAGCATCCGCAGTAGCTTTTAGCTTTTTGTTTTTATCAGTTGAGATGTACACATTGCCCAGATCTCTCTGTTCCAGCACCTACTTTAACGTTCTGCCATTTCAGTTAACATCCTCGTTATTCCGAACAGAACCTATTCCGTGAGGATAGTGTGGTTCCGGGAAATCTGACCCACATGACGGAAATAGACATCTCAAATACTTGAACCATCGGCGATCACTTGGTCAAATGGGTAAAGCTTGACGTCCCCGAAGATTAATCTCAAGGAGCAGACATCTGGAATGGAAACTCTGAGGGGGTTTCAGATACCCAGAAGTGACCCTCACCTCCAGACAGCCTAATTAAACGTGGCAGTTTTACGAACTGTCGAATTAGCTCCAGCCTCATTAAACACAAACGCACATTAATCAGCTAGAATTCCAGTGGGATTTTCCCAGCCAGAGGGTGGGAGGGAGAGGAGAGCATTCCCCCTTTCGCAAAAGGCTGCATTCGATTGCAGAAACCCCAGGCAGGTCATTAACAGGAAGGGAAAATTGGGAGAGGATTTTATATAAAGCAGACATGATAATGACTGTTTTAAGGAACTGTTGCAGTTTTGGCAGAGCTTTGCCAATGCCGAAAGTCTGATAGACTGAGACAACAGCTGAACTTAATACTGGTTCATTCAGCTCCAGAACAAGCTGTGACTCGCTGGATTAACCCCCCCCTTCGCTTTGGCGCCAGAATGTTATGGGTTCCAGATCCACTCTCTGAAAATCTGAGCACACAGTTCAAGCTGAAGCGTGCGCCATGTTCAGCTGCCGTCTCAGTCTATTGATCCCCCTCAGTCTGTCAACACTGTGACGCTCCCCTAAGGCAGTCATTATGTTGTCTGCTCCGTAAAATCCCCTTTGATCTTTTACCACCCTGTTTCCCCCTCTCTCGCCCTCCGTGCCCACCGGCCTACACTGGTGCCCACTCAAGCAAAGTCTCAGTGTTAAAATTCTCACCCCTGTTTTCAAATCCCTCCTTAGCCTCACCCCCATATCCCTGGACTCTCCACCATGCCCCACAACTGTCCGAGGTATCTGCCCGCCTCTCCTGCTGGCCCTCCCACAGTGGGGAGGTCAGGGAGGGCACGCCAAGCTCCAACCGGACAAAGAATCGGGGTCCGGAGTCTTGGACGGACCCCAGCCAGAGGGGGCCGGGTCCGGGGGAGGAGGGGGTTTGGGGGAGGGAGGGGTTTGTTGAGTGGGCGGTAGGGAGAGGTGACTCCCCCCAACAAAGCCAAGTGGCATGAAGAGCCCAGTGGGTTAGGAACATAGGAAACAGGGGCAATAGGAAGCCATTCAGCCCCTTGACCTGTTCTGCCATTCAAGTAGATCATGGCTGATCTTCTCCCTTCTCAACATCTTCCCCGCGCTATCGTTAATATCTAGAAATCTATCGATCTCTGTCTTGGACAAACTCAGTCACTGAACTTCCACAGCCTCTGGGGTAGAGAATTCCAAAGATTCACCACCCCCCTGAGGGAAGAAATTCCTCTTCATTTCAATCCTAAAGGACCTGCCCCTTATTCTGAGACTGTGTCCCCTGGTTCTAGACCACCCCCCCACCAGCCAAGGGAAACGTCTTTGCTGCACCCCACCCAGTCACGCCCTGTAAAAATGTAACTTTCAGTGAGATCGCCCCTCATTCTTCCAAACTCTAGAGAATACAGGCCCCGTCTCCTCAACCTCCCCTCATAAAACAGACCCGCCAACCCAGGGATCGGTCTGGTGAACCTCCATTGTGCTCCCTCCATGGCCAGTATATCCTTCTTTGCATAAAACCAAAACTGTGCACAATACTCCTGACGCAATTCCCAATTCTCCAGGAACTCCCCTGGAGTCTCTAGGCTAATCTCCGGGACACTCACTGGGTAGCAAGGACCCAACAGGAAAATCAGGCAATAATACTTCAACAATATGTCTTCACCTCCTTACCAGAGTGTCAGGGGTGTGGTTGGGGGAGGGGAAGGCTGCTCGACTGGGTGAGGCGGTTGGAGGCCATGCGTCGGAATCTCCAGGAATGCTTCCAAAACAGAGGCGGCAACTTTAAAAAGCAGGAGAAATGCCGAAGACCCGGATTCATTTGTTCCCCGTGGAATCGCTGCAACAGAGGGGAGGAACATTCTAGCAAATCCATCCTGCCGCCCCACTGAATGAATTCCTACTTTCCGTGCAATTCCCAGGCTGGCCATTTCCTTTCCCCCGGGTTACTGTCCCGCCATAACTTTCGGGTGAATAAACAAACCGTCCGAGAGGTCAAATCACTTTATTAATCGAGGAACATTCCGGAACAGCAAGATCTCATTACAGGTCAAGCTGAGTCAGCGATGCGAGCGCACGACCAGTGTTAACGGTGCACACGATGGCGGAGAACGAGAGGTTCAGGGAGGAGGCACAGGGAAAGCGTTCGAGGATCCCCAGACCGAGCGAATCAAAGCAGATTGTAGGGAACTCAAACCATGGGCAGTGCAGGGATTCACTTCACATCCCTGCATCAAATCAAACATTCCATCAACACGCAGCTCCGAGGGGCAACACTGACAGTTTCACAGCTCTCTCTTGGTCCAGTGGTCACCCTCTGTCCAAGGGTCACTCCCTGTCCAGGGGTCACTCTATGTCCAAGTGCAATTCTCCAATATTACTCTCTGTCCGGTCATCTGAACTGTCTGTTCAGGGCTCACCACTGATGTTACTCTCTGGCCAGAGTTCACTCCCTGTCCAGGGGTCACTCCCTGTCCAGGGGTCACTCTCTGATGTTGCTCTCTGCCCAAGGGTCACTCTCTGTCCAGGGGTCACTCTCTGATGTTACTCTGTATCCAGTGGTCACTCTCTGTCCAGGGAACACTCTCCAATGTTACTCTCTGTCCAGTAGTCACTGTCTGTTCAAGGTTCATACTGATGCTATTCTCTGTCCCGGTGTCCCTCTCTGTCTGGTGGTCACCTTCTGCCCAGCGGTCACTCTTTGTCCAGTGGTCACTCTCTGTCCAAGGGTCAATCTCTGATGTTACTCTTTGTCCAGTGGTCACCCTCTACCCAAGGGTCACTCTCCAATGTTACCCTGTCCAGGGGTCACTTTCTGTCCAATGTTACTCTCTAATATTACTCTCTGTCCTGAGGCCACTCACCGTCCAGCAGTGACTCCCTACTCAGGGATCACTCTCAGTCCAATGGTCGCTCTCTGTCCTGGGGGTCACTCTCTGTCCAGCGGTCACTCTCTGCCCAGGGATCATTCTCTATGTTACTCTCTGTCTCCGGCTGGTGCTGGTATGGGAGGGGATGGGGGAGGGTGATACTGAACCTGGGTTTCACTGCCACGCACCCTGTGATTGGCCATCCTGCTGCTCAATGGTGATGGCCAGGTCCAAACACGGTGATCTCAGCGATTGCCAGAGAGGTGTGCCGACCGGGTATCACCACGGTGACGTATCGGCCGATCATCCCATTGCAGCTAAAGTGCTGTGTTTCTCCAGGACTGATGGACTCAACCACTCCACACCTGCCAACACAGAAACACAAGGACATTAGGAACAATAAGAGGCCATTCAGCCCCTCTAGACTTTTCTGCCAAATTCTAAGCCCCAACCCTATTTTCCCAGCTTTGCTCCATATCCCACAAAACCCTTGCCCAGTAAAATCTATTGAGCTCTATTTTGAAAGCTCTAATTGACTCCCAAAGCCCTCACCAAGAGGTTTTATGGGATTTGTAGTGCCCCCCCCCCCCCCCCCCCCCCCCCCCCCCCCCCCCCCCCCCCCCCCCCCCCCCCCCCCCCCCCCCCCCCCCCCCCCCCCCCCCCCCCCCCCCCCCCCCCCCCCCCACCCCCCCCCCCCCCCCCCCCCCCCCCCCCCCCCACCCCCCCCCCCCCCCCCCCCCCCCGGCCCCTGTAACAGGAGTTTGTCTGTAGTGGGAGTTTGCTTGCAGCAGGAGTTTGTCTGTAGTGGGAGTTTGCCTGCAGCAGGAGTTTGCCTCTGGCTAGTTTTCCTGTAGTGGGAATTTGTCAGCAGCTGGAGTTTACCTGTAGTGTGAGATTGCCCGTAACAGGAATTTGTCTGGAACAGGTGTTTGCAGCTGCAGTTTGGCTGTAGCAGGAGCTTGCCTTTAGTGAGGGTTTGCCTGTAGCGGGAGTTTGCTGTAGCTGGTGGTTTTGCCTGTAGTGGGAGTTTTTGCCTGCACCTAGAGCTTGACTGTAGCAGGGGTTTGCCTGTCACAGGAATTTTTCTATAGCTGAAGTTTGCCTGTAGTTGCCGTTTACCTGGCATTGGATTTGCCATTGTCTTCAAGCGAGTCTCCAATACGGACCTCTGCTCCGTTCAGGTCTCCCGGAACCCCGTCTATCCTGTTAGTGATGGACACGGTGCCCACCATAAAGGGGTGGAGAAGGTCCACCCTCCACCAGGGCTCCATCTCGGAGGTAGTGATGGAGCAGGAACCCAGGCTGCAGTCCGAGTTCACGTTCCCGTCTATTGCATTGATGGCATTCCCGAGATAATTTTCCAAGCTGGACTGAGTGGCTCTGCCTTGCAGGGCCAAGTTAATGTCTAAAGGTTAAACACAGAGATTTAGAGGGTTCCATAAACTTCTTGAAACATTACAATGAGCACCTTGTTCATTCTCCCTCCATGGGGAACTGCACTGTTAGGGTGTGGCTTACCTTCAGACTCCACATGTTCTCCTGGCCAATCTTCCATTCTCCCTAACCCTCAACTCAGTTAAAACTCTGCTGCACATATCCTAAATTACACTGAGTCCTGTTCGCCCACCACCCATAAGACCATAAGACATAGGGGCAGAAATTATGCCAATCGGCCCATCGAGTCTGCTCCGCCATTCAATCATGGCTGATAAGTTTCTCAACCCCCTTCTCCCGCCTTCTCCCCTTAACCTTTGATCTCCTTACTAATCAAGAACCTATCTATCTCGGTCTTAAATACACTCAATGATCTGGCCCCACAGCCTTCTGTGGCAATGAGTTCCATAGATTCACCACTCGCTGGCTAAAGAAGTTTCTCCTCATCTCTGTTCTAAAAGGTCTTCCCTTTACTCTGAGGCTGTGCCCTCGGGTCCTAGTCTCCCCTACTAATGGAAACATCTTCCCCACGTCCACTCTATCCAGGCCTTTCAGTATTCTGTAAGTTTCAATCAGATCCCCCCTCATCCTTCTAAACTCCATCGAGTATAGACCCAGCGTCCTCAAACGTTACTCATATGTTAAGCCTTTCATTCCTGGGGTCATTCACGTGAACCTCCTCTGGACCCTCTCCAGGGCCAGCACATCCTTCCTGAGATACGGGGCCCAAAATTGCTCACGATATTCTAAATGTGGTCTGACCAGAGCCTTATAAAGCCTCAGCAGCACATCCCTGCTTTTATATTCTAGTCCTCTCGAAATAAATGCCAACATTGCATTTGCATTCCTAACCACCGACTCACCCCTGGTCTCAGTTCCCTGCATTGGCTCCCAGTCAGGCAATGCCTCGATTTTAAAATCGATCAGTGTCTGTCTTTCTCCCATAAGCACTCTCTCTTCATCCCTCTCCACTTCTCTATCTCTTTACCCCGCTCCCTCTTTCTCTCTGTGTCACTGTCCTTTTCTTTCTCTCTCCCTCCGATTCTCCGCTCTGCATCCCACCTCAGACTCATATCCATCCCGGAAAACCGGCTTGCTCCTTACCTGGATCAACATGGGCTTTTCCTAATCCAGACACCACTAGAAGAACAGCAAAAACTTGGAGGAGCATCCTGCGGAGAGACAGACGGGGATTTAACACCTGGTCTACTTACACCTCACAAATAATTCCTCAAATTTACAGCTCTTCCCAGTTATCATCAGCTCAGGGACCTTACACAATCTGAGAAAGACCAGTTAATGGCTGCCCTTATCTTGGTACCAGGGGATGGATCTGGGCAGATGGAGGAGTATCAGTGGGAGGGGATTTGAGTGATAGTGATCAGAATTCAGATTTGCTCAACTTAGATTCATCATCATTATGGAAAAGATTAAAGATAGACCAGGAATGTGACCACCGACACACGGTATCAGCAGTGTGTGTACCATCTACAAGATGCACTGCAGGAACTCACCAAGGCTCCTCAGACAGCACCTTCCAAACCCACGACCACTACCATCTAGAAGGACAAGGGCAGCAGATAGATGGGAACACCACCACCTGGATGTTCCCCTCCAAGTCACTCACCATCCTGACTTGGAAACATATCGCTGTTCCTTCACTGTCGCTGGGTCAAAATCCTGGTACTCCCTCCCTAACAGCACTGTGGGTGTACTTACATCCATTTTATTTAACCCTTTCATGGTACCACGAGACATACCCCGCATTTGTTGCCCATGCCTGATTGTCCTTGAACTGAATGACTTGCTCGGCCATTTCAGAGGGCATCAACCACATTGCTGTGGGTCTGGAGTCACATGTAGGCCAGACCAGGTAAGGATGGCAGATTTCCTTCCCTAACAGGCATTAGTGAACCAGATGGATTTTTACAACAACTGATAATGGTTTCATGGTCACCGTTACTGAGGCTAGTTAAGGTTCCACGTTCGTTGTTTAAATTTAAGTTCCACTCCCAGGTGCCCCCTGTAAATATTAACACACTCCCGGGGGCCGCCTGTAAATATTAACACACTCCCGGAGACCCCCTGTAAATATTAATACACTCCCGGAGACCCCCTGTAAATATTAACACGCTCCCGGAGACCCCCTGTAAATATTAACACACTCACAGAGACCCTCTGTAAATATTAACACACTCCCGGAGACCCCCTGTAAATATTAACACACTCCCGGAGACCCCCTGTAAATATTAACACGCTCCCGGAGACCCCCTGTAAATATTAACACACTCACAGAGACCCTCTGTAAATATTAACACACTCCCGGAGACCCCCTGTAAATATTAACACACTCCCGGAGACCCCCTGTAAATATTAACACACTCCCGGGGGCCGCCTGTAAATATTAACACACTCCCGGAGACCCCCTGTAAATATTAACACACTCCCGGAGACCCCCTGTAAATATTAACACACTCCCGGAGACCCCCTGTAAATATTAACACACTCCCGGAGACCCCCTGTAAATATTAACACACTCCCGGAGACCCCCTGTAAATATTAACACACTCACAGAGACCCCCTGTAAATATTAACACACTCCCGGGGACCCCCTGTAAATATTAACACACTCCCGGAGACGCCCTGTAAATATTAACACACTCCCGGTGACCCCCTGTAAATATTAACACACTCCCGGAGACGCCCTGTAAATATTAACACACTCCCGGAGACGCCCTGTAAATATTAACACACTCCCGGGGACCCCCTGTAAATATTAACACACTCCCGGGGACCCCCTGTAAATATTAACACACTCCCGGAGACGCCCTGTAAATATTAACACACTCCCGGTGACCCCCTGTAAATATTAACACACTCACAGAGACCCCCCTGTAAATATTAACACACTCCTGGAGACCTCCTGTAAATATTAACACTCTCCCGGTGACCCCCTGTAAATATTAACACACTCCCGGAGACCCCCTGTAAATATTAACACACTCCCGGAGACCCCCTGTAAATATTAACACACTCCCAGAGACCCCCTGTAAATATTAACACACTCCCGGAGACCTCCTGTAAATATTAACATACTCCCGGAGACTCCCTGTAAATATTAACACACTCCCAGAGACCTCTGTAAATATTAACACACTCACAGAGACCCTCTGTAAATATTAACACACTCCCGGAGACCCCCTGTAAATATTAACACACTCCCGGAGACCCCCTGTAAATATTAACACACTCACAGAGAACCCCTGTGAATATTAACACACTCCCGGGGACCCCCTGTAAATATTAACACACTCCCGGAGACGCCCTGTAAATATTAACACACTCCCGGAGACGCCCTGTAAATATTAACACACTCCCGGTGACCCCCTGTAAATATTAACACACTCCCGGAGATGCCCTGTAAATATTAACACACTCCCGGAGACGCCCTGTAAATATTAACACACTCCCGGGGACCCCCTGTAAATATTAACACACTCCCGGAGACCCCCTGTAAATATTAACACACTCCCGGAGACCCCCTGTAAATATTAACACACTCCCGGTGACCCCCTGTAAATATTAACACACTCACAGAGACCCCCCTGTAAATATTAACACACTCCCGGAGACCCCCTGTAAATATTAACACTCTCCCGGTGACCCCCTGTAAATATTAACACACTCCCGGAGACCCCCTGTAAATATTAACACACTCCCGGAGACCCCCTGTAAATATTAACACACTCCCAGAGACCCCCTGTAAATATTAACACACTCCCGGAGACCCCCTGTAAATATTAACACACTCACGGAGACACCCTGTAAATATTAACACACTCCTTGGGGCCCCCTGTAGATATTAACACACTCCCGGAGACCCCCTGTAAATATTAACACACTCCCGGAGACCCCCTGTAAATATTAACACACTCCTTGGGGCCCCCTGTAAATATTAACACACTCCCGGAGACCCCCCTGTAAATATTAACACACTCCCAGAGACCCCCTGTAAATATTAACACGCTCCCGGAGACCCCCTATAAATATTAACACATTCACAGAGACCTCTGTAAATATTAACACACTCCCGGAGACCCCCTGTAAATATTAACACACTCACAAAGACCCCCTGTAAATATTAACACACTCCCGGAGACCCCCTGTAAATATTAACACGCTCCCGGAGACCCCCTGTAAATATTAACACACTCCCGGAGACCCCCTGTAAATATTAACACGCTCCCGGAGACCCCCTGTAAATATTAACACGCTCCCGGAGACCCCCTGTAAATATTAACACGCTCCCGGAGACCCCCTGTAAATATTAACACACTCCCGGAGACACCCTGTAAATATTAACACACTCCCGGAGACCCCCTGTAAATATTAACACGCTCCCGGAGACCCCCCTGTAAATATTAACACACTCCCGGGGACCCCCTGTAAATATTAACACACTCACAGAGACCCCCTGTAAATATTAACACACTTCCGGGGACCCCCTGTAAATATTAACACACTCACAGAGACCCCCTGTAAATATTAACACACTCCCGGGGACCCCCTGTAAATATTAACACACTCACAGAGACCCCCTGTAAATATTAACACACTCCCGGAGACCCCTTGTAAATATTAACACACTCACAGAGACACCCTGTAAATATTAACATACTCCCGGAGACCCCCTGTAAATATTAACACACTCCCGGAGACCCCCTGTAAATATTAACACACTCCCGGGGACCCCCTGTAAATACTAACAAACTCCCGGAGACCCCCTGTAAATATTAACACACTCCCGGAGACCCCCTGTAAATATTAACACACTCACAGAGACCCCCTGTAAATATTAACACACTCCCGGGGACCCCCTGTAAATATTAACACACTCACAGAGACCCCCTGTAAATATTAACACACTCCCGGTGACCCCCTGTAAATATTAACACACTCACAGAGACCCCCTGTAAATATTAACACACTCCCGGGGACCCCCTGTAAATATTAACACACTCACAGAGACCCCCTGTAAATATTAACACACTCCCGGAGACCCCTTGTAAATATTAACACACTCACAGAGACACCCTGTAAATATTAACATACTCCCGGAGACCCCCTGTAAATATTAACACACTCCCGGGGACCCCCTGTAAATATTAACACACTCCCGGGGACCCCCTGTAAATATTAACACACTCCCGGGGACCCCCTGTAAATATTAACACACTCCCGGGGACCCCCTGTAAATATTAACACACTCCCGGGGACCCCCTGTAAATATTAACACACTCCCGGAGACCCCCTGTAAATATTAACACACTCCCGGGGACCCCCTGTAAATATTAACACACTCCCGGAGACCCCCTGTAAATATTAACACACTCCCGGAGACCCCCTGTAAATATTAACACACTCCCGGGGACCCCCTGTAAATATTAACACACTCCCGGAGACCCCCTGTAAATATTAACACACTCCCCGGGACCCCCTGTTAATATTAACACGCTCCCGGAGACCCCCTGTAAATATTAACACACTCACAGAGACCAGCTCACACTAAACACAGGCTACAATTGTCACTGTCTTGTGCAATGTTTGGCATTTTATGTTGGTTTTTTGGTGAAGATGTGCAGCTTGACTCGTACTTCGGTCGCTCTTACCTGGTGAGTTTGTTTCCAAGGGTGTGGATGAGCTGGCTCTGCAGATGCTCTGCTGGTTAATGTTGCTGTCGTTCCTCATTTATAATCCCCACCTCATCTCTGAGATTCCACCTGTGACACAATGTATTGGTCAGCAGACAGCTCTTCAGCGTGGGACATTGCAACAGAGGGGGAGATGAGGTTGAGGGATTGTGAAACCAGTAAACAAAGTAAACTATCTGGTAATCAAAATAAAGTGAGAGTGAGAGACAGTGACCAAGAGGGAAGAGAGAGAGAGCTACAGAGACAGAGAGAGAGGGAGAGCTACAGAGACAGAGAGAGAGGGAGAGCTACAGAGACAGAGAGAGAGAGAGAGAGAAAACACAAGAACACAAGGAATAGGAGCAGGAATAGGCCACTCAGCCCATCCAGCCTGTTCCGCCATTCAGGACCATCATGGCCGATCTTGGGCTTCAACCCCATTTTCCCGCTCACTCCCCGTAACCGTTCATTCCCCGAGACACCAAAAATCTGTCTTTCCCAGCCTTAAACAGATCCAACGATGGAGCACCCACAATCCTCTGGGGGAGAGAATTCCAAATATTCACAACCCTATGGGGAGAGAGTGGGGCAGTGGGATTAGTTTCGGGATAGATACAGGGCTATGGGGAGAGAACGGGGCAGTGGGATTAGTTTAGGGATTGATACAGGGCTATGGGGAGAGAGTGGGGCAGTGAGATTAGTTTGGGATTGATACAGGGCTATGGAGAGAGAGTGGGGCAGTGGGATTAGTTTGGGATTGATACAGGGCTATGGGGAGAGAGTGGGGCAGTGGGATTAGTTTGGGATTGATACAGAGCTATGGAGAGAGAGTGGGGCAGTGAGATTAGTTTGGGATTGATACAGGGCTATGGAGAGAGAGTGGGGCAGTGGGATTAGTTTGGGATTGATACTGGGCTATGGGGAGAGAGTGGGGCAGTGGGATTAGTTTGGGGATTGATACAGGGCTATGGGGAGAGAACGGGGCGGTGGGATTAGTTTGGGATTGGTACAGGGCTATGGGGAGAGAGTGGGGCAGTGGGATTAGTTTGGGATTGATACAGGGCTATGGGGAGAGAGTGGGGCAGTGGGATTAGTTTGGGATTGATACAGGGCGAGGGGGAGAGAGTGGGGCAGTGGCATTAGTTTGGGATTGATACAGGGCTATGGGGAGAGAGTGGGGCAGTGGGATTAGTTTGGGATTGATACAGGGTTATGGGGAGAGAGTGGGGCAGTGGGATTAGTTTGGGATTGATACAGGGCTGTGGGGAGAGAGTGGGGCAGTGGGATTAGTTTGGGATTGATACAGGGCTATGGGGAGAGAGTGGTGACAGTGGGATTAGTTTTGGATTGATACAGGGCTATGGGGAGAGAGCGGGACAGTGGGATTAGTTTGGGATTGATACTGGTTTTTGGGAGAGAGAGTGGGATTATTTTGGGATTGATACTGGTTTTCGGGAGAGAGAGTAGGATTATTTTGGGATTGATACTGGTTTTCGGGAGAGAGAGTGGGATTATTTTGTGATTGATACTGATTTTCAGGAGAGAGAGTGGGATTAGTCTGGGATTGATACTGGTTTTCGGGAGAGAGAGTGGGATGAGCTTGCTTCTATCTGGATCACAGGGATCGCAGTTTCCGGCTAACGGAATGTGGGATAAACTGACAGGAAAAATCCAAAGCTGTGACGCGTACCGATGGTCATGTTACAGTACACCCTCCCCAGTATCCGGCTTGTCCCACAATTCTCCCTTTCAGTGTGTTCACTTCAGTAATTTCCAGAAGTATTCGAAGGGTTAACTGTTGCCAAATCTAGACCTCCCTGGTTGTCTAGAGGAATACAGGGGAAGATCAAACAGAAAAAGAAAGCGTACGATAGGCACAAAGAACTAAGCACTGCAGATAGCCTAGACGAATATCGGAAGTGCAGGGACGAAGTAAAAAAGGAAATAAGGAAATCAAAGACAGGGCATGAAAAAAGATTATCAAGTAAAGTTAAAGATAACCCAAAGATGTTTTACCAATACATTAATGCTAAAAGGTTAGTTAAGGAAAAAGTGGGACCTATCAGAAATGAAGATGGAAACTTGTGTGTAGATGCAGAGGCTGTGGGAAGGGTTTTGAATGAATATTTTGTCTCTGTGTTTACAAAGGAAAGGGAGGATGTAGATATAGTAGTCCAGGAGGAACACTGCGAGATATTGGACAGGATAGTCATAAAGAGAGAGGAAGTACTCGAAGGGTTGAAATCCTTGAAAGTTGATAAGTCACCAGGGCCAGATGGATTGTTTCCGAAGCTGCTGAAGGAAGTCAGGGAGGAGATAGCAGATGCTCTGAGGATGATTTTCCAATCTTCACTAGATACAGGGGAGGTACCGGAGGACTGGAGAAATGCAAACGTAGTTCCATTGTTTAAAAAGGGATCAAAGGAAATGCCAAACAATTATAGGCCAGTTAGTCTTACATCGATGGTGAGCAAATTAGTAGAATCAATCCTGAGAGATAGGATTAACTGTCATGTGGAAAGGCATGGACTAGTCAGGGATGGTCAGCATGGATTTGTTAAAGGAACGTCTTGCCTCACAAATTTGATTGAATTCTTTGAGGAAGTGACAAGAAGAGTTGATGAAGGTAGTGCAGTGGATGTTGTGTACATGGATTTTAGCAAGGCATTTGACAAGGTCCCACATGGCAGATTGGTCAGGAAAGTAAAAGCCCATGGGATTCAGGGTAATGTGGCAAACTGGATAAATGGTTGGCTTTGTAACAGGAAACAAAGGGTAATGGTCAATGGATGCCCTTGTGAATGGAAAGTTGTCTCAAGTGGTGTTCCACAGGGCTCGGTGTTGAGACCCTTGCTGTTTGTGTTATATATTAACGATCTGGACGTGTACGTGGGGGGCAAGATTGGGAAATTTAGTGTAGTGTAGTGTAGTGGATAGTGTAGAGGATAGCCATAATCTCCAAAACGATATAGATGGGTTGGTGGAGTGGGCGGTAAAGTGGCAGATGGATTTTAACATACAGAAGTGTGAGGTCATATATTTAGGGAGGTCAAACAGTTATAGGGATTACAAAATAAATGGGAATATACTAAGAGGGTAGATGAAGTGAGAGATCTTGGCGTACAAGTACACAGGTCCCTGAAGGCAGCAGTTCAAGTAGACAAGGTTGTAAAGAAGGCATATGGAATGCTCTCCTTCATTGGCAGAGGTATAGAATATAAAAGTAAGGATATAATGTTGGAATTGTATAAAACACTGGTGAGGCCACAACTGGAGTATTGTGTGCAGTTCTGGTCACCACATTACAGGAAGGACGTAATAGCTCTGGAGAGAGTGCAGAGGACATTTACAAGAATGTTGCCAGGGTTAGAAAAGTGTAGCTACGAGGAGAGATTGGATAGGTTGTGGTTATTTTCCTTAGAACAAAGAAGGCTGAGGGGTGACTTGATTGAGGTGTACAAAATTATGAGGGGAATAGAGAGAGTGAACAGTATCAAATTGTTTCCCTTGGTGGAGAATTCTAGAACCAGGGGACATAGATTCAAGATAAATGGCAGAAGGTGTAGGGGGGACATGAGGAAGAACTTTTTTATGCAGAGGGTAGTGGGTGTCTGGAATTCGCTGCCCAAGTTGGTGGTAGAGGCAGAAACTCTAAACTCTTTTTAAAAAGTACCTGGATCTGCACCTAAAGTGCTGTAAACTGCAGGGCTATGGGCCGGGTGCAGGAAGGTGGGATTAGAAAGGGCACCTGGGTGTCCTCAGGCTGGCATGGACAAGATGGGCCGAATGGCCTCCTCCTGTGCTGTAACTTTTCTATGGTTCTATTGCATAAAATCAAGAATGATTCTTGAGAAATCACAGAGAAGGGTGATGTGTGATTGCCGGCTGCTTTAATCAGATCCTCAGGTCTAGTTTTGATCAGAAGTGAACATTTCGGACAGCAATGAACCGGGACTGAGCCCAACAACACCATCAAAATAAAATTCAGAAAATCATCAACGTCTGGATATTCCAGAATACCACAACCACTGGGCCTTGCACAATGTTACTGAAGAAATTCTGTATTTCTCATGTGTCGGTGCAGATTAGATGAGCTGAAGGGCCTCTTCTGCACTGTGTGATTCTGTGATTCTGTGATCTCAGAGTCTGGTGAGCCTTTGCTGCACTCCCTCCACGGCCAGTATATCCTTCCTTGCTCCAGGTGTGGTCTCACCAAGGCCCTGTACAATTGCAGCAAGACTTCCTCACTCTTGTAACCAAATGCCCGTGCATTAAAAGCTAACAAACCATTTGCTTTCCTAAATGTTTGCTGCATCTGAATGCCAACTTTTAGGCAATAATGGGGGAGGCAGATGCCTCGCGTAATTACAATAAAACCATTGTCGATTGTTGTAAAAACCCATCTGGTTCACTAATGTCCGTTAGGGAAGGAAATCTGCTGTCTTCACCTGGTCTGGCCTACATGTGACTCCAGACCCACAGCAACGTGGTTGTCTCTAAAATGACCCAGCAGCTACTCAGTTCTCAAGGGCAATTAGGGATGGGCAGCAATAGCTGGCCTAGAGAACGATGCACAGAACCCAGGACCGAATAGATTGGAATATTCTCTCTTATAACATCAGGTGTCAAACTCTCAATGAACTTTACAACTTATCATGAGTTAGTGCAGCAGCAAAGTACCACATTTCATCACATCCCATCAAACACTCCCAGGACAGATACAGCATAGGGTTAGATATAGAGTAAAGCTCCCTCTACACCTTCCCCATCAAACACTCCCAGGACAGGTACAGCACGGGGTTAGATACAGAGTAAAGCTCCTTCTACACTGTCCTCATCAAACACTCCCAGGACAGGTACAGCATGGGGTTAGATACAGAGTAAAGCTCCCTCTACACCGTCCCCATCAAACACTCCCAGGGCAGGTACAGCACGGGGTTAGATACAGAGTAAAGCTCCCTCTACGGAAGCTGATAAGTGTGTGACCTTCTCCTGATAGGGAATAGAATGCAGCATTCGTTCTAATGCTCTGGAATAAGTTTGGCTTTTCAAAAGTCCCAACAACCCTCAGTGGCTTTTCCCTGTTGTGAGGGTAAATTTTTAGCTTCTGTGAATTGCGGAGACCGGGTCAGTTCTGAAGTTTTCTGAATGTTTTGTCTCTATGATATTGACAGGTGATTGTATATCTCCGAGAACATGTACCTCTCTTCAGCCAATTGTCACTGTCATATGTGGCCTCTTTCTGTGTGGAAAAGAAAGCACAGACGGAATCGACATCAGCTACGTTCCCTTTCCACTTTTGCAAGTCTCATTCTTCTGTATGTGTTGGTCTTTGTAGTTGAATTCACTGATGAATGACAAACATGGTTGGGATAACTAGGGCTGTAGAGTGGGCTTTGAACTCAATAGAAGGGGATACATAGGCTTACAAAGCGGAATGATAAGGCAGCATTGCAGGGCAGCTATTTAGGTAATGATAGCCAGAGTGTGACAGGAAGGGACAGAGTGTACAAACATAAAAAAACAGCAGCAAGTAGGGTCAAAGGGGAAAAAATGGAACAAAGGCAAAATTAATGGCTCTTTACTTAAATGCACTTAGTATTCGGTACAAAATAAATAAATTATTGGCACAAATAGAGGTTAATGGGTATGATCTTATAGCCATTACGGAGACATGGTTACAGGGAGATCAAAGCTGGGAACTAAATATTCAGGGGTATGTGACTTTTTGAGAGGACAGGCAGGAAGAAAAGGGTAGTGGGGTAGCTTTGTTAGTACGAGATGGAATAAGTACGATAACAAGAAATGATCTTGGATCGGAACATGTAGAATCCGCATGGGTGGAGATAAGAAATAACAAGGGGAAGGAGACATTGGTGGGAGTAGTCTATAGGCCCCATGACAGTAGCTATACTGTAGGACAGTAGGATAATGAGGGCATGTAAAAAAGACAGCACATTAATCATGGGTGACTTTAATCTTCATGTAGACTGGGAAAGTCAACCTGGCAGAGGTAGCCATGAACAAGAATTCATAGAGTATATTCGGGACAGTTTCTTAGAACAATATGTTGTGAATCCAACCAGGGGTCAGGCTATTTTGGATCTGGTAATATATAATGAGGTAGGTTTAATAAATGATCTCAGAGTAAAAGACCCCCGAGGAAACAGTGACCATAACATGGTTTAATTTAGCATTCAGTTTGAGAGTGAGAAACTTGGGTTGGAAACAACTGTGCTAAACATAAATAAGGGTCATTACAAAGGAATGAGGGCAGAGTTGGCTGGAGTGGACTGGGAAAGGATAGGATTTTAGTAGAAGAAATGGTTAATGAACAATGGAAGACATTTAAGAAAATAATTCATGACTCTCAACAAAGATACATCCCAGTGAGGAAGAAGGATTCTAGAAAGGGGATAAACCAACTATGGTTAACCAAGTAAGTTAAGTATAGAATCAAATTGAAAGAAAAAACATACAATGTGGCAAAGATTAATGGTAATCCAAAGGATTGGGAAAGTTTTAAAAGCCAACAAAAGATGACCAAAAATAAATAAAGAGGGAGAAAATAAACTTTGAAGGTAAACTAGCAAATAATATAAAAACGGACAGTAAGAGCTTCTTAAAATATATAAAAAGGAAGAGAGAGACCAAAGTGAACATAGACCCATTAGAGAATGAGGCTGGGGAAATAATAATGGGGAACCAGGAAATGGCAGAGGAGTTGAATAAATACTTTGCTTCAGTCTTCACAGTAGAAGACACTAATAGCATTCCAAAAATACTAAATAATCAAGGGGCAAAAGAAGTGGAGGAAATAAATACAATAACTTTCACTAGAGAAAAAATACTATGGAAACTAATGGGGCTAAAGGCCGATAAGTCTCCTGGACCTGATGGGTTACATCCTAGGATATTAAAGGAAGTAGTTACAGAGATAGAGGATGCACTGGTAGTAATCTTCCAAGAATCCTTAGATTCTGGAAAAGTCCTAGAGGATTGGAAAACTGCCGATGTAACACCCTTATTCAAAAAGGGAGGGAGACAAAAAAACAGGTAACTATAGGCCAGTTAGCTTAACATCTGTCATTGGGAAAATGTTAGAGTCTATTATAAAGGATGTAATAGCAGAGCATTTAGAAATGCATAATCTAATCAAGCAGAGTCAGCATGGCTTCATGAAGGGGAAATCATGCCTGACAAATTTATTAGAATTCTTTGAGGAGGTAACAAGCAGGATAGATAAAGGGGAACCAGTAGATGTAATATATTTGGATTTCCAAAAGGCGTTTGATAAGGTACCGCACAAAAGGCTTCTTAATAAGATAAAAGCCCATGGTGTTGGGGGTAGTATATTAGCATGGATAGAGGATTGGTTCACTAATAGAAGACAGAGAGTTGGGATATGGGGGGCATTTTCAGGATGGCAACCTGTAACTAGTGGATGCCACTGGGATCAGTGCTGGGGCCACAATTATTTACAATATATATTAATGACGTGGATGAGGGAAGTGAATGTACTATCGCCAAGTTTGCGGATGATACAAAAATAGGTGGGAAGGCAAGTGGTGAGGATGACACAAGGAGTCTACAGAGGGATACAGACAGGTTAAGTGAGTGGGAAAAAAAGTGGCAGATGGAATATAATGTGGGAAAATGTGAGGTTATGCACTTTGGCAGGAAGAATAGAGGAGCTGAATATAATCTAATGTCCTTCAGGGAAGGAAATTGGCCATCCTTACCTGGTCTGGCCTACATGTGACTGCAAACCCACAGCAATGTTGTTAACTCCTAACTGCCCTTTGAACAAGGGCAATTAAGGATGGGCAATAAATGCTGGCATAGCCAGCGACGCCCCCATCCCATGAATGAATCTTAAAAAAAAATAAATGGAGAAAGACTGCAGGAGGCTGCAGCACAGAGGGATTTGGGGGTCCTGGTGCATGAATCCCAAAAAGCTAACATATAAGTTCAACAGGTAATAGGGAAGGCAAATGGAATGTTGGCCTTTATTTCAAAAGGAATGCAGTATAAAAATAGGGAAGTCTTGCTAAAACTATACAAGGCACTAGTTAGACCACACCTAGAACACTGTGAACTGTTTTGGTTCCCTTATCTAAGGAAAGATATACTGGGACTTACCGCAGAGGGCTGTAGAGGCTGGGTCATTAAATATATTCAAGGCTGAGATAGACAGATTTTTAATCAGTAAGAGAATCAAGGGTCATGGGGAAAAGGCAGGAAAGGGGCTGAGATAGAGGTTCAAACATTCAAGTCAGGCATGAAGAAATTAACCAGAGACTCCATAGTGACCGAGCTAACACATTTCCTTTTCCATTATAGAACCACCCCTCACACAGCAACAGGCGTCTCGCCTGTGGAATTGTTGATGAATCGCTGTCTCAGAGCAAGATTGAGCTTAGTAACGCCAAATTTAGTGGGGGTGGTGGGGAAGGTGGAAAGGAGTCAGGGAAGACAGAAAACTGGACATGGCTGGCATAGTCATGACAGGAAATTTACCGTAGGAGAGACGGTATATGTGAAGAATTTCGGTGAAAGACCCAAGTGGTTATCGGGTGAAATAAGTGCAGTGACTGGATCTCTTTCTCACCATGTGAAAGTAGAAAACCAAATCATACGGAGACATATAGATCAGACAAGGAGGAGAGAAACAAAGTACCAGGAAATGATTCCTCCAGTGTTCACGACTGAGTCAATGTCTCCTGTTGAAAGGACGCAACTGAGCACAGACGTGTCTGAAGGGTCGGCTGTACCCGCGGGAGTTGAGGAAACAGGTTGGCAGGTGTCCACCGAAGAACCTGATGTTCGGACAACACCAGAAAAAGCAGGTTCCTGACAAAACACCTGAAGCTGTGGGTGTGAGATTTTCTACACGCAACAGGAAACCCCCAGAAAGACTGAAGGTGTAAATTAATTCCTGTGTAAATAATTTGATATTTTGAGAAGAATTGTAACTGTAAAATGTATTTTTTGAGTAAAGGGGGAGGGATGTGGTAATCTAATGTGTAATATACCTTTAACAAGAATGTTATAATCGAAGATCACATGATCTTACTATCCAATAGCAGAGTAGTGCGGGCGACCTCAGTAGTCAGTAGTCTACAGTTAGAGTCTGTAATGTAGAAACATGGTTTGAGTTGTAAGCGCACAAGTGTAGCTGTTGAGTTCCTTGGTAAATAAATAGTGTGCTCTCAATAAGAACTGTCTGCTGATCTACTTTGTCTATGGTACCAACTTGGTCATCCCAAAACAAGCGTATAACCCGGATCCATTAGTCCAGCTAACTAGTCCAACTCCCCCTTTAGTGAGGTTGGGAATGGCATTAAACAGGAAATTAGAGACGCGTGCAATAAAGGGACATCTGTAATTATGGGTGACTTTAATCTGCATATAGATTGGGCAAATCAAATTAGTAACAATACCGTAGAGGAGGAATTCCTGGAGTGTATACGGGATGGTTTTCTGGACCAATACGTTGAGGAACCAACGAGAAAACAGGCCACCCCAGACTGGGTATTGTGTAATGAGAAAGGAATAATTGGCAATCTAGTTGTGCCAGGCCCCTTGGGGATGAACGACCATAATATGATAGAATTCTTCATCAAGATGCAGAGTGACGTAGTTGATTCTAAGACTCGGGTCCTGAATCTTAATAAAGGAAACTACGATGCTATGAGACGCGAGTTGTCTATGATGGATTGGGAAACGTTACTTAAAGGGATGACGGTGGATAGGCAATGGCAAACATTCAAAGAGCACCTGGGTGAACTGCAACAATTGTTTATTCCTGTCTGGCACAAAAGTAAAACAGGAAAGGTGGCCAATCCATGGCTTACAAGAGAAATTAGAGATAGTATTAGATCCAAGGAAGAGGCATACAAATTGGCCAGAAAAAACAACAGACCTGAGGATTGGGAGCAGTTTAGAATTCAGCAAAGGAGGACCAAGGGATTGATTAAGAAGGGGAAAATAGAGTACGAGAGTAAGCTTGCAGGGAACATAAAAACTGACTGTAAAAGTTTCTATAGGTATGTGAAGAGAAAAAGATTGGTGAAGACAAATGTAGGTCCCTTACAGTCAGAAACAGGGGAATTTATAATGGGGAACAAAGAAATGGCTGACCAAGTAAATACACACTTTGGTTCTGTCTTCACAAAGGAGGACACTAATAACATACCAGAAATGTTGGGGAACACAGGGTTTAGTGAGAGGGAGGAACTGAAAGAAATCAGTATTAGTAGTGAAATGGTGTTGGGGAAATTGATGGGATTGAAGGCCGATAAATCCCCGGGGCCTGATAATCTACATCCCAGAGTACTTAAGGAAGTGGCCCTAGAAATAGTGGATGCATTGGTGGTCATCTTCCGAGATTCTATAGACTCTGGAACAGTTCCTACAGATTGGAGGGTAGCTAATGTAACCCCACTATTTAAAAAGGGAGGTAGAGAGAAAACAGGGAATTATAGACCAGTCGGCCTGACGTCGGTAGTGGGGAAAATTCTAGAGTCTATTATAAAAGATTTAATAGCTGAGCACGTGGAAAACAGTGGCAGATTCGGGCAGAGTCAGCATGAATTTACGAAAGGGAAATCATGCTTGACAAATCTACTGGAATTTTTCAAGGATGTAACTAGTAGAGTTGATGAGGGGGAGCCAGTGGATGTTGTTTATTTGGACTTTCAGAAGGCTTTCGACAAAGTCCCACATAAGAGATTGGTGTGTAAAATTAAAGCGCATGGGATTGGGGGTAGTGTATTGAGATGGATAGAAAACTGGTTGGCAGACAGGAAACAAAGAGTAGGAATAAACGGGTCTTTTTCCGAATGGCAGGCAGTGACTAGTGGGGTACCGCAGGGATCGGTGCTGCGACCCCAGTTATTCACAATACATATTAATGATTTAGATGAGGGAACTAAATGTAATATCTCCAAATTTGCAGATGACACAAAGCTGGGTGGGAGGGTGAGCTGTGAGGAGGATGCAGAGATGCTTCAGTGTGATTTGGACAAGCTGAGTGAGTGGGCAAATGCATGGCAGATGCAGTATAATGTGGATAAATGTGGGGTTATCCACTTTGGTAGCAAAAACAGGAAGGCAGATTATTATCTGAATGGCTATAAGTTGAGAGATGGGAATGTGCAACGAGACCTGGGTGTCCTCGTACACCAGTCGCTGAAGGTAAGCATGCAGGTGCAGCAGGCGGTAAAGAAGGCAAATGGCCTTCATAGCCAGAGGATTCGAGTACAGGAACAGGGATGTCTTGCTGCAATTGTACAGGGTCTTGGTGAGACCACACCTGGAATATTGTGTGCAGTTTTGGTCTCCTTATCTAAGGAAGGATGTACTTGCTATAGAGGGAGTGTAGCGAAGGTTTACCAGACTGATTCCTGGGATGGCGGGACTGACATATGAGGAGAGATTGAGTCGGTTAGGGTTATATTCGCTGGAGTTCAGAAAAATGACGGGGGATCTCATAGAAACCTATAAAATTCTAACAGGACTAGACAGGGTAGATGCAGGAAGGATGTTCCCGATGGTGGGGGAGTCCAGAACCAGGGGTCACAGTCTGAGGATATGGGGTAGACCATTTAGGACTGAGATGAGGAGAAATTTCTTCACCCAGAGAGTGGTGAGCCTGTGGAATTGGTTACCACAGAAAGTAGTTGAGGCCAAAACATTGTATGTTTTCAAGAAGGAGTTAGATGTAGCTCTTGGGGTGAAAGGGATCAAAGGGTATGGGGAGAAAGCGGGAACAGGTTATTGAGTTGGATGATCAGCCATGATCATAATGAATGGCGGAGCAGGCTCGAAGGGCCGAATGGCCTACTCCTGCTCCTAGTTTCTATGTTTCTAAACTAGTGACCAGGATCCAGCATCCTGCGTGTCTGAAGATGACTGTTCCATCAGTTGTAATCCTCTCTGGCATCAAATAGGAAAAGCAATAGATTTTTCCTTCTGTTCTCCAATGGCCAAAACTTCCCCACGTCCCCTTCAAAATGCTGTGACCATTTTTGCCAACGTGGGGATACAGAGGATGGTTCCAAACGTGCTTCAAAAAGGGAATAGTTCACCATACACAATGCCATTTTCATCCATCATCAGAATGGAACCTCCCTGTAAAAACTTTCCTGCTCGTGAGGTCTGAACACAGCCTGAGTGTCTCTCAAATTCCATAGTTTAAAACGCTGTGTTTTTTTAATTCATTCCTGGGATGTGGGTGTCACAGGCTGGGTCAGCATTTATTGCCCCCCTTAATTGCCCTTCTTCAGAGGGCATTTAAGAGTCAACCACATTGCTGTGGGTCTGGAGTCATGTGTAGGCCAGACCGGGTAAGGACAGCAGGTTTCCTTCCCTAAAGGGCAGTAGGTTTTACGACAATCGGCAACGTTTTCATGGTCATGATCGGCCTTTTAATTCCAGATTTTTACTGAATCCAAATTTCACCATCTGCCCTGGTGGGATTTAACCCGGGTCCCCCCCAGAGCATAACCCTGGGTCTCGGGATTACTCATCCAGTGAGAATACCGCTACACCAGAAAAAACCTCACACCTTCTTATTTTACACTGTCCTCATCATCAGTGCGAGATTCTTGGTGATTTTAACAGCCAGGGATACCTTAGGAAGAGCTGAAGCAAACATTATCTCCTTAATTCAAACAGCTCCACCACACTCCCTCTGCTGGTACAATTCTGTGCGGTAGCTTCAAGTGAACATTGTGCACCTGGCAATTTCAAAGCACATCTCATGCTCCCTTCGTCCAAGCAGACTTTGTCCTTCTAGAGATGAGAGATTAGATATTTAAGTAATGCACCTGGACCACTGTGTGCAGTTTTGGTCCACGTATCTAAGGAAGGATACGCTTGCCATAGAGGGAGCGCAGCGGAGGTTCACCAGACCGATCCCTGGGATGGCGGGACTGTCTTATGGGGGGAGATTGAGGAGACTGGGCCTGTATTCTCTAGAGTTTGGACGAATGAGAGGCGACCTCACTGAAACTCACAAAATTCTGAATGGGAGTGACAGGGTGGATGCAGGAAGGATGTTCCCCTGGGTGGGGGGGGTCTAGGACCAGGGGACACAGTCTCAGAATAAGGGGCAGGTCATTTAGGATTGAGATGAGGAGGAATTTCTTCTCTCTGAGGGTTGTGAACCTTTGGAATTCTCTACCCCAAAGGCTGTGGAAACTCAGTCATTGAGTCTGTTCAAGACAGAGTTCGATAGATTTCTAGATACCCATGAGTTCAGGTACAGGGATAGTGTGGGAAGGTGGTGTTGAGATAGTAGATTAGCCATGACCTAGTTAAATGGTGGAGCTGGTTCAGTGAGCTGAATGGCCCCACTGCTCCTATTGCCAAAAATGTGAAGTTGCAACCATTACATAGCTTTCATCTGTGATCTCATAAACTACCTACAACGAAGATCGATGAGAAGGCACCTGGTAGACATTTGCTCTGGCTGTGTTTGCATCCCTAAGGACCCTCCTTCCCCTGTCAGGGAGCCTCGTCACTAACGCTTCCCTCTTTGTAACCCTCAGCAGACTGAATCTAGAGCCACCACACGTTCCATTCTTCATCTCTTCACAGGACTCTGGCCGCAGGAGGTCCAGCAATCTCACCACCCGGCTTGGGAGGTGGTGGCAGAGGTGGTCAGTGCCAATGCTGCACAGAAGACCCACACACACACACACACACAGATAGACACCCACACACAGGCAGATAGACCCACACACACACAAACACACACACACAGATAGACACACACACACAGGCAGATAGACCCACACACACACACACACACACACAGATAGACACACACACACACAGATAGACACACACACACACACAGACAGACACACACACACAGATAGACGCCCGCACACAGATAGACGCACAGACACACACACAGATAGACACACAGACAGATAGACACACACACACACACAGATAGACACACCGACACAAATAGACAGACAGGCAGACCCACACACACACAGATAGACACACAGACACGGATAGACACACACACACACACACACCCAGATAGACACACAGACAAATAGACACACACACACACACACACACACAGATAGACACACACGCACAGGCAGACCCACACACACAGACACAGACACGGATAGACACACACACACACAGATAGACACACATGCACAGGCAGACCCACACAAACACAGATAGGCACACAGACACAGATAGACACACAGACACACTAACACACACACAGATAGGCACACACACACACACAATAGACACACAGTCACAGATAGACACACAGACATGCGTACAGATAGACACACAGACACAGATAGACACACAGACACACGCACAGATAGACACACAGACACAGATAGACACACACACACACAGATAGACACACACACACAGACAGAGACACACAGACACAGATAGACACACAGATACAGATAGACACACACACACACAGACAGATAGACACACACACACAGACAGATAGACACACAGACAGACACACACACAGATAGACACACAGACACAGATAGACACACACACAGACTGACGCACACACAGCTAGACACACAGACACAGACACACACAGATAGACACACACACACACAGATAGACACACAGTCACAGTTAGACACACAGACACATGCACAGATAGACACACAGACACAGATAGACACACAGACGCACTCAGTTAGACACACACACGCAGACTGACACACACACGGATAGACACACAGACACAGATAGACACCCAGACACACACACAGACACAGACTGACACACACAGATAGGCACACAGACACACACACACACAGACTGACACACAGACACAGATAGACACACAGAGGGACACATACAGACTGACACACACACTCACAAACCCATCACACATTCACTGGCATCTCACTCACTGCCAGCTCAAGGGACATCACCACTCACTCTCTCACACACACCCTCACATCTCCATCTGGCCTCCTCAGGAATCACCGTCTTGACAAAGATCAACATGTGTCCCCCACACACACCCTGGGATACCCTCCTTCCCCAGTACAGCCCTCACCCTGCAGCCTCTTCCCTTGCCTGAGGCCACTTCACCCCCTTCCCCAAGCAAACCCTCACCTTCCAGCTGGTGAAAAGCCCTCCCCTGCCTTACGGTTGGTCTGGGAGGTACAGACCTGCCTGTGAGACCCCCTAACAGTGATGTGGTGCTGCCTGTGAAGCCTGGCGCTGAGACTGTGGGTGCTGCCCGAAGCAAGGTGGGCAAACAAACCTCGAAGCCCCGAGCGGAGTGCGGCTGACCGGGGGCAGGCCTTATATACGCTGTTGTGAAACAGGTCGGTGTGCTTTCCCCGCTGCTGACGCGGGTGGACGATCCAGTGGGAGGGGGCGATTCTGGCGAGCTGGTCTAAAATGCGGACGTGTTAGGGACGCAGTCCGCCATTGGCGGGCGGAGCCAGACGGTCGCAAACTGGCTTCACGACATCGTGAAACCGATCTCGGGCCTTCCCACCAGATTGTCTGCTCACACCACCAAACACGCCCGACCCCAGCGGCCATAGGGTCTGATATTACACCCCACCCCCACCACCACCCTCACTTTGTACAAAAACCTCCCCACATTGTTCCAGTGAGTCCACACTGCACTTCCACAACACAAGCACGCGTGGGAAAAAATCTCAGCTCAACCTTCTCGAGCGTCCGTCCCCACAGCCCCACAGCAAGGGGCATCTCGCTCCGAGGCACTCCTTTCTCGGGGCGAGGGGGCTGGAGGGACGCTGCCAGGACATAGAGTCTTGACCACATTTGGGATTTGGGGGTGGCAGAAGCTCGCTCGGGTCACTGACGTCAGGATAGCGTCGCCAGGCTCACCCGGCGCTACACCATCGCAATAACACAGCCCCGGGCAGCCACGCAGCACATGCGGGGGTGGGGGGGTCCTTCAGAGCATTGCCAGAAACAATGGCGCACAAACTCAGGGACTGTCTCTAAATGGTCATTCACAAACAGAGACATTTCAACAAGGGACTGTCTCTAAACAGTTATTCCCAAATAGTGACACTGCAATAAGGGACTATCTCTAAATAGTGATGCTGCACTCAAGGACTGTCTCTAAATGATCATTCACAAATATTGACACTGTAATAAGGAACTGTCTCTAAATAGTCATTCATAAACAGTGGCATGGAAATAAGGGACTGTCTCTAAATAATCATTCACAAGTTGTGACTGCAATAAAGGACTGTCTCTAAGTAGTCATTCACAAATAGTGACGCTATAATAAGGGACAATTTCTAAATAGTCGCTCACAAATATTGATACCCAACAAGGGACAGTCTATGAATAGTCATTCACAAAGAGTGACAATACACTAAGGGACTGCCCCTAAATCGCAAAACTCAAATAGTGACACCGCAGTCAGGGACTGCCTCTAAATAATCATTCATAAATGGCGAGACTGCAGTCAGGGATTCTCTGCAAACGTAACACTTCAGTAAGGGACTGTCTCTAAATTTCAATACACAAATAATCATATTGCAGTAAAGGGCTGTCTCTAAATAGTCAAACAAACAATCATTTTTCCTATAGGCATTGTCTGCAATTGCTCACTTCCATTAACTGTACTAAAGTAAGGGATCATCTATAAATGTCCTTCAGTTTACTTTACAAACAGTAATGGTCAGATTGTGTTTGGGCATGGTGATTGAGACCAACAAAGATTGGATTTGAGCCTCATGTAAACCTAACACTTGTCAGGCTATTAAAAGTGACCCCATATGAAAAACAGAATGTTTATTAAAATTATTATTGTACATAGAATGAGATATACAGATTCTTAATTCAGTGTGTACAGTGAGTACATTGTGTACAGAGTGTGATATACAGATTCTGAATTCAGTGTATACAGTGAGTACATTGTACGCAGGGTGTGATATACAGATTCTGAATTCAGTGTGTGCAGTGAGTATATTGGACACTGTGATATACAGATTCTGAATTCAGTGTATACAGTGAGTACATTGTACACAGAGTATGATATACAGATTCTGAATTCAGTGTGTACACTGAGTACATTGTGTACAGAGTGTGATATACAGATTCTGAATTCAGTGTATACAGTGAGTACATTGTGTACAGAGTGTGATATACAGATTCTGAATTCAGTGTATACAGTGAGTACATTGTGTACAGAGTGTGATATACAGATTCTGAATTCAGTGTGCACAGTGAGTACATTGTACACAGAGTGTGATATACAGATTCTGAATTCAGTGTGTACAGTGAGTACATTGTGTACAGAGTGTGATATACAGATTCTGAATTCAGTGTATACAGTGAGTACATTGTACACAGAGTGTGATATACAGATTCTGAATTCAGTGTGTACAGTGAGTACATTGCGCACAGAGTGTGATATACAGATTCTGAATTCAGTGTATACAGTGAGTACATTGTACACAGAGTGTGATATACAGATTCTGAATTCAGTGTGTACAGTGAGTACATTGTACACAGAGTGTGATATACAGATTCTGAATTCAGTGTATACAGTGAGTACATTGTACACAGAGTGTGATATACAGATTCTGAATTCAGTGTGTACAGTGAGTACATTGTACACAGAGTGTGATATACAGATTCTGAATTCAGTGTATACAGTGAGTACATTGTGTACAGAGTGTGATATACAGATTCTGAATTCCGTGTGTACAGTGAGTACATTGTACACAGAGTGTGATATACAGATTCTGAATTCAGTGTGTACAGTGAGTACATTGCGCACAGAGTTTGATATACAGATTCTGAATTCAGTGTGCACAGTGAATTTATTGGACACAGTGTGTGATACAGATTCTGATTTTTTTTTCTTTATTCATACACGGGATGTGGGCTTCGCTGGCTGGCCCAGCATTTATTGCCCATCCCTAGTTGCCCTTGAGAAGGTGGTGGTGAGCTGCCTTCTTGAACTGCTGCAGCCCAGTGTGCACAGTGAGTATATTGGACACTATGTGCAATACACAGTTCCTGAATTCCGTGTGCACAGTCAGTACATTGTACGCAGGGTGTGATATACAGATTCTGAATTCAGTGTGTGCAGTGGGTATATTGGACACAGTGATATACAGATTCTGAATTCAGTGTGTACAGTGAGTATATTGTACGCAGTGTGAGATATACAGATCCTGAATTCAGTGGGTACAGTAGGTATATTGTATGCATTATGTGATATACTGATTCTGAATTCATTGTGTACCTGGCCCAGTAAATAAATAATGTAACTATTGGTTATTATCTGGGTTTCGTTAATGATTGAAGCTGACACCAACAGCAGATGAGGACAGGAATCTGGTCGGGAGCTGTATCATCCATCTTTTCCCTAATCGAGAAATTTTGAATCTGTTATTTGCTCAAAGACTTCCTTCACTCTCTCCCAAGCCCCTCCGACTCCTTCAGTGATACTGGAATGGTAAGAAGCACAAATTCATTGCCATTGATTCACCACAAGCTGAGACCGATTCTCTTCCAATATGATCAGACTTGTCTGAGGGTTCAGCCTCTCAGTCTGTGTTGATAGAGTTCCCTGACTTCCTTACAATTAACATTAAACCCACTGCTCTGTACATGGACAGTGTCAAACCTCTTGAGTGTTGTGGGAGCTGCACTCATCCAGGCCAAGCAAGAGTATTCCATCACACTCCTGGCTTGTGCCTTGTAGATGGATGGATGTGGATGGACATCTTGCAGGACAAAGCAGCCCACTTGATTGGCTCTCCATCCACCACTTAAACATTCACTCCCTCCACCACCGACGCACAGTAGCAGCAGTGTGTGTACCATCTACAAGATGCACTGCAGGAATTCACCAAGGCTCCTTAGACAGCACCTTCCAAACCCAATCCATCTAGAAGGACAAGGGCAGCAGATAGATGGGAACACCACCACCTGGAAGTTCCCCTCCAAGTCACTCACCATCCTGACATGGAAATATATCGGCCGTTCCTTCACTGTCGCTGGGTCAAAATCCTGGAACTCCCTCCCAAACAGCACAGTGGGTGTACCTACACCACATGGACTGTGAATGTCATCAGCAAGGCCAGCATTTGTTGCCCTTCCTATTTGCCCTGGAGTTGAGTGGTTTGCTAGGCCATTTCAGAGGGCAGTTAGGAGGTAACCACATTGCTGTTGTCCTGGAGTCGCATCTAGGCCAGACTGGGTAAGGATAGCAGATTTACTTCCTTAAAGGGCATTAGTGAGCCAGATGGGTTCACTAACGGAGCTATCTGCCTGTCTCCATATCTCTGTAACTGCCTCGGAGTTAGGTTTAGATTGAACGTTTCCTCGTGTATCTGACCTTTCCAGTAGATCAGGTATTTCCAACGAGCGCTTTAGCCGTTTTATGAAGTTGTTTCCTGTGTCCTGGGTCAGGAAGACTTCTGAAAAGAGAGAGAGAGAGATGTGGATGTTGAAATGCAGAGGCCGCGGTACCTGACTAACTCTGTCCCCCTGCACCTCACCCTCAGTCACTTCCTCTTGTTCCCAGCTGCATCACACAGTAAGCGATATGGAATCTCACTCCCTCCCAGATCCCATTCCCACCTCCTGATGGTGTTGACCTCCTATTGACTTTCACAATAGGGTTAGCGATCAACGAAAGCCACATTCTGCAGGGCGAGCGTGGGTGAGTTTTTGGCTGTGAAAAGTTCTGCACATGAGTCTGATTCTGTATTCCCAGGCTGACATAGGAACATGGGAAATAGGAGTGGGAGTAGGGCCACTGGCCTCATCGAAGTCATTCAGCCAAACAATAATATCGTGGCAGATCTTCCACTTCAACACGGTTTTCCTGCCCTATCCGTCTGTCCCTTTACTTCTTTAGTGTCCAAAAATCTGATAGTCCTCAACTCCACTTTCCTGCCTTTTCCCCATAACCCTCGATTCCCTTAAAAATCTGTCTATCTCACCTTGAATATACTTAATGACCCAGCCTCTACAGCCTCTGCGGTAAAGAATTCCACAGATTCACTACCCTCTGGGAGAAGAAATTCCTCCTCATCTCTGTCTTAACTGGGCGACCCCTTACCCTGAGATTATGCCCTCTGGTCCTAGACTCTCCCACAAGGGAAAACAACCTCTCAGTATCTACCCTGTCAAGCCCCCTAAGAATCTTATATATTTCAATAAGGTCGCCTCTCATTCTTCTAAACTCCAATGAGTACAGGCCCAACCTACTCAACCTCTCCTCAGAAGAAAATCCCTCCATCCCTGGGATCAACCTAGTGAACCTTCTCTGGACTTCCTCCAATGCCAGTATATCTTTCAGTATAAGGGGGCCAAAACTGTTCACAGTATTCTAGTTGTGGTCTAACTAGTGATTTGTATAGTTTTAGCAAGACTTCCCTATTTTTATTCTCCATTCCCTTTGAAATAAAGGCCAACATTCCATTTGCCTTCCCTATAACCTGTTGAACTTGTATGCTAGCTTTGTGTGATTCATGCACAAGGACCCCCAAATCCCTCTGTGCTGCAGCTTTCTGCAGTCTTTCTCCATTTAAATAATATCCAGCTCCTCTATTCTTCCTGCCAAAGTGCATAACCTCACATTTTCCCACATTATATTCCACCTGCCAAGTTTTTGCCCACTCACTTAACCTGTCTATATCCCTCTGTAGTCTCCTTGTGTCATCCTCACCACTTGCCTTCCCACCTATTTTTGTGTCATCCACAAACTTGTTGATAGTACATTCACTTCCCTCACCTAAGACATTAATATTTATTGTAAATAATTGAGGCCCCAGCACTGATCACTGTAGCACGTCACAGATATAGGTTGCCATCCTGAAAATGCCCCCCTTATCCCAACTCTCTGTCTTCTATTAGTGAACCAATCCTCTATCCATGCTAACATACTACCCCCAAAACCATGGGCTCTTATCTTATTACGTAACCTTATGTGCAGTACCTTATCGAACGCCTTTTGGAAATCCAAATATATTACATCTACTGGTTCCCCTTTATCTATCCTGCCTGTTACCTCCTCAAAGAATTCTAATGAATTTTTCAGGCACGATTTCCCCTTCATGAAGCCATGCTGACTCTGCTTGATTAGATTATGTATTTCTAAATGCTCTGTTATTACATCCTTTATAACAGACTCTAACATTTTCCCAATGACAGATGTTAAGCTAACTGGTCTATAGTTATCTGTTTTTTGTCTCCCTCCCTTTTTGAATAAGAGTGTTACATTGGCCGTTCCCCAATCCTCTAGGACTTTTCCAGAATCTAAGGATTCTTGGAAGATTACTACCAGTGCATCCACTATCTCTGTAGCTACTTCCTTTAATATCCTAGGATGCAACCCATCAGGTCCAGGGGACCTATCGGCCTTTAGCCCCATTAGTTTCCATAGTACTTTTTCTCTGGTGATCATTTTTGTATTTATTTCCTGCCCGCCCCCTTTTGCCCCTTGACTATTTAGTCTTTTTGGAATGCTATTAGTATCTTCTACCGTGAAGACTGATGCAAAGTATTTATTCAACTCCTCTGCCATTTCCTGGTTCCCCATTATTATTTCCCCAGCTTCAATCTCTAAAGGGCCTATGTTCACTTTGGCCTCTCTCTTCCTTTTCATACATCTAAGGAAGCTCTTACTGTTTGTTTTTATATTATTTGCTCGTTTACCCTTAAAGTTTATTTTCTCCTTTTTTTTTGGTAATCTTTTGTTGGCTTTTAAAACTTTCCCAATCCTCTGGTTTACCATTAATCTTGGTCACATTGTATGTTTTTCTTTTCAATTTGATACTGTCCTTAACTTCCTTGGTTAACTATAGTTGGTTTATTCCCTTCCTAGAATCCTCCTTCCTCACTGGGATATATCTTTGTTAAGAGTCATGAACTATTTCCTTAAACATCTGCCATTGTTCATCAACTGTCTTTTCTGCTAAACTCCTTTCCCAGTCCACTCCAACCAACTCTGCCCTCATTCCTTTGTAATTACCCTTATTTAAGTTTAGCACAGTTGTTTCCGACCCAAGTTTCTCACTCTCAAACTGAATGCTAAATTCTACCATGTTATGGTCACTGTTTCCTAGGGGATCCTTTACTCTGAGATCATTGATTAAACCTGCCTCATTATACATTACCAGATCCAAAATAGCCTGATCCCTGTTTGGATTCAGAACATAGTTCTAGGAAACTGTCCCGAATATACTCTATGAATTCTTGCTCATGCCTACCTCTGCCAATTTGATTTTCCCAGTCTACACGAAGACCAAAGTCACCCATCATTAGTGCACTGCCTTTTCTACCTGCCCTCATTGTCTCTTGATTTATTCTCTGTCCTACAGTGCAGCTACTGTCATGGGGCCTATAAACTACTCCCACTAGTGTCTTCTTCCCCTTGTTATTCCTTACCTCCACCCATATGGATTCTACATCTTCCAATCCAAGGTCATTTCTTGCTATTGTGTTTATTCCATCACGTGCTAACAAAGCTGCCCCACCACCCTTTACTTCCTGCCTGTCCTCTCAAAAAGTCACATACAGCATCCCCATCCCTCTGCGGTAGGGAATTCCAAAGATTCACAACCCTCTGAGTGAAGACATTTCACCTCATCTCAGTGGTAACTGGCTGACCCCTTATTCTGGGACTGTGTCCCCCCATGTTCTAGGCCCCAAGCCAGGGGGAAAACTGCCCTGCCAAGCCCCTTAAGAATTTTATATTTTTCAATGAGATCAACTCTCATGGTTCTGAAGTCTAGGGAACACAGGTCCAGTCTCTTCAATCTTTACTCATAGGCCAATTCCATCAGCCAAAGAATTGGTCTGGTGAACCCTCGTGGCATTCCCTTTATGACAAGTGCACCCTTCCTTGGGCAAGGGGTCCAGAACTGTACACAATATTCCAGGTGTGGTCTCACCAATGCCCGATGAGTTGCACAAAGACTTCTTCACTCTTATACTCCAATCCCTTGTGACCAATAGCTAATAGACTATTGGTCTTCCTAACTGCTTATCGTACTTGCATGTTAATTTCCAGATAGGATTACAGAGGATATACAACAATGACACAGGACATTCGGCCCAACAACTCCATGCTGGTGTTTATACTCCACTCGAGCCTCTTCCCATCTTTCCTCATCTGCCATCATAACCCTAGATTCCCTTCTCCCTCATACACTTGTCCAGCTCCTTTAAATGTATCTATACTGGGAGGACGCTGATCAGCTCCATCCTCACAGGATGGGAATTCCATCTTGGGATATTTCCAAGTCTTGTCACTGCGTCTCAATCTGAGCATTTACTTTCATTCTTTCACAGGATTCGGGCATACCTATCCCTAATTGCCCTGGGGCTCTGAAGAAGAATCCTACGAACATACAAATTAGGAAAGGAGTAGGGCATTCGGCCCCTTAAACCTACTCTGCCATTCAATAAGATCATGGCTGATCTGTTTGTGTTTCAAATTCCACATTCCCATCTACCCCCGATAGCCTTTAATTCACTTGCCTAACAAGAATCTATCTACCTCTGCCTTAAAAATATTCAATGACCCCACCTCCACCACCTTCTGAGGCAGAGAGTTCCAAAGTCGCACAACCCTCTGAGAGAAAAAATTCTCCTCATCTCTGTCCTAAAAGGGCGACCCCTAATTTTAAAACAATGCCCCCTAGTTCTGGACTCACCCACAAGAGGAAACATCCTTTCCACGTCCACCTTGTCAAGGCCGTTCAGGATCTTGTAAACTTCAATCAAATCACCCCTCGCTCTTCTAAACTCCAGTGGAAACAAGCCCAGTCTGTCCAACCTTTCCTCATAAGACAACCCACTCGTTCCAGGTATCAATCTAGTAAACCTCCTCTGAACAGCCTCCAATGCATTTACATCCTTCCTTAAATAAGGAGACCAAAACTGCACACAGTATTCGAGGTGCGGTCTCACCAATGCCCTGTATAACTGAAACGTAACATCCTTACTTTGATGTTCAATCCCTCTCGTAATAAAGGATAGCATTCCATTAGCCTTCTTAATTACTTGCTGTACCTGCATACTAACTTTTTGTGGCTCATGCACTAGAACACCTAGATCCCTCTGCACCTCAGAATCATGCAGTTGTTCTCCATTTAAGTAATACTCTGCTTTTTTATTCTTCCTGCCAAAGTGAACAACTTCACATTTTCCCACATTATACTCCATCTGCCAGGATTTTGCCCACTCACTCAACCTATCTATATCCATCTGCAACCTCCCCATGTCCTCTTCACAACATACTTTCCTACCTATCTTTGTGTCATCTGCAAATTTACCTACCATGTCTTCACTCCCCTCATCTAAGTCATTGATGTAAATTGTAAAAAGTTGAGGCCCCAGTACAGACCCCTGTGGGACTCCACTCGTCACATCCTGCCAATCAGACAAAGACCCATTTATACATACGCTCTGTTTTCTGCCAGCCAATCTTCTATCCATGCTAATATGTTACCCCCTACACCATGAGCTTTTATTTTCCATAATAATCTTTGATGTGGCACCTTATCAAATGCCTTCTGGAAATCCAAATACAGCACGTCTACAGACTCCCCTTTATCCACAGCACATGTTACTCCTTCAAAGAGCTCCAATAAATTGGTTAAACTCTTCTTGATTACCTTGAGTTTTTCTAAGTGTCCGGCTATAACCTCTTGAATGATCGATCCTAACATCTTCCCTACGACAGACATCAAGCTAACTGGCCTATAGTTTCCTGTTTTCTACCTCCATCCCTTCTTGAATAGAGGGGTTATATTTGTTACTTTCCAATCTGATAGAATCTAAGGAATTTTGGAAAATTAACACCAACGCACCTCAGACCTCTTTAGCTATCTCTTTAAGACCCTAGGATGAAGTCCATCTGGACCCAGAGACTTGTCAGCCCACAGCTCCAAGAGTTTGCTTCCCTGTGACCAAGTTCCCCTCTCCCCTCCACCTCCCAATTTGCAGCGATTACTGGAACGTTTTTTTGTATCCTCTATAGTGAAGACAGAAGCAAAATATTTGTTCATTTCATTCGCCATTTCCCTATTATCTACTATTAATTCCCCATTGTCACTCTCTAGAGGACCAACACTCACTTTACCCACTCTTTTCCTTTTTAAATACCTGTAGAAATTCTTGCTACTCTTAGTCATTCTCTTCTCTTCTTTATGTTCTGACCAATCATCTGCCCTGCCACTCATCTTTGCGCAGTTATATGCTTTTTCCTTAAGTTTGATACTTTCCTTAATTTCTTTCGTTAACCATGGATGGTGGGTCACCCCTTAGAATTTCTCTTTATAGGAGGAATATACTTATTCTGAGTATTCTGAAATATCCCCTTAAATGTCTGCCACTGCTTCTTTATTGATCTATCCCATAGCCTCATACCCTAGTTCACTTTAGCTGGCTCAGCTTTCATCCCCACATAGTTGCCCTTATTTAAGTTTAAAATGCTAGTCTTAGACCCACTCTTCTCCCTTTCAAACTGGATGTAAAATTCAATCATATTGTGGTCACTGCTACCTAGGGGTGCCTTTACCCTGAGGTCATTAATTAATCCTGTCACATTACACAATACCAAGTCTAATATAACCTGCTCTCTGGTTGGTTCCAGAATGTGCTGCTCTAAGAAACTCTCTCGAAAACATTCTATGAACTCCTTATCCAGGCTATGACTGCCAATCTGATTTTTCCAGTTTCCATATAGATTAAAATCACCCATGATTGTTGCCATCCCTTTATCACAAGCACCCAATATCTCTTGTATACTTTGTCCTACATTGTGGCTACTGTTAGGGGGCCTGTAGACCACTCCCACTTGTGACTTCTTTCCCCTACTATTCCTGATCTCCACCTAAACCGATTCTACATCCTGATCTCCTGAACCAAGGTCATCTCTAACTATTGCACCAATGCCATCCTTGATTAGCGGTGCTACCCCTCCACCTTTACCTAACTTCCTATTCTTCTCGAATGTCATGTACCCCTCAATATTCAGGACCCAATCCTTGTCATCCTGCAGCCACATCTCCGTAATTGCTAACAGGTCATATTTATTTACTTCAACATGGGCCATCAATTCATTTACTTTGTTATGAATGCTACGCACATTCAGATATAGAGCCTTCAGTTTTATCTCTTTGTTACCTTTGTAACATCTGCTCTTGACTGTTGGTGTATTCTTCGGTTTTATCTCTCTGTCCCTTCCTGCTAACCTATGACCATCATTTTTCATATTACTATGATGGTCGTTTACCTTGAATCTACCGCATGAATTGCTACATCTACCCAAGTTTGATCCCTCACCCCTCTTTGGTTTAAAGTCCTCTCTACTTCCCTCGTTATGTGATTTGCGAGGACACTCATCCCAGCACGGTTCAGGTGTCAACCATCCCAACGGTACAGCCCACACTTTCCCCAGTACTGGTGTCAGTGCCCCACAAACCGGAACCCACTTCTCCCACACCAGTCTGAGCCAAGCTTTGGTCTCTCTAATCTTATTTGCCCTATGCCAATTTGCATGTGGCTCAGGTGGTAATCCAGAGATTATTACCTATGAAGTTCTGCTTCTTAATTTGGTACCTCGCTCCTCATACTGACAGTGCAGAGCCTCCTTCCTCATCCTGCCTATGTCGTTGGTACCTACATGGACCACGACAACTGAATCCTCCCCTTCCCACTGCAAGTTCCTCTCCAGCCCTGAGCAGATGTCCTGACCCCTGGCATCGGGCAGGCAACACATCTGTCCGGACTCTCGCTCTTTGTTGAGGAGAACAGTGTCAATCCCCCTCACTATACTGTACCTCACTACCACTCCATTCCTGTGTGCTCCTCCTGCTTGAACAGCTTCCTGTACCCCAGTGCCATGGCCAATCTGCTCATCCATCTTCCAAACATAGCAAATAGGAGCAGGAGCAGGTCATTCGGCCCTTCGAGCCTGCTCTGCTGTTCAGTGTGATCATGGCTGATCCTCTATCTCAACGCCGCACTCCCACTCTCCCCCCATTTCCCTTGATGCCTTTATAGTCTAGAAATCTATCCATTTCCTTCTTAAATATATTCAGTGACTTGGCCTCCACAGCCTCTGTGGTAGAGAATTCCACAGGTTCACCACCCTCTGAGTGAAGAAGTTTCTCCTCATCTCAGTCCTAAATAACCTACCCTGTATCCTGAGACTGTGACCCCTCCTTGTTCTAGACCGCCCCAGCCAGAGGAAACATCCTCCCTGCGTCCAGTCTGTCTATCCCTGTCAGAATTTTATACATTTCAATGAGACCCCACTCCTTTTTCTAAACTCCAGTGAATACCGGCCTAGTCGGCCCAATCTCTCCTCATCCGACAATCCTGCCATCCCAGGAATCAGTCTGGTGAACCTTCGCTGCACTCCCTCTATGGCGAGTATATCCTTTCTTAGGTAAGGAGACCAAAACTGCACACAATACTCCAGGTGTGGTCTCACCAAGGCCCTGTACAGCTGCAGTAAGACATCCTTGCTCCTGTACTCAAGTCCTCTCACAATGAAGGCCAACATACCATTTACCTCCTTAACTGCTTGCTGCACCTGCATGCTTACTTTCAGTGACTGGTGTACAAGGACACCCAGGTCCCTTTGTACATCAACATTTCCCAATCTAGCACCATTTCAATAATACTCTGCCATTCTGTTTTTCCCACCAAAGTGGATTCCACAGCTGCAACATAACGCCTGTCCTGCCATTGTTACTTGTGTTGTTTTTGCAACTTAATTTAATAACTTACTTGATTAACTTAGAACAATTCCTATGTATGCCACACCTCTTTCCCCCATGCACTGGATTCCCACGTGAACCTAATTTGCTGCAGTCCCCATCTCACTCCGGCAGAGTCACCAGCCTCCTCGCACCCCCCTCACTGATCATGTGGCTTGAAAAAGCCTGTCTCTTTTATAGACCCTCTGATGAGTCACTGGCTAGTTTAGCTTCCTGCTACAGTAATTAACACAACTTGAACCAACTGCTTTCAGGTGACTGACAGATAACTGCCACTCCAGGCAGTTCTCTGATTAACAAACTAACCTAGCTTAGTTGAAGGCTGGTCCTTGATCTTGATCTTGATTCTTAATCTATACTTAAAACCTGAAAAGCCATACGGACTCAAGACATTGACTCTGTTTCTCTCGCCACAGATGCCGCTGCCTGTTTTCCAGCATTTTCTGTTTTTATTTCAGATTTCCAGCATCCTCGCTATTTTGCTTTTAACTGAGTGGCTTGCTGGACCATTTCAGAGGGCAGTTAGTTAAGAGTCAGCCTCGTTGCTGCGAAAGGCCAGATCAGGGAAGGACAGAAGATTTCCTTCCCTAAAGGGAGTTGGTGAGCCAGGTGGGTTTTTAACAACAATCGATGATAGTTTCATGGTCACCGTTACTGAGACTAATTCTCAATTCCAGATTTTATTCATTGAATTTAAATTCTACCAGCTGCCCTGATGGGATTTGAACCCCTGTGTCCTCGGGGAATTAGCCTGGACCTCTGGATTACTAGCCCAGTGACATTACCACTACACCACCAGATCCCCAAGTCTCCTCAGGAAGGATCTTTAACCAGTTAGAGGGTAGTGTTAAACCGGTGCAGAGTGTTACGATGAACGTTTCTGTATTGTAGAATGTACAAACCCGTCTGTTTGTCATCTTCAGGTTGTCCTGAGGCATCTGAAAGAAAGACAGTAGGAAACCTGTTATTACACCGAAAAATATTACTGTACAGGGAGAGGCTGGAGATGTTCTCCTCAGAGCAGAGCAGGTTAAGAGGAGATTTAATACACGTGTTTGAAATCATGAGGGGGTTTCGATAGAGTAAATAAGGAGAAACTGTTTCCCAGTGTCAGGAGGGTCAGTAACCAGAGGGACGCAGATTGAAGAGAATCGGGAAAAGAATCAGAAATGAAATGAGGAAGTTTTTGTTTTACACACAGCGAGTTGTTGTGATCTGGAAGGCGCTGCCTGAAAGGGCGGTGGAAGCAGATTCAATAATAGCTTCCAAAAGGGAATTGGAGAAATACTTGAAGGGGAAACATTTACAGGGTCGTGGAGAAAGAGCAGGGGATTGGCACAGAGACAGAGATAGACAGAGTGGCAGAGATTCAGAATGAGAGAGACAGAGAGGGGCAGAATGAGAGAGACAGAGAGAAAGAGAGAGGCAGAGGGAGAAAGAGTGACAGAGAGAGAGAGAGAGAGACAGAGTGAGAGAGATAGTAACAAAGAGACAGAGTGAGAGAGATAGAGAGAGAAAGAGCGACAGAGACAGTGACAGAGAGTCAGGAGGACAGAGTTAGAGAGACAGGGTGGCAAAGCCATGGCTGACAGAGGGGGAAACATGCTGCCCCCAAGTTTAGTGATGCCTCCCTTGGGCACCTGCTGAACGCAGTGGAGGCCGTTGTGAAGTCCTCTACCCCCGCTCTGGGTGAGGACCAGCAAGCAAGGTGACAAATCCAGCATGGGAGGCGGTGACAGCGGTGGTCAGAGAACAGTCACCCAGTGCCAAAAGAAGATGAACGAGTTAGTCACTCTTCTCACACTCTCAACTCACACACTGGGTCTAGTGAGGCACCATCAAGAGACCCTGGGTCTACGGAGGCCCCATCGAGAGACCCTGGGTCTAGTGAGGCACCATCAAGAGACCCTGGGTCTACGGAGGCCTCATCGAGAGACCCTAGGTCTAGCGAGGCACCATCGAGAGACCCTGGGTCTAGCAAGGAACCATCGAGAGACCCTGGGTCTAGTGAGGCACCATCGAGAGACCCTGGGTCTAGTGAGGCACCATCGAGAGACCCTGGGTCTAGTGAGGCACCATCGAGAGACCCTGGGCCTAGTGAGGCACCATCGAGAGACCCTGGGTCTAATGAGGCACCATCGAGAGACCCTGGGTCTAGTGAGGCACGATCAAGAGACCCTGGGCCTAGTGAGGCACCATCGAGCGACTCTGGGTCTAGTGAGGCACCATCGAGAGACCCTGGGTCTAGTGAGGCACCATCGAGCGAGGGCTCCCTGTGGATCTTCAGCTGGGTGAGCACCAGGCTCTGCCGCCCCTTCATCTTGAGCTGGATGCTCCTCCCTTTGCTGGTCCAGGCGCCTCCGCCGCTCTCTTCTTCTTCTCTGCTCCCTGGCAGCCATGAGGCAAATCACTAAATCACCAGGCTCCACCATCCTGATGTTCTCCTCCTGTCGGGTCAAAGAGAGGGGCACGTGTGTGTGTGGGTGTCCCTAAGAGCCTCTCTTGGTTAAGTCTGAAGGCCCCTTCACACATGCCGGGGAGTGTTGGCCACCATTTGGATGGCCAGTGTGCTGAGTGCTCATTGGCTGTCTGAAACCCCGCCCACCTCCGTCCTACCCCACCTGACCGATTGGCAGCAGCTTTGCCCATTGGGCTGCATGTTGTGCCCTCAGCTCAGGCCCAGACATTCTCCTAACCCGCGCTGTTAGCTTCAACCATGGGGGAGACGGGTCCGAACCTGAATAAAGACATTGCAAAGGGGCTGTGAGCATCTCCCCCAGTGACTGCCCCATGGCCCACCTTTCACAAGCCGATTCTACACCTTGTCCAGTCGCCCAGTTGTCCTGCTGTCCCCCTGAAACACACATTAATTTACAGTCTGTGCCCCGAGGGGGGTGGAAGGTTCCGGAGCGTTTGGTGTCACTTTGCTGTTTTAGTGTTGCTGGAGTGGGCAGGAAGGTTTCAGAGACCCCGATTCCCAGCAGCTCAATGGAGCCGCTGCTGAACCGTCTCAGCTGTGGGAGAATGCTCACTTTAACCAGCTTTCCAAGTGTGTGGCCCCTTCCCTCATCCTCCCCCCTCCCCCCACACCCACTCCCCCCACCCCCCACACCCCCTCCCACCACACCCCCTCCCCCCCCCACCCCCCACACCCCCTCCCCCCTCCCCCCACACCCCCTCCCCCCACACCCACTCCCCCCTCCCCCCACACCCCCTCCCCCCACACCCACTCCCCCCTCCCACCACCCCCTCCCCCCAAACCCACTCCCCCCTCCCCCCCTCCCCCCACACCCACTCCCCCCACCCCCCACACCCCCTCCCCCCCCAACCCCCACACCCACTCCCCCCACCCCCCACACCCCAAACCCACACACCCCCCACACCCCCTCCCCCCTCCCCCCCTCCCCCCAAACCCACACACCCCCTCCCCCCCCGCCCCCCACACCCCCTCCCCCCCCCACCCCCCACACCCCCTCCCCCCTCCCCCCACACCCCCTCCCCCCACACCCACTCCCCCCTCCCACCACCCCCTCCCCCCAAACCCACTCCCCCCTCCCCCCCTCCCCCCACACCCACTCCCCCCACCCCCCACACCCCCTCCCCCCCCAACCCCCACACCCACTCCCCCCACCCCCCACACCCCAAACCCACACACCCCCCACACCCCCTCCCCCCTCCCCCCCTCCCCCCAAACCCACACACCCCCTCCCCCCCGCCCCCCACACCCCCTCCCCCTCCCCCCACACCCCCTCCCCCCACCCCACACACCCCCTCCCCCCTCCCCCCACACCCACTCCCCCCACCCCCCCACACCCCCTCCCCCCTCCCCCCACACCCACTCCCCCATCCCCCCACACCCCCTCCCCCCCGCCCCCCACACGTGCTTGTGTATTTCCTTGGGTCAGTCTGTGCTGGCCTCGCACCCTCAATGCTGTGGTCTGAGCCGCACTGGAGTCCCAGGCCAGGAAACAAAGCCTTTCCTGTGCGTCCTGTCCGTGTGGCGCCTCTTCCTCGATGTCCGGGTGGGCGATTCTCGCCAGCGCTGAGCAAGGCCGTGTGCCCCTCACCTCCCAGTTCCCCTCCAAACTCAGCTCGCCAGGCGCCCGCCTTTTAACGGCGGCCGTGAATCAGGCCCTTCTGAAGCCAGGCCGGCCTGGGGGGTGAATTTGACGTGGGGTTGCGGGGGGGGTGGGGGCGGTTCCGGTGAGCCGGGCCGATAATCAGATGCAAATGTATTCAAATGTCGTCCCCGACACCCGGCAGGGGGAACGGGGTCGGCCATTAACGGGTGGAGCGGACAATTCACAAACTGGATTCACAACGGCGAGAAATCAATTATTGGCCGTCTCGCCCCCGCCCACCATGACACCCAATCTCAACAGGGCCAGGAAATTCTGGCCACAGAGAGAGAGAGACAGAGAGAGAGAGACAGAGCGGGAGAGGCAGACACAGAGAGAGAAAGAAAACAGAGAGAGAGAGAGAGAGCAGGTGAGGCAGTCAGAGACACAGAGAGAGAGAGAGACAGGGCGAGTGCGAGATAGAGAGAGAGAGAGACAGACAGACAGAGAGAGACAGAGAGCGAGAGACAGAGAGAGAAAGAAAAACGGAGAGACAGAGAGAGAGACAGAGCAGGAGAGGCAGACAGAGACACAGAGAGAGACAGAGAGAGAGAGAGACACGGCGAGCGCGAGAGAGATAGAGCGAGAGAGAGACAGACAGAGAGAGACAGAGAGCGAGAGACAGAGAGAGAGACAGAGCGGGAGAGGCAGACAGAGACACAGAGAGAGACAGAGAGAGAGACACGGCAAGTGTGAGAGAGATAGAGAGAGAGAGACAGACAGAGAGAGACAGAGAGCGAGAGACAGAGAGAGAGAGAGACACGGCGAGTGTGAGAGAGATAGAGAGAGAGAGACAGACAGAGAGAGACAGAGAGCGAGAGACAGAGAGAGAAACAGAGCAGGAGAGGCAGAGACAGAAAGAGAAACACAGAGAGAGAGAGAGAGAGAGAAAAACAGAAAGTGAGAGAGAGGGAAAGAAAGAGACATAGGAATTTTAAAATTCATTCATAGCAATGCTGGCTGGGCCGGCATTTATTGCCCATCCCTAATTGCCCTTGAGAAGGTGGTGGTGAGCTGCCTTCTTGAACCGCTGCAGTGCAGGTGGTTAATCGGGAAGAGGATGAGAAGATTCAGCCCCATGAGCCTAGTTCTGACATTCAGTTTGTTGTTAATCTGTTCCTCAGACCCAATTACCCACCTTGACCAACCTCCCAAAAAACCCCTACTAAACAAAACTCGATCCATCTCCAACAGACCCCCCGGCTTCCCCGTTAAATTGCTGCCTACCCTTCTGGGAAGGACCAGGACCTGTCATCTTTCCATTCACAGGAACCCCAGCCAAACAATGTAGGCAGCCACACCCATCATGTGAAAGTCCTGAGTGCCCAGTGAGAGAGTGCCCAGTGAGAGAGAGCCCAGTGAGAGAGTGCCCAGTGAGAGAGAGCCCAGTGAGAGAGAGCCCAGTGAGAGAGAGCCCAGTGAGAGAGAGCCCAGTGAGAGAGAGCCCAGCGAGAGAGAGAGCCCAGTGAGAGACAGAGCCCAGTGAGAGAGAGCCCAGTGAGAGAGAGCCCAGTGAGAGAGAGAGCCCAGTGAGAGAGAGCCCAGTGAGAGAGAGCCCAGTGAGAGAGAGCCCAGCGAGAGACAGAGCCCAGTGAGAGAGAGCCCAGTGAGAGAGAGCCCAGTGAGAGAGAGTGCCCAGTGAGAGAGAGCCCAATGAGAGAGAGAGCCCAGTGAGAGCCCAGTGAGAGAGAGCCCAGTGAGAGAGAGCCCAGTGAGAGAGAGAGCCCAGTGAGAGAGAGAGCCCAGTGAGAGAGAGCCCAGTGAGAGAGAGCCCAGTGAGAGAGAGAGCCCAGTGAGAGAGAGCCCAGTGAGAGAGAGCCCAGTGAGAGAGAGAGCCCAGTGAGAGAGAGCCCAGTGAGAGAGAGAGCCCAGTGAGAGAGAGAGCCCAGTGAGAGAGATCCCAGTGAGAAACAGAGCCCATTGAGAGAGAGAACCCAGTGAGAGAGCGATCCCAGTGAGAGAGAGAGCCCAGTGAGAGAGAGAGCCCAGTGAGAGAGAGCCCAGTGAGAGACAGAGCCCAGTGAGAGAGATCCCAGTGAGAGACAGAGCCCAGTGAGAGAGCGATCCCAGTGAGAGAGAGAGCCCAGTGAGCGAGAGAACCCAGTTAGAGAGAGAGCCCAGTGAGACAGAGTCAGAATCACAGAATCTCACAGTGCAGAAGAGGCCCTTCGGCCCATCGAGTCTGCACCGACACGTGAGAAACACCTGACCTACCTACCTAATCCCATTTACCAGCACTTGGCCCACAGCCTTGAATGTTATGACGTGCCAAGTGCTCATCCAGGTACTTTTTAATGGCTGTGAGCTAACCCGCCTCCACCACCCTCCCAGGCAGCGCATTCCAGACCGTCACCACCCTCTGGGTAAAAACGTATTTCCTCACATCCCCCCTAAACCTCCTGCCCCTCACCTTGAACTTGTGTCCCCTTGTGACTGACCCTTCAACTAAGGGGAACAGCTGCTCCCTATCCACCCTGTCCATGCCCCTCATAATCTTGTACACCTCGATCAGGTCGCCCCTCAGTCTTCTCTGCTCCAATGAAAACAACCCAAGTCTATCCAACCTCTCTTCATAACTTAAATGTTTCATCCCAGGCAACATCCTGGTGAGTCTCCTCTGCACCCCCTCCAGTGCAATCACATCCTTCCTATAATGTGGCGACCAGAACTGCACACAGTACTCCAGCTGTGGCCTCGCCAAGGTTCTATACAACTCCAACATGACCTCCATGCTTTTGTAATCTATGCCTCGATTGATAAAGGCAAGTGTCCCATATGCCTTTTTCACCACCCCACTAACATGTCCCTCTGCCTTCAGAGATCTATGGACACACACGCCAAGGTCCCTTTGTTCCTCAGAACTTCCTAGTGTCATGCCGTTCATTGAATACTTCCTTGTCAAATTACTCCTTCCAAAGTGTATCACCTCACACTTTTCAGGGTTAAATTCCATCTGCTACTTATCTGCCCATTTGACCATCCCGTCTATATCTTCCTGTAGCCCAAGACACACAACCTCAGTGTTAACCACCCAGCCAATCTTTGTGTCATCTGCAAACTTACTAATCCTACCCCCCACATAGTCATCTATGTCGTTTATAAAAATGACAAATAGTAGGGGACCCAGCACAGATCCCTGTGGTACGCCACTGGACACTGGCTTCCAGTCACTAAAGCATCCTTCTGTCATCACCCTCTGCCTCCTACAACTAAGCCAATTTTGAATCCACCTTATCAAATTACCCTGTATCCCATGTGCCTTTGCCTTCTTTATAAGTCTCCCATGTGGGACCTTGTCAAAGGCTTTGCTGAAATCCATATAAACTACATCAACTGCACTACCCTCATCTACACACCTGGTCACCTCTTCAAAAAATCCAATCAAATTTGTTAGGCATGACCTCCCTCTGACAAAGCCATGCTGACTATCCCTGATCAAACCTTGCCTCTCCAAGTGGAAATAGATTCTCTCCATCAGAAATTTCTCCAATAGTTTCCCTACCACTGACGTGAGACTCACTGGCCTGTAGTTCCCTGGCTCATCTCTACAACCCTTCTTAAATAGCGGAACCACATTAGCTGTTCTCCAGTCCTCTGGCACCTCCCCCCTGGCCAGAGAGGAATTAAAAATTTGGGTCAGAGCCCCTGTGATCTCCTCCCTTGCCTCCCTCAGCAGTCTGGGACACAAATCACCCAGACCTGGAGATTTGTCCACTTTTAAGCCTGCCAACACCTCCAAGACCTTGTCACTCCCTATATCAATTTGCTTAAGAACCTCACAGTCTCTCTCCCCGAGTTCCATACCTTCATCCTCATTCTCTTGGGTGAAGACAGACGTGAAGTATTCGTTCAACACTCTAGCGATGTCCTCTGGCTCCACCCATAGATTGCCCCCTTGGTCCCTAATGGGCCCTATTCTTTCCCTGGTTATCCTCTTCCCATTGATATACTTATAGAATATCTTGGGATTTTCCCTACTTTTACCAGCCAGAGCTTTCTCATATCCTCTCTTTGCTCTCCTAATTGCTTTCTTAAGCTCCACCCTGCACTGTCTGTACTCCACTAATGCCTCTGCTGATTTGCTTCCCTTGTACCTGCTTTAAGCCTCTCTTTTCCTTCTCATCGTAACCTGAATATCTCTGGTCATCCATGGTTCTCTGGGCTTGTTACTCCTTCCTATCACCCTAGAGTGAACATGTTGAGCCTGTACCCTCCCCCATTTCCTGTTTGAACACCCCCCACTGTTCCTCTGTAGATTTCCCCACAAGTAACTGTTCCCAGTCTACCTTGGCCAGATCCTGTCTTATTTTACTAAAATCCATTCTCCCCCAATCTTTTTTGCAACTTGTCAATTTCTTTGTCCATAACAAACTTAAACTGTACCATGTTGTGGTCGCTATCGCTAAAATGCTCCCCCACCACCACCTCAGCCACCTGTCCGGCTTCATTCCCCAGAATTAGGTCCAGCAATGCACACCGTGCCTTGCTGGACCCTCTACATATTGACCTAAAAAGATCTCCTGTATACATTTCAAGAAATCCACTCCATCCAAGCCCTTAACACTATGTCTATCCCAATTAATGTTGGGAAAGTTGAAATCGCCTAATATAATTACCCTATTGGTATTGTTTTTACATACCCCCACAAATTGTGCACATATTTGCACCTCAATTTCCCGCTGACTATCTGGGGGTCTATAATAAACACCTAAAAATGTGGCTGCCCCTTTTTTATTCCTAAACTCTATCCACAAAGCTTCATTCGAGGCCCCCTCTAAGATATCATCTCTCCTTACTGCAGTAACTGACTCCTTAACTAATAATACAACCCCTCTTCCTCTTTTACCCCCTCCCCTGTCTCGCCTGAAGATTCTATATCCCGGAATGTTGAGCTGCCGATCCTGCCCTTCCCTCAACCACATCTCAGTGATGGCTACTATATCACAATTCCAGGTGTCAATCCTCACCCTTAATGTTTTACCTGTAACACCCCTGGCATTAAAGTAGAGGCCATCCAGCCTTGCCTTACTCCCTTGAAACTTAATGCAGCTGTACTCCCTCTGACTTGATTGTTTTACTGTATTATGATGTGTCCCTATTCTGCTAACCTTCTGTCCCCTCCCCCTGCCGAATTAGTTTAAACTTCTCCCAACAGCACTAGCAAACCCGCCTGCAAGGATGTTAGTCCCGCTCTGGTTCAGATGTAGACTGTCCCGCTTGTATAGGTCCCACCTTTCCCAGAAACGGTCCCAATGATCCAGGAATCTAAAACCCTCCCTTCTGCACCAACTCTTAAGCCACGTATTCATCTGCGTTATTTTCCTATTTCTGAGCTCACTAGCACATGGCACTGGGTGTAATCCAGAGATTACAACCCGAGAGGTCTTGCTTTTTAGTCTACTGCCTAATTCCCTGAATTCTTGATGCAAGACCTCATCCCTCTTTCTATCTATCTCATTGGTACCAACATGTACCATGGCCTCTGCATTAACACCCTCCCCCTTCAGGATGCCCTGCAGCCGTTCAGTGACATCCCGGACCCTGGCACCAGGGAGGCAACACACTATCCTGGAGTCACGTTGACGGCCACAGTAGCGCCTAACTGTTCCCCTGACTATAGAATTCCCTATTACTATTGCTCTTCCTCCCCTCCTGTACAGACAGGCTGCTTATGGTGCCAGAAGCTTGGCTCTGTCCGCACTCCCTGGAGGAACCAGCGCCCTCATCAGCCTCCAAAATGGAATACTGATTTGCGAGCGGGACCCCAGGGGACTCCTGAACTACCTGCCTGTTTCTCTTGGACTGCCTGGTGGTCACCCATTCCCTTCCTTCCTCAAGTCCCTATATCTGCGGAATGACCACCTCTCTAAACGTGCTATCCACGATGCTCTCAGACTCACGGATGCTCCACAGTGTCCCCAGCCGCCGTTCCAGCTCTGAAACCCGAGCTTCCAGGAGCTGTAGCTGGACACACTTCCTGCACACATGCTGGTCCCGGGCACTGGAAATGTCCCCGGCTTCCCACATGGAGCACGAGGAGCACACCATGGCCTAGAGCTCTCCTTCCATGACTTGTCCCTTTAAATTAAACCTTTTAAGTCAATTGCTCTAGGGCCCTACTTTCCTGATCCTCGTTACTGTCGAATATACAAACTGTAAACCACAAAAAGACCTTAAACTATAAGCGATTAAAGTAGTAAATACCTTACCCACTGCTTACCAGTGATTCCTTTTCCTTGTCCAGTGAGACAGAGCCCAGAAAGACAGTGCCCAGTGATAGAGAGCCCAGTGAGAGAGAGTCCAGGGAGACAGAGTCCAGTGAGACAGAGCCCAGTGAGTGAGAGTCCAGTGAGAGAGGGTCCAGTGAGAGAGAGCCCAGTGAGAGAGAAAGCCCAGTGAGAGAGAGCCCAGAGAGAGAGCCCAGTGAGAGAGAGCCCAGAGAGAGAGCCCAGTGAGAGAGAGCCCAGAGAGAGAGAGGCCAGTAAGAGGGAGCCCAGTGAGAGAGAAGCCAGTGAGACAGAGCCCAGTGAGAGAGAGGCCAGTAAGAGGGAGCCCAGTGAGAGAGAAGCCAGTGAGAGAGAAGCCAGTGAGACAGAGCCCAGTGAGAGAGAAGCCAGTGAGACAGAGTCCAGGGAGATGGTGCTCGGCGATATGGTTCCTGTTCATATTCTCTCCGAGTGCACAGCTTGCCTAGTTGCATAAACTGGGGATCTTTACCTGCTACATCTTCACATTTCACACTGATCCCCTTCACTCAGCTAGGCTAAAAGCACACGGCTAACAATTAACAATGGGACGGTCTCTTACCCCCATCTTGGAGCATCAGGATAAAAGCCACAGACCCCAACGATAGCCAGAGTGTCCAGTTCATCATGGTGAGGTACTTGACTCTCCGAGTTTGAGAGAGAATGAGAGAGAGAGTGTGAAATGGCCTGGGAGGGAAGGCAACCTTCGACTGAGCGCTGGTGGAGGAAGACTTGTCTTCACTGCTCACTCTCTGGGTATAAATACCCTGCTGATGGGGATTCCAGCCCGCTGTTATTCTAACTCGCTCTGTGTCAGAACCTCACCCTGCGCTCAGTCAGAATCACTCTGTAATTCAGGGTAATTTCAGCTCTCGCGCTCTGTTATTTTCTTCTTAAGATCTCCAGATGCTGCGAGTCAGGAGCTGGTGATTAGATGACAGCAACCCTGGGCTTAAAGAATCTGGACAGTTAGCAGAACTGTGTGGATCTTGGCACACAGCCCGAGTTCAGAGTGCAGGACACGGCCAAGGTTAGAAAGCGAGGGGCAGGGTAATGCCAAAGTCGGACATGAAGCAGCAATTATCCCGGGGACCAGGAGGAGAATCAGTCTGAGGGTGAGATTAGAACCTCAACTAAAAACCTGGAGAAATTAGTCAGTTTTGAATAAGGTTGGAACTTAACCCCAGCAACATCAAGATGACTGTCTTAGCTTAAAGGACCCTAAGAGGATCTTAAGAACACACCAAGGGGGGTGGTCTCCAATTCATGGCTAACAGGAAACTCAAGGGGCTATACAGGGCTTGACTGGAACTTAAAGAACTACTTAGATATCCCAGAGAGAGGCATCAGTCTCAGGTGTGAGATAACATGTTGTCTTTTATTCATTCACAGGATGTGGGTGTCACTGGCTGGGCCAGCATTTATTGCCCATCCCTAATTGCCCCTTGAGAAGGTGGTGGTGAGCTGCCTTTTTGAATCAAAGCAGTCCATCTGGTGTAGGTACACTCACAGTGCTGTTAGGGAGGGAGTTCCAGGATTTTGACCCAGCGACAGTGAAGGAACGGTAATATATTTCCAAGTCAGGATGGTGAGTGACTTGGAGGGGAACTTCCAGGTGGTGGTGTTCCCATCTATCTGCTGCCCTTGTCCTTCTAGATGGTAGTGGTCATGGGTTTGGAAGGTGCTGTCGAAGGAGCCTTGGTGAATTCCTGCAGTGTATCTTGTAGATGGTACACACACTGCTGCTACTGTGCGTCGGTGGTGGAGGGAGTGAATGTTTGTGGATGGGGTGCCAATCAAGCGGGGCTGCTTTGTCCTGGACGGTGTTGAGCTTCTTGGGTGTTGTGGGAGCTGCACTCATCCAGGCAAGTGTTGAAGGCTGGGGGTCTTGGTGCTGATCGTGACTGGGTTGTAGGTAGGCGAGTGACTGATGCTGAACTCCATTGGGTGGAGTGGGGTTGTTTACAGCTTCTCTCAGTTTTTTTCCAGGTTAAAAAATCTCTGTATCTCCAGCCCAGAGTCTCCTCACCAGCTCCACAACGGGCAGATGTGGAAACAGGAGCCACATTGTACCTGGAGCATCCATTACAATCGGGTTCGAATAGAAAAGTAAGGAAGTTATTTTGAACCTGTACTGAAGCTTGGTTAGGGCCCACATAGAACAGTGTGTGCTGTCCTGGTCCCTATGTTATAAAAAGGATTTTGAACTGCTGGAGAGGATAAAGAGAAGATTTACAAAGATGATAACAGAAATGTGTGGATGTACATATCAGGGAAAGAGTGACAGGCTGGGTCTCTTTGCTCTTGTAAAAAGGAGGCTGAGGGGGTGACCTAATAGAGATCCTTAAAATGATGCAAGGTTTTGATCGATTGGATACAGACAGACCGTTTCCTCTTGTGGGGAAGGGCAGGACTAGAGACCATCAATATGAGAGGGTCACCAAGAAATCCAATGGGGAATTCAGGAGAAACCTCTTTACCCAGAGAGCGGTGAGAATGTGGAACTCGCTGGCACAGGGAGTGGGTGAAGTGAACTGTATAGGTTCATTTGAGGGGAAACTGGGCAATTCTATGAAGGACTCGAGGGTTACGATGGTAGGTTTAGATGAGGAGAGATTGGAGGAGGCTGGAGGGGAGCAGGAGTGGTTGGGCTGAATGGCCTGTTTCCAGGTTGGGTATCCTGTGTAATCCTATGAGTCATACAGAAGGCGCCCATTAGCCCAGCTGTGTCTGTGCTGCCTCTTCAAAAGACCTGTTCAGTTAGTCCCAATCCCCCCTGCTCTTTCCCCATAGCTCTGCAAATATGTATTTATCCAATTTCCTTTTGAAAGTTCCTATTGAACCTGCAGTCAGCACCTTCCAGATCACAACAACTGGCTGTGGAAAAAAAAATGATTCCTCATCTCTCCTATCAATTATCTTAAATCTATGAACTGTCATTACCAAACCTGCCACTCAAGTTGGATTTTCCTACGTCAAAATGATTTTGAAAACCTCTATTAAATCTCCCACTTAACCTTCTCGGCTCTAAGGAGAACAATCCCAGCTTCTCCAGTCTCTGCACATTAACCGGACTCCCCCATTCCTGGAACCATTCCGGTTCATCTCCTCTGCACCCGCTCCCAGGCCGTCAGATCCTTCCTAAAGTGTGGAGCCTAGAACTGGACATGATACTCCAACTGAGGCTGAATCATTGTTTGATTAATGTTTACCATAATGCTCTTGCTTTGGTGCTCACTGCCTTTATATATAAAACCCTGGCTGCTCTATACAATTTTTTTTTTATCCTTTCATGGGACGTGGGCTTTGCTGGCTGGGCCAGCATTTATTGCCCATCCCTAATTACCCTTGGGAAGGTTGTGGTGAGCTGCTTTCTTGGACCGCTGCAGTCAGTCGTGTTTTTATTATGATATAAAGACATCATGACTCACAAGGGATTGTGTAAACATGTTGTGGGTTCATTTATTTAAACTAGACACATGGGAACAGATATACACGGATAGAAAGCGTGAAGACATCAGCAGCAGAGCTGTGTGTGTGTGCTCCGCTCACAGGCAAAAGTGAAACTGAGACTGATCGCATGACACACTTCCCTTCTAATGATGTCAAGCTGCTATCCCTTAAAGGCATATTATAACACCCCGCCCCCCTTTCTTTTTAAAAATACTTTCCCTCCTTCCAAAGAAGTATAACTAGTTCCAATACATGTTCCTGTGGTTACCATTATGAGTTTATACAGCTCATAAAACTATGACTGTCTAAAGAGGTAACCTGCTGGTACACCCAGATCTTTTAGTGGTAACCTTGTCTGGTGGTTTCTTTAATTGCTCACAGTGATCTGTGGAATTGTCATTCTTGGATGTTGTTCCTGGTTGCATTTGGGATCTTGTCCTTGATGTACGGGACTGTACGGTGGTGAACAGCTGAATTGGATTTGATTTGCCCTCAGGTATGTCTCACAGTTGTGCTTTTTTGTGTGTGTCATGACTTCCTAGGACCTTGGTTCTGAACAAATCCTTGTCACCTCAGCTGACTGCCACATTCCTTCTGTGGGAACCTGGCTGTGAACTTGTCCCGACTGTAAACTTGACAATTCTGTCCCTGCGTTTTTATTGTGCACATTGGTCCTCCTCTCTTGTAGTTTTAACAGTTGTTATTGGGTTTCTGAGAGAGTAGAATGGGTGAATGTAGGTAAATTGGTATGCACTGATTTGCCGAATATGAGCTCTGCCGGTGATAGAATAGTTACACTTAAAGGTGTTGCTCTCGGATGTAACATTGCAATGCGCAGATCTCGCTGGGTTTGTCTACATATGGGAATTAGGGGTTTCACTGTGTGAATCATTGGTCCAGCTAGGTCATTAGATCTAGGGTAATGAGGAGAAGTAGTGTGATCGATATTCCACTTCTCAAACATATCCTGAAATGGCTTACCAATAAGTTGAGGACCGTTATCCGTAATGATCTCTCTAGGCACACTGGATAAAATGAAAATAGCACTTAGGTTGTGCATGACGGTTGTGCTTGATGTATTGTGCCGAAGAATGTGGTACTTGGTAAAGTAGTTGACAACGATGATGAAATCAGTGCCATGAATGTGAAAGAAGTGGGATCAATGTTGGACCAAGGATGGGTCGGAGCTCCATGTGCAGTGGTACACTATGCTGAATCATGTATACTATCGACATGTCTGGCACTGCTTGATGATGACTTCAATATCATTGTTCATACCCAGCCAATAGTCTGTCTGTCTGGTCAGTCTTCCTGTCCAATCTATACCCATGTGGGAGTGATGAAGTTGTTGATGAATATCAGGTTCCAAAAGATTCCGATATGATCATCTGCCTGCCTTTAAAAAGTGACTGCCCGGGAGATGCCTAGCTTAGCCTGGTAAGGCTAAAATGGTCTCGTGTGTTTGCAGACTTGCTGAATTGAATCAGGCCATCCCTCAACGATGGTTTTCCACAGTTTGTGTAGCGTAGAATCTTTCACTGCTTCTTCTCGTAGCTGCTGGTATCTGCGGTGTGAAAAATATTCCAGATCAGTTGATGGACCTGCATTCTCCTGCAATTGTAATGTTTCAGCTCCCTTGAAACTGCCAATTTTGTCAACATGTTCTGGATATTTCGCTGTTAGGTGGTGAACCGAGGCAATAGGAATAGTTTCTGAGGTTGATCTGTCCAATGAGGTTTGACTGATTCCATGGATTGTCACTAGTGTGAGGTTGCGACACTCTGGTAGACCTACAGTTGCTGGGCCTTAGTTCCCATGGCGTAGAGCATGGGACACACCCAGGAGGGCTGATTGTACTCTCATTCCAGGACTATGGATTCTGCAAATGGAATTACAGAGAGATTCACAGCAGTACCTTTCACCAGGACCTTCCATGTCTGTGGATACATGTCTGTTTTAGAATTCGCGGCAGTAGTGTGTTGGCACTTGCCCCAGAATCAATCTTGGCCAATAACGAATAGATACCAACTTTCTTAGGGCAGATAATCTGAATCTTGATAAATAATTTGGATGATGAGATGGCATCTATGTTTTCCACCAGATTGAAGGTGTGAAACATAGCTCTTCATCTCATCGTACACAAGGCCGTCATTTCCTGGTTTGTCAGTCACCTCGTGTACACGTATCTGACAGGATACCCGATAGTCAATCTTACTGCTCGAAGGTACCCGTTGTGTACGGTCTGTCTGGATCAGTGCACGTCTGGTTGTAGCTGCATCAGCCTTTGCTCTAGTCACTGCCGCTGCCAATGGCCCTTTCTACCCCAGGCCTTGCAGGATTGATGGAAAACCGGGCCTTTCCTTGGTGCCTGGAGAGGTCCACACCTTCCACATGTCTCCTTGGGTTTGGCTATTCTGGTGAATGAGTCAACAATTGGGGTTGTACTGAGGACCTGTGATCTTCATCAAGCTGTGAGGATCGCTCCATACTCACCTCCATCCTTGAGTAGCTCTTCGATAAGATACATTTTAGGCTTGTCTAGCAGATCATTCTGGACAATTCTGTCTGCTAGCTCTGCGTTTGAAGAATCACAGTACCTACCCTTTTCTCTGCATCTACTGATGAAGTGCTCTATGGGTTCTGTGGGCTATTGTCAAAATGACATGAACTCCAGTCGATGAATATGGAAGTTTAACCTGATCCTGAACCGGTCTCCAGTGTAATCCATATCTTTTGGGGATCCTTTAGCTCTTCTGCTGTTAATCCTGATGTGTTTAGCCTGTGTAGACCTTTGTTCCCAATTGCTGGGTGAATTTTTATGGCTTTCTTGGGAGGTTCTGACACACCTGAATTCAAGGGGTGGAAATTTACCTGTGTAGGTCGGGCTGGGCGGGGCAGAGCCGATCGCCACCCGCGATTGGCTGCGTGCCGCCATTTTACGCGGGCAGGCCAATTAAGGCCCGTCAAACCTGTGCGGGCGGGCGGGTGGAGGAGGGAGAATCAGGGCCTGCGCTCTTTTGCACATGCGCGTGAAAGAGTGTAGCAATCTCCCTGAGGCACGGAGCTTGTAGATGGTAAACGCTGCTGCTACTGTGCGTCGGTGGTGGAGGGAGTGAATGTTTGTGGATGTGGTGCCAATCAAGTGGGCTGCTTTGTCCTGGATGGTGTCAAGCTTCTTGAGTGTTGTGGGAGCTGCACTCATCCAGGCAAGTGGGGAGTATTCCATCACACTCCTGACTTGTGCCTTGTAGATGGTGGACAGGCTTTGAGGAGTCAGGAGGTGAGTTACTTGCCACAGGATTCCTAACCTCTGGCCTGCTCTTGTAGCCACAGTATTTATATGGCTAGTCCAGTTCAGTTTCTGGTCAATGGTAACCCCCAGGATGTTGATGGTGGGGGATTCAGTGATGGTAATGCCATTGAATGTCAAGGGGCGACGGTTAGATTCTCTCTTGTTGGAGATGGTCATTGCCTGGCACTTGTGTGGTGTGTATGTTACTTGCCACTTGTCAGCCCAAGCCTGGATATCACCCAGGTCTTGCTGCATTTGGACATGGACTGCTTCAGTATCTGAGGAGTCGCGAATGGTGCTGAACATTGTGCAATCATCAGCGAGCATCCCCACTTCTGACCATATGATGGAAGGAAGGTCATTGATGAAGCAGCTGAAGATGGTTGGGATGAGGACACTACCCTGAGGAACTCCTGCAGTGATGTCCTGGAGCTGAGATGACTGACCTCATGTCAGGCATGAAGAAATTAACCAGAGACGCCATAGCGACCAAGCTAACACATTTCCTTTTCCATTATAGAACCACCCCTCACACAGCAACAGGCGTCTCGTCTGTGGAATTGTTGATGAATCGCTGTCTCAGAGCGAGATTGAGCTTAGTAACGCCAAATTTAGGTTGGGGGGGGGGGGGTGGGGGGGGTGGGGAAGGTGGAAAGGAGTCAGGGAAGCCAGAAAACTGGACATGACTGGCATAGTCATGACAGGAAATTTACCCTAGGAGAGACGGTATATGTGAGGAATTTCGGTGAAAGACCCAAGTGGTTATCGGGTGAAATAAGTGCAGTGACTGGATCTCTTTCTCACCATGTGAAAGTAGAAAACCAAATCATACGGAGACATATAGATCAGACAAGGAGGAGAGAAACAAAGTACCAGGAAATGATTCCTCCAGTGTTCACGATTGAGTCAATGTCTCCTGTTGAAAGGACACAACTGAGCACAGACGTGTCTGAAGGGTCGGCTGTACCCGCGGAAGTTGAGGAAACAGGTTGGCAGGTGTCCACCGAAGAAACTGATGTTCGGACAACACCAGAAAAAGCAGGTTCCTGACAAAACACCTGAAGCTGTGGGTGTGAGATTTTCTACACGCAACAGGAAACCCCCAGAAAGACTGAAGGTGTAAATTAATTCCTGTGTAAATAATTTGATATTTTGAGAAGAATTGTAACTGTAACATGTATTTTTTGAGTAAAGGGGGAGGGATGTGGTAATCTAATGTGTAATATACCTTTAACAAGAATGTTATAATCGAAGATCACATGATCTTACTATCCAATAGCAGAGTAGTGCGGGCGACCTCAGTAGTCAGTAGTCTACAGTTAGGGTCTGTAATGTAGAAACATGGTTTGAGTTGTAAGCGCACAAGTGTAGCTGTTGAGTTCCTTGGTAAATAAATAGTGTGCTCTCAATAAGAACTGTCTGCTGATCTACTTTGTCTACGATACCAACTTGGTCATCCCAAAACAAGCGTATAACCCGGATCCATTAGTCCAGCTAACCAGTCCAACTCCCCCTTTACTGAGGTTGGGAATGGCATTAAACAGGAAATTAGAGACACATGTAATAAAGGAACATCTGTAATTATGGGTGACTTTAATCTGCATATCGATTGGGCAAATCAAATTAGTAACAATACCGTAGAGGAGGAATTCCTGGATTGTATACGGGATGTTTTTCTGGACCAATACGTTGAGGAGCCAACGAGAAAACAGGCCATCCCAGACTGGGTATTGTGTAATGAGAAAGGAATAATTGGCAATCTAGTTGTGCGAGGCCCCTTGGGGATGAGCGACCATAATATGATAGAATTCTTCATCAAGATGCAGAGTGACGTCGTTGATTCTGAGACTAGGGTCCTGAATTTTAATAAAGGAAACTACGATGGTATGAGGGGCGAGTTGGCTGTGATGGATTGGGAAACATTACTTAAAGGGATGATGGTCGATAGGCAATGGCAAACATTCAAAGAGCGCATGGGTGAACTGCAACAATCGTTTATTCCTGTCTGGCACAAAAGTAAAACAGGAAAGGTGGCCAAACCATGGCTTACAAGGGAAATTAGAGATTGTATTAGATCCAAGGAAGAGGCATACAAATTGGCCAGAAAAAACAACAGACCTGAGGATTGGGAGCAGTTTAGAATTCAACAAAGGAGGACTAAGGGATTGATTAAGAAGAGGAAAATAGAGTACGAGAGTAAGCTTGCAGGGAACATAAAAACTGACTGTAAAAGTTTCTATAGGTATGTGAAGAGAAAAAGATTGGTGAAGACAAATGTATGTCCCTTACAGTCAGAAACAGGGGAATTTATAATGGGGAACAAAGAAATGGCTGACCAACTAAATACACACTTTGGTTCTGTCTTCACAAAGGAGGACACTAATAACATACCAGAAATGTTGGGGAACACAGGGTTTAGTGAGAGGGAGGAACTGAAAGAAATCAGTATTAGTAGTGAAATGGTGTTGGGGAAATTGATGGGATTGAAGGCCGATAAATCCCCAGGGCCTGATAGTCTACATCCCAGAGTACTTAAGGAAGTGGCCCTAGAAATAGTGGATGCATTGGTGGTCATCTTCCGAGATTCTATAGACTCTGGTACAGTTCCTACAGATTGGAAGGTAGCTAATGTAACCCCACTATTTAAAAAGGGAGGTAGAGAGAAAACAGGGAATTATAGACCAGTCAGCCTGACGTCGGTAGTGGGGAAAATTCTAGAGTCTATTATAAAAGATTTAATAGCTGAGCACGTGGAAAACAGTGGCAGATTCGGGCAGAGTCAGCATGAATTTACGAAAGGGAAATCATGCTTGACAAATCTACTGGAGTTTTTTGAGGATGTAACTAGTAGAGTTGATGAGGGGGAGCCAGTGGATGTGGTTTATTTGGACTTTCAGAAGGCTTTCGACAAAGTCCCACATAAGAGATTGGCGTGTAAAATTAAAGCGCATGGGATTGGGGGTAGTGTATTGAGATGGATAGAAAACTGGTTGGCAGACAGGAAACAAAGAGTAGGAATAAACGGGTTGTTTTCCGAATGGCAGGCAGTGACTAATGGGGTACTGCAGGGATCGGTGCTGGGACCCCAGTTATTCACAATGTATATTAATGATTTAGATGAGGGAACTAAATGTAATATCTCCAAATTTGCAGATGACATAAAGCTGAGTGGGAGGGTGAGCTATGAGGAGGATGCAGAGATGCTTCAGTGTGATTTGGACAAGCTGATTGAGTGGGTAGATGCAGTATAATGTGGATAAATGTGAGGTTATCCACTTTGGTAGCAAAAACAGGAAGGCAGATTATTATCTGAATGGCTATAAGTTGAGAGATGGGAATGTGCAACGAGACCTGGGTGTCCTCGTACACCAGTCGCTAAAGGTAAGCATGCAGGTGCAGCAGGAGGTAAAGAAGGCAAATGGCCTTCATAGCCAGAGGATTCGAGTACAGGAACAGGGATATCTTGCTGCAATTATACAGGGTCTTGGTGAGACCAAACCTGGAATATTGTGTGCAGTTTTGGTCTCCTTATCTAAGGAAGGATGTACTTGCTATAGAGGGAGTGCAGTGAAGGTTTACCCGACTGATTCCTTGGATGGCGGGACTGACATATGAGGAGAGATTGAGTCAGTTAGGATTATATTCGCTGGAGTTCAGAAGAATGAGGGGGGATTTCATAGAAACCTATAAAATTCTAACAGGACTAGACAGGGTAGATGCAGGAAGGATGTTCCCGATGGTGGGGGAGTCCAGAACCAGGGGTCACAGTCTGAGGATATGGGGTAGACCATTTAGGACTGAGATGAGGAGAAATTTCTTCACCCAGAGAGTGGTGAGCCTGTGGAATTCGCTACTACAGAAAGTAGTTGAGGCCAAAACATTGTATGTTTTCAAGAAGGAGTTAGATGTAGCTCTTGGGGTGAAAGGGATCAAAGGGTTTGGGGAGAAAGCGGGAACAGGTTATTGAGTTGGATGATCAGCCATGATCATAATGAATGGCGGAGCAGGCTCGAAGGGCCGAATGGCCTACTCCTGCTCCTAGTTTCTATGTTTCTAAACTAGTGACCAGGATCCAGCATCCTGCGTGTCTGAAGATGACTGTTCCATCAGTTGTATTCCTCTCTGGCATCAAATAGGAAAAGCAATAGATTTTTCCTTCTGTTCTCCAATGGCCAAAACTTCCCCACGTCCCCTTCAAAAAGCTGTGACCATTTTTGCCAACGTGGGGATACAGAGGAGGGTTCCAAACATGCTTCAAAAAGGGAATAGTTCACCATACACAATGCCATTTTCATCCATCATCAGAATGGAACCTCCCTGTAAAAACCTTCCTGCTCGTGAGGTCTGAACACAGCCTGAGTGTCTCTCAAATTCCATAGTTTAAAACGCTGTGTTTTTTAAAATTCATTCCTGGGATGTGGGTGTCACTGGCTAGGTCAGCATTTATTGCCCTTCCTTAATTGCCCTTGTTCAGAGGGCATTTAAGAGTCAACCACATTGCTGTGGGTCTGGAGTCATGTGTAGGCCAGACCGGGTAAGGACAGCAGGTTTCCTTCCCTAAAGGGCAGTAGGTTTTACGACAATCGGCAACGTTTTCATGGTCATGATCGGCCTTTTAATTCCAGATTTTTACTGAATCCAAATTTCACCATCTGCCCTGGTGGGATTTAACCCGGGTCCCCCCCAGAGCATAACCCTGGGTCTCGGGATTACTCATCCAGTGAGAATACCGCTACACCAGAAAAAACCTCACACCTTCTTATTTTACACTGTCCTCATCATCAGTGCGAGATTCTTGGTGCTTTAAACAGCCAGGGATACCTCAGGAAGAGCTGAAGCAAACATTAACTCCTTAATTCAAACAGCTCCACCACACTCCCTCTGCTGGTACAATTCTGTGCGGTAGCTTCAAGTGAACATTGTGCACCTGGCAATTTCAAAGCACATCTCATGCTCCCTTCGTCCAAGCAGACTTTGTCCTTCTAGAGATGAGAGATTAGATATTTAAGTAACGCACCTGGACCACTGTGTGCAGTTTTGGTCCACGTATCTAAGGAAAGATACGCTTGCCATAGAGGGAGCGCAGCGGAGGTTCACCAGACCGATCCCTGGGATGGCGGGACTGTCTTATGGGGGGAGATTGAGGAGACTGGGCCTGTATTCTCTAGAGTTTGGACGAATGGGAGGCGATCTCACTGAAACTCACAAAATTCTGAATGGGAGTGACAGGGTGGATGCAGGAAGGATGTTGCCCTGGGTGGGGGGGGGTCTAGGACCAGGGGACACAGTCTCAGAATAAGGGGCAGGTCATTTAGGATTGAGATGAGGAGGAATTTCTTCACTCAGAGGGTGGTGAACCTTTGGAATTCTCTACCCCAGAGGCTGTGGAAACTCAGTCATTGAGTCTGTTCAAGACAGAGTTCGATAGATTTCTAGGTACCCATGAGATCAGGTACAGGGATAGTGTGGGAAGGTGGTGTTGAGGTAGTAGATTAGCCATGACCTAGTTAAATGGTGGAGCCGGTTCAGTGAGCTGAATGGCCCCACTGCTCCTATTGCCAAAAATGTGAAGTTGCAACCATTACATAGCTTTCATTTGCGATCTCATAAACTACCTACAACGAAGATCGATGAGAAGGCACCTGGTAGACATTTGCTCTGGCCGTGTTTGCATCCCTAAGGACCCTCCTTCCCCTGTCAGGGAGCCTCGTCACTAACGCTCCCCTCATTGTAATCCTCAGCAGACTGAATCTAGAGCCACCACTCGTTCCATTTTTCATCTCTTCACAGGACTCTGGCCGCAGGAGGTCCAGCAATCTCACCACCCGGCTTGGGAGGTGGTGGCAGAGGTGGTCAGTGCCAATGCTGCACAGAAGACCCACACACACACACACACACACACACACAGATAGACACACAGACACACAGATAGACGCACACACACACACACACACACACACACACACACAGATAGACACACACACACACACACAGGCAGATAGACACGCACACAGATAGACACACAGACACACAGACAGATGGACACACACACACACACACACAGATAGACACACCGACACAGATAGACACACACACACACACACACACACAGATTGACACACACACACACAGACACACACACACACAGACACACACACAGACAGACCCACACACACAGATAGACACACACACAGATAGACACACAGACACACACACAGATAGACACACAGACACAGATAGACACACAGGCACACGCACAGATAGACACACAGATACAGATAGACACACAGACACACACACAGATAGACACACAGACACAGATAGACACACAGACACACGCACAGATAGACACACAGACACAGATAGACACACACACACAGATAGACACACAGACACAGATAGACACACACACAGACAGATAGACACACACACACACAGACAGATAGACACACACAGGCAGACCCACACACACACACAGGTAGACATACAGACACATGCACAGATAGACACACAGACAGACACACAGACACACACACAGACTGACACACACACAGATAGACACACACACACAGATAGACACACAGTCACAGATAGACACACAGACACGCGCACAGATAGACACACAGACACAGATAGACACACAGACACACACACACACACACAGACTGACACACACAGATAGGCACACACACACAGATAGACACACACACACACACACACAGACACACACACAGATAGACACACATCACACACACAGATAGACACACAGACACACACAGGCAGACCCACACACACACACAGATAGACACACAGAGTGACACATACAGACTGACACACACACTCACAAGCCCATCACACATTCACTGGCATCTCACTCACTGTCAACTCAAGGGACATCACCACTCACTCTCTCACACACACCCTCACATCTCCATCTGACCTCCTTAGGAATCACCGTCTTGACAAAGATCAACATGTGCCCCCCACACCCACCCTGGGATACCCTCCTTCCCCAGTACAGCCCTCACCCTGCAGCCTCTTCCCTTGCCTGAGGCCACTTCACCCCCTTCCCCCAGAAAACCCTGGCCCTGCAGCTGGCGAAAAGCCTCCCCCGCCTTACGGTTGGTCTGGGAGGTAGAGACCTGCCCGTGAGAGCCAGCCCGTGGTGCTGCCTGTGAAGCCTGGCGCTGAGACTGTGGGTGCTGCCCGAAGCAAGGTGGGCAAACAAACCTCGAAGCCCCGAGCGGAGTGCGGCTGACCGGGGGCAGGCCTTATATACGCTGTTGTGAAACAGGTCGGTGTGCTTTCCCCGCTGCTGACGCGGGTGGACGATCCAGTGGGAGGGGGCGATTCTGGTGAGCTGGTCTAAAATGCGGACGTGTTAGGGACGCAGTCCGCCATTGGCGGGCGGAGCCAGACGGTCGCAAACTGGCTTCACGACGTCGTGAAACCGATCTCGGGCCTTCCCACCAGATTGTCTGCTCACACCACCAAACACGCCCGACCCCAGCAGCCATAGGGTCTGATATTACCCACCCCGCCCCACCACCCTCACTTTGTACAAAAACCTCCCCACATTGTTCCAGTGACTCCACACTGCACTTCCACAACACAAGCACGCGTGGGAAAAAATCTCAGCTCAACCTTCTCGAGGGTCCATCCCCACAGCCCCACAGCAAGGGGCATCTCGCTCCGAGGCACTCCTTTCTCGGGGTGAGGAGGCTGGAGGGACGCTGCCAGGACATAGAGTCTTGACCACATTTGGGATTTGGGGGTGGCAGAAGCTCACTTGGGTCACTGACGTCAGGATAGCGTCGCCAGGCTCACCCGGCGCTACACCATCGCAATAACACAGCCCCGGGCAGCCATGCAGCACATGCGGTGGGGGGGGGGGTCCTTCAGAGCATTGCCAGAAACAATGGCGCACAAACTCAGGGACTGTCTCTAAATGGTCATTCACAAACAGAGACATTTCAACAAGGGACTGTCTCTAAACAGTTATTCCCAAATAGTGACACTGCAATAAGGGACTATCTCTAAATAGTGATGCTGCACTCAAGGACTGTCTCTAAATAATCATTCACAAATATTGACACTGTAATAAGGAACTGCCTCAAAATAGTCATTCATAAATAGTGACATGGAAATAAGGGACTGTCTCTAAATAATCATTCACAAGTTGTGACTGCAATAAAGGACTGTCTCTAAGTAGTCATTCACAAATAGTGACGCTATAATAAGGGACAATTTCTAAATAGTCGCTCACAAATATTGATACCCAACAAGGGACTGTCTATAAATAGTCATTCACAAAGAGTGACAATACACTAAGGGACTGCCCCTAAATCGCAAAACTCAAATAGTGACACCGCAGTCAGGGACTGCCTCTAAATAATCATTCATAAATGGCGAGACTGCAGTCAGGGATTCTCTGCAAACGTAACACTTCAGTAAGGGACTGTCTCTAAATTTCAATACACAAATAATCATATTGCAGTAAAGGGCTGTCTCTAAATAGTCAAACAAACAATCATTTTTCCTATAGGCATTGTCTGCAATTGCTCACTTCCATTAACTGTACTAAAGTAAGGGATCATCTATAAATGTCCTTCAGTTTACTTTACAAACAGTAATGGTCAGATTGTGTTTGGGCATGGTGATTGAGACCAACAAAGATTGGATTTGAGCCTCATGTAAACCTAACACTTGTCAGGCTATTAAAAGTGACCCCATATGAAAAACAGAATGTTTATTAAAATTATTATTGTACATAGAATGAGATATACAGATTCTGAATTCAGTGTATACAGTGAGTACATTGTACACAGAGTGTGATATACAGATTCTTAATTCAGTGTGTACAGTGAGTACATTGTACACAGTGTGCGATATACAGATTCTGAATTCAGTGTATACAGTGAGTACATTGTGTACAGAGTGTGATATACAGATTCTGAATTCAGTGTATACAGTGAGTACATTGTACACAGAGTGTGATATACAGATTCTTAATTCAGTGTGTACAGTGAGTACATTGTGTACAGAGTGTGATATACAGATTCTGAATTCAGTGTATACAGTGAGTACATTGTACACAGAGTGTGATATACAGATTCTGAATTCAGTGTGTACAGTGAGTACATTGTGTACAGAGTGTGATATACAGATTCTGAATTCAGTGTGTACAGTGAGTACATTGTACACAGAGTGTGATATACAGATTCTGAATTCAGTGTATACAGTGAGTACATTGTACACAGAGTGTGATATACAGATTCTGAATTCAGTGTGTACAGTGAGTACATTGTACACAGAGTGTGATATACAGATTCTGAATTCAGTGTGTACAGTGAGTACATTGTACAGTGTGTGATATACAGATTCTGAATTCAGTGTGTACAGTGAGTACATTGTACACAGAGTGTGATATACAGATTCTTAATTCAGTGTGTACAGTGAGTACATTGTGTACAGAGTGTGATATACAGATTCTGAATTCAGTGTGTACAGTGAGTACATTGTGTACAGAGTGTGATATACAGATTCTGAATTCAGTGTATACAGTGTGTACATTGTACACAGAGTGAGATATACAGATTCTGAATTCAGTGTGCACAGTGAGTACATTGTGTACAGAGTGTGATATACAGATTCTTAATTCAGTGTGTACAGTGAGTACATTGTACACAGAGTGTGATATACAGATTCTTAATTCAGTGTGTACAGTGAGTACATTGTGTACAGAGTGTGATATACAGATTCTGAATTCAGTGTATACAGTGAGTACATTGTACACAGAGTGTGATATACAGATTCTGAATTCAGTGTGTACAGTGAGTACATTGTGTACAGAGTGTGATATACAGATTCTGAATTCAGTGTATACAGTGAGTACATTGTACACAGAGTGTGATATACAGATTCTGAATTCAGTGTATACAGTGAGTACATTGTACACAGAGTGTGATATACAGATTCTGAATTCAGTGTGTACAGTGAGTACATTGTACACAGAGTGTGATATACAGATTCTGAATTCAGTGTGTACAGTGAGTACATTGTACAGTGTGTGATATACAGATTCTGAATTCAGTGTGTACAGTGAGTACATTGTACACAGAGTGTGATATACAGATTCTTAATTCAGTGTGTACAGTGAGTACATTGTGTACAGAGTGTGATATACAGATTCTGAATTCAGTGTGTACAGTGAGTACATTGTGTACAGAGTGTGATATACAGATTCTGAATTCAGTGTATACAGTGTGTACATTGTACACAGAGTGAGATATACAGATTCTGAATTCAGTGTGCACAGTGAATTTATTGGACACAGTGTGCGATACAGATTCTGATTTTTTTTATTTTATTCATACACGGGATGTGGGCTTCGCTGGCTGGCCCAGCATTTATTGCCCATCCCTAGTTGCCCTTGAGAAGGTGGTGGTGAGCTGCCTTCTTGAACCGCTGCAGCCCAGTGTGCACAATGAGTATATTGGACACTATGTGCAATACACAGTTCCTGAATTCCGTGTGCACAGTCAGTACATTGTACGCAGGGTGTGATATACAGATTCTGAATTCAGTGTGTGCAGTGGGTATATTGGACACTGTGATATACAGATTCTGAATTCAGTGTGTACAGTGAGTATATTGTACGCAGTGTGAGATATACAGATCCTGAATTCAGTGGGTACAGTAGGTATATTGTACGCATTATGTGATATACTGATTCTGAATTCATTGTGTACCTGGCCCAGTAAATAAATAATGTAACTATTGGTTATTATCTGGGTTTCGTTAATGATTGAAGCTGACACCAACAGCAGATGAGGACAGGAATCTGGTCGGGAGCTGTATCATCCATCTTTTCCCTAATCGAGAAATTTTCAATCTGTTATTTGCTCAAAGACTTCCTTCACTCTCTCCCAAGCCCCTCCGACTCCTTCAGTGATACTGGAATGGTAAGAAGCACAAATTCATTGCCATTGATTCACCACAAGCTGAGACCGATTCTCTTCCAATATGATCAGACTTGTCTGAGGGTTCAGCCTCTCAGTCTGTGTTGATAGAGTTCCCTGACTCCCTTACAATTAACATTAAACCCACTGCTCTGTACATGGACAGTGTCAAACCTCTTGAGTGTTGCGGGACCTGCACTCATCCAGGCCAGTGGAGAGTATTCCATCACACTCCTGACTTGTGCCTTGTAGATGGATGGATGTGGATGGACATCTTGCAGGACAAAGCAGCCCATTTGATTGGCTCTCCATCCACCACTTAAACATTCACTCCCTCCACCACTGACGCACAGTAGCAGCAGTGTGTGTACCATCTACAAGATGCACTGCAGGAATTCACCAAGGCTCCTTAGACAGCACCTTCCAAACCCAATCCACCTAGAAGGACAAGGGCAGCAGACACATGGGAACACCACCACCTGGAAGTTCCCCTCCAAGTCACTCACCATCCTGACATGGAAATATATCGGCCGTTCCTTCACTGTCGCTGGGTCAAAATCCTGGAACTCCCTCCCTAACAGCACAGTGGGTGTACCTACACCACATGGACTGTGAATGTCATCGGCAAGGCCAGCATTTGTTGCCCTTCCTATTTGCCCTGGAGTTGAGTGGTTTGCTAGGCCATTTCAGAGGGCAGTTAGGAGGTAACCACATTGCTGTGGGCCTGGAGTCGCATCTAGGCCAGACTGGGTAAGGATAGCAGATTTACTTCCTTAAAGGGCATTAGTGAGCCAGATGGGTTCACTAACGGAGCTATCTGCCTGTCTCCATATCTCTGTAACGGCCTCGGAGTTAGGTTTAGATTGAACGTTTCCTCGTGTCTCTGACCTTTCCAGTAGATCAGGTATTTCCAACGAGCGCTTTAGCCGTTTTATGAAGTTGTTTGCTGTGTCCTGGGTCAGGAAGACTTCTGAAAAGAGAGAGAGAGAGAGATGTGGATGTTGAAATGCAGAGGCTGCGGTACCTGACTGACTCTGTCCCCCTGCACCTCACCCTCAGTCACTTCCTCTTGTTCCCAGCTGCATCACACAGTAAGCGATATGGAATCTCACTCCCTCCCAGATCCCATTCCCACCTCCTGATGGTGTTGACCTCCTGTTGACTTTCACAAAGGGTTAGCGATCACCGAAAGCCACATTCTGCAGGGCGAGCGTGGGTGAGTTTTTGGCTGTGAAAAGTTCTGCACATGAGTCTGATTCTGTATTCCCAGGCTGACATAGGAACATGGGAAATAGGAGTGGGAGTAGGGCCACTGGCCTCATCGAAGTCATTCAGCCAAACAATAATATCGTGGCAGATCTTCCACTTCAACACGGTTTTCCTGCCCTATCCGTCTGTCCCTTTACTTCTTTAGTGTCCAAAAATCTGATAGTCCTCAACTCCACTTTCCTGCCTTTTCCCCATAACCCTCGATTCCCTTAAAAATCTGTCTATCTCACCTTGAATATACTTAATGACCCAGCCTCTACAGCCTCTGCGGGAAAGAATTCCACAGATTCACTACCCTCTGAGAGAAGAAATTCCTCCTCATCTCCATCCTAAATGGGCAACCCCCTTACTCTGAGATTATGCCCTCTGGTCCTAGACTCTCCCACAAGGGGAAACAACCTCTCAGCATCTACCCTGTCAAGCCCCCTAAGAATCTTATATATTTCAATAAGGTCGCCTCTCATTCTTCTAAACTCCAATGAGTACAGGCCCAACCTACTCAACCTCTCCTCATAAGAAAATCCCTCCATCCCTGGGATCAACCTAGTGAACCTTCTCTGGACTGCCTCCAATGCCAGTATATCTTTCAGTATAAGGGGGCCAAAACTGTTCACAGTATTCTAGGTGTGGTCTAACTAGTGCCTTGTATAGTTTTAGCAAGACGTCCCTATTTTTATACTCCATTCCCTTTGAAATAAAGGCCAACATTCCATTTGCCTACCCTATTACCTGTTGAACTTGTATGTTAGCTTTTTGTGATTCATGCACAAGGACTCCCAAATCCCTCTGTGCTGCAGCTTTCTGCAGTCTTTCTCCATTTAAATAATATTCAGCTCCTCTATTCTTCCTGCCAAAGTGCATAACCTCACATTTTCCCACATTATATTCCATCTGCCAAGTTTTTGCTCACTCACTTAACCTGTCTGTATCCCTCTGTAGTCTCCTTGTGTCATCCTCACCACTTGCCTTCCCACCTATTTTTGTGTCATCTGCAAACTTGGCGATAGTACATTCACTTCCCTCACCTAAGACATTAATATTTATTGTAAATAATTGAGGCCCCAGCACTGATCACTGTAGCACGTCACAGATATAGGTTGCCATCCCGAAAATGCCCCCCTTATCCCAACTCTGTCTTCTATTAGTGAACCAATCCTCTATCCATGCTAATATACTACCCCCAACGCCATGGGCTCTTATCTTATTACGTAACCTTATGTGTGGTACCTTATTGAACACCTTTTGGAAATCCAAATATATTACATCTACTGGTTCCCCTTTATCTATCCTGCCTGTTACCTCCTCAAAGAATTCTAATAAATTTGTCAGGCATGATTTCCCCTTCATGAAGCCATGCTGACTCTGCTTGATTAGATTATGTATTTCTAAATGCTCTGCTATTTCATCCTTTATAATAGACTCTAACATTTCCCCAATGACAGATGTTAAGCTAACTGGCCTATAGTTACCTGTTTTTGTCTCCCTCCCATTTTGAATAAGGGTGTTACATTGACCGTTCCCCAATCCTCTAGGACTTGTCCAGAATCTAAGGATTCTTGGAAGATTACTACCAGTGCATCACTATCTCTGTAACTACTTCCTTTAATATCCTAGGATGCAACCCATCAGGTCCAGGGGACCTATCGGCCTTTAGCCCCATTAGTTTCCCTGGTACTTTTTCTCTGGTGATCATTTTTGTATTTATTTCCTGCCCGCCCCCTTCTGCCCCTTGACTATTTAGTATTTTTGGAATGCTATTAGTATCTTCTACCGTGAAGACTGATGCAAAGTATCTATTCAACTCCTCTGCCATTTCCTGGTTCCCCATTGTTATTTCCCCAGCTTCAATCTCTAAAGGGCCTATGTTCACTTTGGCCTCTCTCTTCCTTTTCATACATCTAAAGAAGCTCTTACTGTTTGTTTTTATATTATTTGCTAGTTTACCCTTAAAGTTTATTTTCTCCTTTTTTTTGGTCATCTTTTGTTGGCTTTTAAAACTTTTCCAATCCTCTGGTTTACCATTAATCTTGGTCACATTCTATGTCTTTTTTTTCAATTTGATTCTATCCTTAACTTCCTTGGCTAACTATAGTTGGTTTATTCCCTTCCTAGAATCCTCCTTCCTCACTGGGATATATCTTTGTTGAGAGTCATGAACTATTTTCTTAAACGTCTGCCATTGTTCATCAACTGTCTTTTCTGCTAAACTCCTTTCCCAGTCCACTCCAGCTAACTCTGCCCTCATTCCTTTGCAATTACCTTTAAGTTTAGCACAGTTGTTTCCGACCCAAGTTTCTCACTCTCAAACTGAATGCTAAATTCTACCATGTTATGGTCACTATTTCCTAGGGGATCCTTTGCTCTGAGATCATTTATTAAACCTGCCTCATTACACATTACCAGATCCAAAATAGCCTGATCCCTGGTTGGATTCAGAACATAGTTCTAGGAAACTGTCCCGAATACACTCTATGAATTCTTGCTCATGCCTACCTCTGCCAATTTGATTTTCCCAATCTACATGAAGATTAAAGTCACCCATCATTAGTGCACTGCCTTTTTTACTTGCCCTCATTATCTCTTGATTTATTCTCTGTCCTACAGTGTAGCTACTGTCATGGGGCCTATAAACTACTCCCACTAGTGTCTTCTTCCCCTTGTTATTTCTTACCTCCACCCATATTGATTCTATACCTTCCAATCCAAGATCATTTCTTGCTATTGTGCTTATTCCATCTTGCACTAAAAAAGCTACCCCACCACCCTTTCCTTCCTGCCTGTCCTTTCGAAAAGTCACATACAGCATCCACAGCCCTCTGCGGTAGGGAATTCCAAAGATTCACAACCCTCTGAGTGAAGACATTTCTCCTCATCTCAGTGGTAACTGGCTGACCCCTTATTCTGAGACTGTGTCTCCCCCATGTTCTAGGCCCCAAGCCAGGGGGAAACTGCCCTGCCAAGCCCCTTAAGAATTTGATATATTTCAATTAGATCAACTCTCATTATTCTGAAGTCCAGGGAACATAGGTCCAGTCTCTTCAATCTTTAATCATAGGCCAATTCCATCAGCCAAAGAATTGGTCTGGTGAACCCTCATGGCATTCCCTTTATGACAAGTACATCCTTCCTTGTGTAAGGGGTCCAGAACTGTACACAATACTCCAGGTGTGGTCTCACCAATGCCCGATGAGTTGCACAAAGACTTCTTCACTCTTATACTCCAATCCCTTGTGATCAATAGTTAATAGACTATCGGTCTTCCTAATTGCTTACTGTACTTGCATGTTAATTTCCAGATAGGATTACAGAGGATATACAACAATGACTCAGGCCATTCAGCCCAACAACTCCATGCTGGTGTTTATACTCCACTCGAGCCTCTTCCCATCTTTCCTCATCTGCCATCATAACCCTAGATTCTCTTCTCCCTCATACACTTGTCCAGCTCCTTTAAATGTATCTATACTGGGAGGACGCTGATCAGCTCCATCCTCACAGGATGGGAATTCCATCTTGGGATATTTCCAAGTCTTGTCACTGCGTCTCACACTGAGCATTTACTTTCATTCTTTCACAGGATTCAGACATACCTATCCCTAATTGCCCTGGGGCTCTGAAGAAGAATCCTACGAACATACAAATTAGGAAAGGAGTAGGGCATTCGGCCCCTTAAACCTACTCTGCCATTCAATAAGATCATGGCTGATCTGTTTGTGTTTCAAATTCCACATTCCCATCTACCCCCGATAGCCTTTAATTCCCTTGTTTAACAAGAAACTCCGCCTTAAAAATATTCAATGACCCCACCCCCACCACCATCTGAGCCAGAGAGTTCCAAAGTCGCACAACCCTCTGAGAGAAAAAAATTCTCCTCATCTCTGTCCTAAAAGGGAGGCCCCTAATTTTAAAACAATGCCCCCTAGTTCTGGAGTCACCCACAAGAGGAAACATCCTTTCCACGTCCACCTTGTCAAGGCCGTTCAGGATCTTGTAAACTTCAATCAAATCACCCCTCACTCTTCTAAACTCCAGTGGAAACAAGCCCAGTCTGTCCAACCTTTCCTCATAAGACAACCCACTCATTCCAGGTATCAATCTAGGAAACCTCCTCTGAACGGCCTCCAATGCATTTACATCCTTCCTTAAATAAGGAGACCAAAACTGCACACAGTATTCAAGATGCGGTCTCACCAATGCCCTGTATAACTGAAACATAACATCCTTACTTTGATGTTCAATCCCTCTCGTAATAAAGGATAGCATTCCATTAGCCTTCTTAATTACTTGCTGTACCTGCATACTAACTTTTTGTGGCTCATGCACTAGAACACCTAGATCCCTCTGCACCTCAGAATCATGCAGTTGTTCTCCATTTAAGTAATACTCTGCTTTTTTATTCTTCCTGCCAAAGTGAACAACTTCACATTTTCCCACATTATACTCCATCTGCCAGGATTTTGCCCACTCACTCAACCTATCTATATCCATCTGCAACCTCCTCATGTCCTCTTCATAACATACTTTCCTACCTATCTTTGTGTCATCTGCAAATTTACCTACCATGTCTTCACTCCCCTCATCTAAGTCATTGATGTAAATTGTAAAAAGTTGAGGCCCCAGTACAGACCCCTGTGGGACTCCACTCGTCACATCCTGCCAATCAGACAAAGACCCATTTATACATACGCTCTGTTTTCTGCCAGCCAATCTTCTATCCATGCTATTATGTTACCCCCTACACCATGAGCTTTTATTTTCCATAATAATCTTTGATGTGGCACCTTATCAAATGCCTTCTGGAAATCCAAATACAGCACGTCTACAGACTCCCCTTTATCCACAGCACATGTTACTCCTTCAAAGAGCTCCAATAAATTGGTTAAACTCTTCTTGATTACCTTGAGTTTTTCTAAGTGTCCGGCTATAACCTCTTGAATGATCGATCCTAACATCTTCCCTAAGACAGACATCAAGCTAAATGGCCTATAGTTTCCTGTTTTCTACCTCCATCCCTTCTTGAATAGAGGGGTTATATTTGTTACTTTCCAATCTGATAGAATCTAAGGAATTTTGGAAAATTAACACCAACGCACCTCAGACCTCTTTAGCTATCTCTTTAAGACCCTAGGATGAAGTCCATCTGGACCCAGAGACTTGTCAGCCCACAGCTCCAAGAGTTTGCTTCCCTGTGACCAAGATCCCCTCTCCCTTCCACCTCCCAATTTACAGCGATTACTGGAATGTTTTTTGTATCCTCTATAGTGAAGATAGAAGCAAAATATTTGTTCATTTCATTCGCCATTTCCCTATTATCTACTATTAATTCCCCATTGTCACTCTCTAGAGGACCAACACTCACTTTACCCACTCTTTTCCTTTTTAAATACCTGTAGAAATTCTTGCTACTCTTAGTCATTCTCTTCTCTTATTTATGTTCTGACCAATCATCTGACCTGCCACTCATCTTTGCGCAGTTGTATGCTTTTTCCTTAAGTTTGATACTTTCCTTAATTTCTTTCGTTAACCATGGATGGTGGGTCACCCCTTAGAATTTCTCTTTATAGGAGGAATATACTTATTCTGAGTATTCTGAAATATCCCCTTAAATGTCTGCCACTGCTTCTCTATTGATCTATCCCATAGCCTCATACCCTAGTTCACTTTAGCTGGCTCAGCTTTCATCCCCACATAGTTGCCCTCACTTAAGTTTAAAATGCTAGTCTTAGACCCACTCTTCTCCCTTTCAAACTGGATGTAAAATTCAATCATATTGTGGTCACTGCTACCTAGGGGTGCCTTTACCCTGAGGTCATTAATTAATCCTGTCACATTACACAATACCAAGTCTAATATAACCTGCTCTCTGGTTGGTTCCAGAACGTGCTGCTCTAAGAAACTCTCTCGAAAACATTCTATGAACTCCTTATCCAGGCTATGACTGCCAATCTGATTTTTCCAGTTTCCATATAGATTAAAATCACCCATGATTGTTGCCATCCCTTTATCACAAGCACCCAATATCTCTTGTATACTTTGTCCTACATTGTGGCTATTGTTAGGGGGCCTGTAGACCACTCCCACTTGTGACTTCTTTCCCCTACTATTCCTGATCTCCACCTAAACCGATTCTACATCCTGATCTCCTGAACCAAGGTCATCTCTAACTATTGCACCAATGCCATCCTTGATTAGCGGTGCTACCCCTCCACCTTTACCTAGCTTCCTATTCTTCTCGAATGTCATGTACCCCTCAATATTCAGGACCCAATCCTTGTCATCCTGCAGCCACGTCTCCGTAATTGCTAACAGGTCATATTTATTTACTTCAACATGGGCCATCAATTCATTTACTTTGTTATGAATGCTACGCACATTCAGATATAGAGCCTTCAGTTTTGTCTTTTTGTTACCTTTGTAACATCTGCTCTTGACTGTTGGTGTATTCTTCGGTTTTATCTCTCTGTCCCTTCCTGCTAACCTATGACCATCATTTTCCATATTACTATGATGGTCGTTTACCTTGAATCTACCCCTTGAATTGCTACATCTACCCAAGTTTGATCCCTCACCCCTCTTTGGTTTAAAGTCCTCTCTACTTCCCTCGTTATGTGATTTGCGAGGACACTCATCCCAGCACGGTTCAGGTGTCAACCGTCCCAATGGTACAGCCCCCACTTTCCCCAGTACTGGTGTCAGTGCCCCACAAACCGGAACCCACTTCTCCCACACCAGTCTGAGCCAAGCTTTGGTCTCTCTAATCTTATTTGCCCTATGCCAATTTGCATGTGGCTCAGGTAATAATCCAGAGATTATTACCTATGAAGTTCTGCTTCTTAATTTGGTACCTCGCTCCTCATACTGACAGTGCAGAGCCTCCTTCCTCATCCTGCCTATGTCGTTGGTACCTACATGGACCACGACAACTGAATCCTCCCCTTCCCACTGCAAGTTCCTCTCCAGCCCTGAGCAGATGTCCTGACCCCTGGCATCGGGCAGGCAACACAGCCGTCCGGACTCTCGCTCTTTGTTGAGGAGAACAGTGTCAATCCCCCTCACTATACTGTACCTCACTATCACTCCATTCCTGTGTGCTCCCCCTGCTTGAACAGCTTCCTGTACCCCAGTGCCATGGCCAATCTGCTCATCCATCTTCCAAACATAACAAATAGGAGCAGGAACAGGTCATTCGGCCCTTCGAGCCTGCTCTGCTGTTCAGTGTGATCATGGCTGATCCTCTATCTCAACGCCGCACTCCCACTCTCCCCCAATTTCCCTTGATGCCTTTAGAGTCTAGAAATCTATCCATTTCCTTCTTAAATATATTCAGTGACTTGGCCTCCACAGCCTCTGTGGTAGAGAATTCCACAGGTTCACCACCCTCTGAGTGAAGAAGTTTCTCCTCATCTCAGTCCTAAATAACCTACCCTGTATCCTGAGACTGTGACCCCTCCTTGTTCTAGACCGCCCCAGCCAGAGGAAACATCCTCCCTGCGTCCAGTCTGTCTATCCCTGTCAGAATTTTATACATTTCAATGAGGTCTCCTCTCATTTTTCTAAACTCCAGTGAATATTGGCCTAGTCGTTCCAATCTCTCCTCATCCGACAATCCTGCCATCCCAGGAATCAGTCTGGTGAACCTTCGCTGCACTCCCTCTATGGCGAGTATATCCTTTCTTAGGTAAGGAGACCAAAACTGCACACAATACTCCAGGTGTGGTCTCACCAAGGCCCTGTACAGCTGCAGTAAGACATCCTTGCTCCTGTACTCAAGTCCTCTCGCAATGAAGGCCAACATCCCATTTGCCTTCCTAACTGCTTGCTGCACCTGCATGCTTACTTTCAGTGACTGGTGTACAAGGACACCCAGGTCCCTTTGTACATCAACATTTCCCAATCTAGCACCATTTCAATAATACTCTGCCATTCTGTTTTTCCCACCAAAGTGGATTCCACAGCTGCAACATAACGCCTGTCCTGCCATTGTTACTTGTGTTGTTTTTGCAACTTAATTTAATAACTTACTTGATTAACTTAGAACAATTCCTATGTATGCCACACCTCTTTCCCCCATGCACTGGATTCCCACATGAACCTAATTTGCTGCAGTCCCCATCTCACTCCAGCAGAGTCACCAGCCTCCTCACACCCCCCTCACTGATCATGTGGCTTGAAAAAGCCTGTCTCTTTTATAGACCCTCTGATGAGTCACTGGCTAGTTTAGCTTCCTGCTACAGTAATTAACACAACTTGAACCAACTGCTTTCAGGTGACTGACAGATAACTGCCACTCCAGGCAGTTCTCTGATTAACAAACTAACCTAGCTTAGTTGAAGGCTGGTCCTTGATCTTGATTCTTAATCTATACTTAAAACCTGAAAAGCCATACGGATTCAAGACATTGACTCTGTTTCTCTCGCCACAGATGCCGCTGCCTGTTTTCCAGCATTTTCTGTTTTTATTTCAGATTTCCAGCATCCTCGCTATTTTGCTTTTAACTGAGTGGCTTGCTGGACCATTTCAGAGGGCAGTTAGTTAAGAGTCAGCCTCGTTGCTGCGAAAGGCCAGATCAGGGAAGGACAGAAGATTTCCTTCCCTAAAGGGAGTTGGTGAGCCAGGTGGGTTTTTTACAACAATCGATGATAGTTTCATGGTCACCGTTACTGAGACTAATTCTCAATTCCAGATTTTATTCATTGAATTTAAATTCTACCAGCTGCCCTGATGGGATTTGAACCCCTATGTCCTCGGGGAATTAGCCTGGACCTCTGGATTACTAGCCCAGTGACATTACCACTACGCCACCAGATCCCCAAGTCTCCTCAGGAAGGATCTTTAACCAGTTAGAGGGTAGTATTAAACCGGTGCAGAGTGTTACAATGAACGTTTCTGTATTGTAGAATGTACAAACCCGTCTGTTTGTCATCTTCAGGTTGTCTTGAGGCATCTGAAAGAAAGACAATAGGAAACCTGTTATTACACCGAAAAATATTACTGTACAGGGAGAGGCTGGAGATGTTCTCCTCAGAGCAGAGCAGGTTAAGAGGAGATTTAATACACGTGTTTGAAATCATGAGGGGGTTTTGAAAGAGTAAATATTGAGAAACTGTTTCCCAGTGTCAGGAGGGTCGGTAACAAGAGGGACGCAGATTGAAGAGAATCGGGAAAAGAATCAGAAATGAAATGAGGAAGTTTTTGTTTTACACACAGCGAGTTGTTGTGATCTGGAAGGCGCTGCCTGAAAGGGCGGTGGAAGCAGATTCAATAATAGCTTCCAAAAGGGAATTGGAGAAATACTTGAAGGGGAAACATTTACAGGGTCGTGGAGAAAGAGCAGGGGATTGGTACAGAGACAGAGTGGCAGAGATTCAGAACGAGAGAGACAGAGAGGGGCAGAATGAGAGAGACAGAGAGAAAGAGAGAGGCAGAGGGAGAAAGAGTGACAGAGAGAGAGAGAGAGACAGAGTGAGAGAGACTGACAAAGAGACAGAGTGAGAGAGATAGAGAGAGAAAGAGCGACAGAGACAGTGACAGAGAGTCAGGAGGACAGAGTTAGAGAGACAGGGTGGCAAAGTCATGGCTGACAGAGGGGGAAACATGCTGCCCCCAAGTTTAGTGATGCCTCCCTTGGGCACCTACTCAACGCAATGGAGGCCGTTGTGAAGTCCTCTACCCCCGCTCTGGGCGAGGACCAGCAAGCAAGGTGACAAATCCAGCATGGGAGGCGGTGACAGCGGTGGTCAGAGAACAGTCACCCAGTGCCAAAAGAAGATGAACGAGTTAGTCACTCTTCTCACACTCTCAACTCACACACTGGGTCTAGTGAGGCACCATCAAGAGACCCTGGGTCTAGTGAGGCACCATCGAGAGACCCTGGGTCTAGTGAGGCACCATCGAGAGACCCTGGGTCTAGTGAGGCACCATCGAGAGACCCTGGGTCTAGCGAGGCACCATCGAGCGACCCTGGGTCTAGTGAGGCACCATCGAGAGACCCTGGGTCTAGTGAGGCACCATCGAGAGACCCTGGGTCTAGTGAGGCACCATCGAGAGACCCTGGGTCTAGTGAGGCACCATCGAGAGACCCTGGGTCTAGTGAGGCACCATCGAGCGAGGGCTCCCTGTGGATCTTCAGCTGGGTGAGCACCAGGCTCTGCTGCCCCTTTATCTTGAGCTGGATGCTCCTCCCTTTGCTGGTCCAGGCGCCTCCGCCACTCTCTTCTTCTTCTCTGCTCCCTGTCAGCCATGAGGCAAATCACTAAATCACTAGGCTCCACCATCCTGATGTTCTCCTCCTGTCAGGTCAAAGAGAGGGGCACGTGTGTGTGTGGGTGTCCCTAAGAGCCTCTCTTGGTTATGTCTGAAGGCCCCTTCACACATGCCGGAGAGTGTTGGCCACCATTTGGATGGCCAGTGTGCTGAGTGCTCATTGGCTGTCTGAAGCCCCGCCCACCTCCGTCCTACCCCACCTGACCGATTGGCAGCAGCTTTGCCCATTGGGCTGCATGTTGTGCCCTCAGCTCAGGCCCAGACATTCTCTTAACCCGCGCTGTTAGCTTCAACCATGGGGGAGACGGGTCCGAACCTGAATAAAGACATTGCAAAGGGGCTGTGAGCCTCTCCCCCAGTGACTGCCCCATGGCCCACCTTTCACAAGCCGATTCTACACCTTGTCCAGTCGCCCAGTTGTTCTGCTGTCCCCCTGAAACACACATTAATTTACAGTCTGTGCCCCGAGGGGGGTGGAAGGTTCCGGAGCGTTTGGTGTCACTTTGCTGTTTTAGTGTTGCTGGAGTGGGCAGGAAGGTTTCAGAGACCCCGATTCCCAGCAGCTCAATGGAGCCGCTGCTGAACAGTCTCAGCTGTGGGAGAATGCTCACTTTAACCAGCTTTCCAAGTGTGTGGCCCCTTCCCTCATCCTCCCCCCTCCCCCCACACCCCCTCCCCCCACCCCCCACACCCCTCCCCCCCCACCCCCCCACACCCCCTCCCCCCCCAACCCCCACCCCCCACACCCCCTCCCCCCACACCCACTCCCCCCACCCCCCCACACCCACTCCCCCCACACCCACTCCCCCCACCCCCCCACACCCCCTCCCCCCACACCCACTCCCCCCACCCCTCCCCCCACACCCCCTCCCCCCTCCCCCCACACCCCCTCCCCCCACACCCACTCCCCCCACCCCCCCACACCCACTCCCCCCACACCCACTCCCCCCACCCCCCCACACCCCCTCCCCCCACACCCACTCCCCCCACCCCCCCACACCCACTCCCCCCACCCCCCCACACCCCCTCCCCCCACACCCCCTCCCCCCACACCCACTCCCCCCACCCCCCACACCCCCTCCCCCCACACCCCCTCCCCCCACACCCACTCCCCCCTCCCACCACCCCCTCCCCCCACACCCCCTCCCCCCCCCAACCCCCACACCCCCTCCCCCCCCCAACCCCCACACCCCCTCCCCCCTCCCCCCACACCCCCTCCCCCCCACCCCCCACACCCCCTCCCCCCACACCCCCTCCCCCCACACCCACTCCCCCCACCCCCCACACCCCCTCCCCCCCACACCCCCTCCCCCCACACCCACTCCCCCCACACCCACACCCCCTCCCCCCACACCCCCTCCCCCCCGTCCCCCCCACACGTGCTTGTGTATTTCCTTGGGTCAGTCTGTGCTGGCCTCGCACCCTCAATGCTGTGGTCTGAGCCGCACTGGAGTCCCAGGCCAGGAAACAAAGCCTTTCCTGTGCGTCCTGTCCGTGTGGTGCCTCTTCCTCGATGTCCGGGTGGGCGATTCTCGCCAGCGCTGAGCAAGGCCGTGTGCCCCTCACCTCCGAGTTCCCCTCCAAACTCAGCTCGCCAGGCGCCCGCCTTTTAACGGCGGCCGTGAATCAGGCCCTTCTGAAGCCAGGCCGGCCTGGGGGGTGAATTTGACATGGTCGGGGGGTCGGGGGGGCGGTTGGTTCCAGTGAGCAGGGCTGATAATCAGATGCAAATGTATTCAAATGTCGTCCCCGACGCCCGGCAGGGGGAACGGGGTCGGCCATTAACGGGTGGAGCGGACAATTCACAAACTGGGTTCACAACGGCGAGAAATCAATTACTGGCCGTCTCACCCCCGCCCAGCATGACACCCAATCTCAACAGGGCCAGGAAATTCTGGCCACAGAGAGAGAGTGACAGAGCAGGAGAGGCAGAGAAAGAGAGACAAAGAGAGAGAGAGACAGGGCGAGTGCGAGATAGAGAGAGAGAGAGACAGACAGACAGAGAGAGACAGAGAGCGAGAGACAGAGAGAGAGACAGAGCGGGAGAGACAAAGAGAGAGAGAGACACGGCGAGTGTGAGAGAGATAGAGAGAGAGAGACAGACAGAGAGAGAGACAGAGCGGGAGAGGCAGAGACAGACAGAGAAACAGAGAGAGAGAGAGAGAAAAACAGAAAGTGAGAGAGAGGGAAAGAAAGAGACATAGGAATTTTTAAATTCATTCATAGCAATGCTGTCTAGGCCGGCATTTATTGCCCATCCCTAATTGCCCTTGAGAAGGTGGTGGTGAGCTGCCTTCTTGAACCGCTGCAGTGCAGGTGGTTAATCGGGAAGAGGATGAGAAGATTCAGCCCCATGAGCCTTGTTCTGACATTCAGTTTGTTGTTAATCTGTTCCTCAGACCCAATTACCCACCTTGACCAACCTCCCAAAAAACCCCCACCCAACAAAACTCCATCCATCTCCAACAGACCCCCCGGCTTCCCCGTTAAATTGCTGCCTACCCTTCTGGGAAGGACCAGGATCGGTCATCTTTCCATTCACAGGAACCCCAGCCAAACAATGTAGGCAGCCACACCCATCATGTGAAAGTCCTGAGTGCCCAGTGAGAGAGAGCCCAGTGAGAGAGAGCCCAGTGAGAGACAGAGCCCAGTGAGAGAGAGAGCCCAGTGAGAGAGAGAGCCCAGTGAGAGAGAGCCCAGTGAGAGAGAGCCCAGTGAGAGAGAGCCCAGTGAGAGAGAGCCCAGTGAGAGAGAGCCCAGTGAGAGAGAGAGCCCAGTGAGAGAGAGAGCCCAGTGAGAGAGAGAGCCCAGTGAGAGAGAGCCCAGTGAGAGAGAGCCCAGTGAGAGAGAGCCCAGTGAGAGAGAGCCCAGTGAGAGAGAGCCCAGTGAGAGAGAGCCCAGTGAGAGAGAGAGCCCAGTGAGAGAGAGTGCCCAGTGAGAGAGAGCCCAGTGAGAGAGAGCCCAGTGAGACAGAGCCCAGTGAGAGAGAGCCCAGTGAGAGAGAGAGCCCAATGAGACAGAGCCCAGTGAGAGAGAGAACCCAGTGAGACAGAGCCCAGTGAGAGAGAGAGCCCAGTGAGAGAGTGAGCCCAGTGAGAGAGAGCCCAGTGAGAGAGTGAGCACAGTGAGAGAGAGCCCAGTGAGAGAGTGAGCCCAGTGAGAGAGAGCCCAGTGAGAGAGAGAACCCAGTGAGACAGAACCCAGTGAGAGAGAGAGCCCAGTGAGAGAGAGCCCAGTGAGAGAGAGAGCCCAGTGAGAGAGAGCCCAGTGAGAGAGAGCCCAGTGAGAGAGAGCCCAGTGAGAGAGAGCCCAGTGAGAGAGAGAGCCCAGTGAGAGAGAGTGCCCAGTGAGAGAGAGCCCAGTGAGAGAGAGCCCAGTGAGACAGAGCCCAGTGAGAGAGAGCCCAGTGAGAGAGAGAGCCCAATGAGACAGAGCCCAGTGAGAGAGAGAACCCAGTGAGACAGAGCCCAGTGAGAGAGAGAGCCCAGTGAGAGAGTGAGCCCAGTGAGAGAGAGCCCAGTGAGAGAGTGAGCCCAGTGAGAGAGAGCCCAGTGAGAGAGAGAACCCAGTGAGACAGAACCCAGTGAGAGAGAGAGCCCAGTGAGAGAGAGCCCAGTGAGAGAGAGAGCCCAGTGAGAGAGAGAGCCCAGTGAGAGAGAGAGAGCCCAGTGAGAGAGAGCCCAGTGAGAGAGAGCCCAGTGAGAGAGAGCCCAGTGAGAGACAGAGCCCAGTGAGAGAGAGAACCCAGTGAGAGAGAGCCCAGTGAGAGAGAGAGCCCAGTGAGAGAGAGCCCAGTGAGAGAGAGCCCAGTGAGAGAGAGCCCAGTGAGAGAGAGCCCAGTGAGAGAGAGAGCCCAGTGAGAGAGAGAGCCCAGTGAGAGAGAGAGCCCAGTGAGAGAGAGAGCCCAGTGAGAGAGAGTGCCCAGTGAGAGAGAGCCCAGTGAGAGAGAGCCCAGTGAGACAGAGCCCAGTGAGAGAGAGCCCAGTGAGAGAGAGAGCCCAATGAGACAGAGCCCAGTGAGAGAGAGAACCCAGTGAGACAGAGCCCAGTGAGAGAGAGAGCCCAGTGAGAGAGTGAGCCCAGTGAGAGAGAGCCCAGTGAGAGAGTGAGCCCAGTGAGAGAGAGCCCAGTGAGAGAGAGAACCCAGTGAGACAGAACCCAGTGAGAGAGAGAGCCCAGTGAGAGAGAGCCCAGTGAGAGAGAGAGCCCAGTGAGAGAGAGAGCCCAGTGAGAGAGAGAGAGCCCAGTGAGAGAGAGCCCAGAGAGAGAGCCCAGTGAGAGAGAGCCCAGTGAGAGACAGAGCCTAGTGAGAGAGAGCCCAGTGAGACAGAGCCCAGTGAGAGAGAGCCCAGTGAGAGAGAGTGCCCAGTGACAGAGAGCCCAGTGAGAGAGAGCCCAGAGAGAGAGAGCACAGTGAGAGAGAGAGCCCAATGAGACAGAGCCCAGTGAGAGAGAGAGCCCAGTGAGAGAGTGAGCCCAGTGAGAGAGAGCCCAGTGAGAGAGAGAGCCCAGTGAGACAGAGCCCACTGAGAGAGAGCCCAGAGAGAGAGAGCCCAGTGAGAGAGAGCCCAGTGAGAGAGAGCCCAGTGAGAGAGAGAGCCCAGTGAGAGAGAGCCCAGTGAGAGAGAGCCCAGTGAGAGAGAGAGCCCAATGAGAGAGAGCCCAGTAAGAGACAGAGCCCAGAGAGAGACAGAGCCCAAAGAGAGTCAGAGCCCAGTGAGAGACGGAGCCCAGCAAGACAGTGCCCAGTGATAGAGAGCCCAGTGAGAGAGAGTCCAGGGAGACAGAGCCCAGTGAGACAGAGCACATTGAGACAGTGTCCAGTGAGACAGTGCCCAGTGAGAGAGAGCCCAGTGAGAGAGAGTCCAGTGAGACAGAGCCCAGTGAGACAGAGCCCAGTGAGACAGTGCCCAGCGAGACAGTGCCTAGTGAGAGATAATCCAGCGAGAAAGAGTCCAGTGAGAGAGAGCCCAGTGAGAGAGAGTCCAGTGAGACAGAGCCCAGTGAGACAGAGCCCAGTGAGACAGTGCCCAGCGAGACAGTGCCTAGTGAGAGATAATCCAGCGAGAAAGAGTCCAGTGAGACAGAGCCCAGTGAGAGAGGGGCCCAATGAGAAGAGGGCCCAGTGAGAGAGAGCCCAGTGGGAGAGAGTCCAGTGAGACAGGGTCCAGTGAGACAGGGCCCAGTGAGAGAGAGCCCAGTGAGAGAGAGTCCAGTGAGAGAGGGTCCAGTGAGACAGAGCCCAGTGAGAGAGAGCCAAGTGAGAGAGAGAGCCCAGTGAGAGAGAGCCCAGTGAGAGAGAGCCCAGTGAGAGAGAGAGCCCAGTGAGAGAGAAGCCAGTGAGACAGTGCCCAGTGAAAGAGAGGCCAGTAAGAGGGAGCCCAGTGAGACAGAGCCCAGTGAGAGAAAGCCCAGTGAGACAGAGCCCAGTGAGAGAGAGCCCAGTGAGAGAGAGAGCCCAGTGAGAGAGAAGCCAGTGAGACAGTGCCCAGTGAAAGAGAGGCCAGTAAGAGGGAGCCCAGTGAGAGAGAGTCCAGTGAGAGAGGGTCCAGTGAGACAGAGCCCAGTGAGAGAGAGCCCAGTGAGAGAGAGAGCCCAGTGAGAGAGAGCCCAGTGAGAGAGAGCCCAGTGAGAGAGCGAGCCCAGTGAGAGAGAGCCCAGTGAGAGAGAGCCCAGCGAGAGAGAGAGCCCAGTGAGAGAGAGCCCAGTGAGAGAGAAGCCAGTGAGACAGTGCCCAGTGAAAGAGAGGCCAGTAAGAGGGAGCCCAGTGAGACAGAGCCCAGCGAGAGAGAGCCCAGTGAGACAGAGCCCAGTGAGAGAGAGGCCAGTAAGAGGGAGCCCAGTGAGACAGAGCCCAGTGAGAGAGAGGCCAGTAAGAGGGAGCCCAGTGAGAGGGAGGCCAGTGAGAGAGAGCCCAGTGAGAGAGAGAGCCCAGTGAGAGAGAGCCCAGTGAGAGAGAGCCCAGAGAGAGAGAGCCCAGTGAGAGAGAGAGCCCAGTGAGAGAGAAGCCAGTGAGACAGTGCCCAGTGAAAGAGAGGCCAGTAAGAGGGAGCCCAGTGAGACAGAGCCCAGTGAGAGAGAGCCCAGTGAGACAGAGCCCAGAGAGAGAGAGCCCAGTGAGAGAGAGAGCCCAGTGAGAGAGAAGCCAGTGAGACAGTGCCCAGTGAAAGAGAGGCCAGTAAGAGGGAGCCCAGTGAGAGAGGGTCCAGTGAGACAGAGCCCAGTGAGAGAGAGCCCAGTGAGAGAGAGAGCCCAGTGAGAGAGAGCCCAGTGAGAGAGAGCCCAGTGAGAGAGCGAGCCCAGTGAGAGAGAGCCCAGTGAGAGAGAGCCCAGTGAGAGAGAGAGCCCAGTGAGAGAGAGCCCAGTGAGAGAGAAGCCAGTGAGACAGTGCCCAGTGAAAGAGAGGCCAGTAAGAGGGAGCCCAGTGAGACAGAGCCCAGCGAGAGAGAGCCCAGTGAGACAGAGCCCAGTGAGAGAGAGGCCAGTAAGAGGGAGCCCAGTGAGACAGAGCCCAGTGAGAGAGAGGCCAGTAAGAGGGAGCCCAGTGAGAGGGAGGCCAGTGGGAGGGAGCCCAGTGAGAGAGAAGCCAGTGAGACAGAGCCCAGTGAGAGAGAGCCCAGTGAGACAGAGCCCAGTGAGAGAGAAGCCAGTGAGACAGAGCCCAGTGAGAGAGAAGCCAGTAAGAGGGAGCCCAGTGAGACAGAGCCCATTGAGAGAGAGCCCAGTGAGACAGAGCCCAGTGAGAGAGAAGCCAGTGAGACAGAGCCCAGTGAGAGAGAAGCCAGTAAGAGGGAGCCCAGTGAGACAGAGCCCATTGAGAGAGGGCCCAGTGAGACAGAGCCCAGTGAGAGAGAAGCCAGTGAGACAGAGCCCAGTGAGAGAGAAGCCAGTGAGACAGAGCCCAGTGAGAGAGAAGCCAGTGAGACAGAGCCCAGTGAGAGAGAAGCCAGTGAGACAGAGTCCAGGGAGATGGTGCTCGGCGATATGGTTCCTGTTCATATTCTCTCCCAGTACACAGCTTGCCGAGTTGCAGAAACTGGGGATCTTTACCTGCTACATCTTCACATTTCACACTGATCCCCTTCACTCAGCTAGGCTAAAAGCACACGGCTAACAATTAACAATGGGACGGTCTCTTACCCCCATCTTGGAGCATCAGGATAAAAGCCACCGACCCCAACGATAGCCAGAGTATCCAGTTCATCATGGTGAGGTACTTGACTCTCCGAGTTTGAGAGAGAATGAGAGAGAGAGTGTGAAATGGCCTGGGAGGGAAGGCAACCTTCGACTGAGCGCTGGTGGAGGAAGACTTGTTTTCACTGCTCACTCTCTGGGTATAAATACCCTGTTGATGGGGATTCCAGCCCGCTGTTATTCTAATTCGCTCTGTGTCAGAACCTCACCCTGCGCTCAGTCAGAATCACTCTGTAATTCAGGGTAATTTCAGCTCTCGCGCTCTGTTATTTTCTTCTTAAGATCTCCAGAAACTGCAAGTCAGGAGCTGGTGATTAGATGACAGCAACCCTGGGCTTAAAGAATCGGGACAGTTAGCAGAACTGTGTGGATCTTGGCACACAGCCTGAGTTCAGAGTGCAGGACACGGCCAAGGTTAGAGAGCGAGGGGCAGGGTAATGCCAAAGTCGGACATGAAGCAGCAGTTATCCCGGGGACCAGGAGGAGAATCAGTCTGAGGGTGAGATTAGAACCTCAACTAAAAACCTGGAGAAATTAGTCAGTTTTGAATAAGGTTGGAACTTAACCCCAGCAACATCAAGATGACTGTCTTAGCTTAAAGGTCCCTAAGAGGATCTTAAGAACACACCAAGGGGGAGTCTCCAATTCATGGCTAACAGGAAACTCCAGGGGCTATACAGGGCTTGACTGGAACTTAAAGAACTACTTAGATATGCCAGAGAGAGGCATCAGTCTCAGGTGTGAGATAACATGTTGTCTTTTATTCATTCACGGGGTGTGGGCTTCACTGGCTGGGCCAGCATTTATTGCCCATCCCTAATTCCCCTTGAGAAGGTGGTGGTGAGCTGCCTTCTTGAACCGCTGCAGTCCATGTGGTGTAGATACACCCACAGTGCTGTTAGGGAGGGAGTTCCAGGATTCTGACCCAGCGACAGTGAAGGAACGGCCAATATATTTCCAAGTCAGGATGGTGAGTGACTCGGAGACGAACTTCCAGGTGGTGGTGGTGTTCCCATCTATCTGCTGCCCTTGTCCTTCTAGATGGTAGTGGTCGTGGGTTTGGAAGGTGCTGTCGAAGGAGCCTTGGTGAATTCCTGCAGTGTATCTTGTAGATGGTACACACACTGCTGCTACTGTGCGTCGGTGATGGAGGGAGTGAATGTTTGTGGATGTGGTGCCAATCAAGCGGGGCTGCTTTGTCCTGGACGGTGTCAAGCTTCTTGGGTGTTGTGGGAGCTGCACTCATCCAGGCAAGTGTTGAAGGCTGGGGGTCTTGGTGCTGATTGTGACTGGGTTGTAGGTAGGCGAGTGACTGATGCTGAACTCCATTGGGCGGAGTGGGGATGTTTACAGCTTCTCTCAGTTTTTTTCCAGGTTAAAAACTCTCCGTATCTCCAGCCCGGAGTCTCCTCACCAGCTCCACAACGGGCAGCTGTGGAAACAGGAGCCACATTGTACCTGGAGCATCCATTACAATCGGGTTCGAATAGAAAAGTAAGGAAGTTATTTTGAACCTGTACTGAAGCTTGGTTAGGGCTCACATAGAACAGTGTGTGCAGTCCTGGTCCCTATGTTATAAAAAGGATTTTGAACTGCTGGAGAGGGTAAAGAGAAGATTTACAAAGATGATACCAGAAATGTATGGATATACATATCAGGGAAAGAGTGACAGGCTGGGTCTCTTTGCTCTTGTAAAAAGGAGGCTGAGGGGGTGACCTAATAGAGATCCTTAAGATGATGCAAGCTTTTGATCGATTGGATACAGACAGACCGTTTCCTCTTGTGGGGAAGGGCAGGACTAGAGACCATCAATATGAGAGGGTCACCAAGAAATCCAATGGGGAATTCAGGAGAAACCTCTTTACCCAGAGAGCGGTGAGAATGTGGAACTCGCTGGCACAGGGAGTGGGTGAAGTGAACTGTATAGGTTCATTTGAGGGGAAACTGGGCAATTCTATGAAGGACTCGAGGGTTACGATGGTAGGTTTAGATGAGGAGAGATTGGAGGAGGCTGGAGGGGAGCAGGAGTGGTTGGGCTGAATGGCCTGTTTCCAGGTTGGGTATCCTGTGTAATCCTATGAGTCATACAGAAGGCGCCCATTAGCCCAGCTGTGTCTGTGCTGCCTCTTCAAAAGACCTGTTCAGTTAGTCCCAATCCCCCCTGCTTTTTCCCCATAGCTCTGCAAATATGTATTTATCCAATCTCCTTTTGAAAGTTCCTATTGAACCTGCAGTCAGCACCTTCCAGATCACAACAACTGGCTGTGGAAAAAAAAAAGATTCCTCATCTCTCCTATCAATTATCTTAAATCTATGAACTGTCATTACCAAACCTGCCACTCAAGTTGGATTTTCCTACGTCAAAATGATTTTGAAAACCTCTATTAAATCTCCCACTTAACCTTCTCGGCTCTAAGGAGAACAATCCCAGCTTCTCCAGTCTCTGCACATTAACCGGACTCCCCCATTCCTGGAACCATTCCGGTTCATCTCCTCTGCACCCGCTCCCAGGCCGTCAGATCCTTCCTAAAGTGTGGAGCCTAGAACTGGACATGATACTCCAGCTGAGGCTGAATCATTGTTTGATTAATGTTCACCATAATGCCCTTGCTTTGGTGCTCACTGCCTTTATATATAAAACCCTGGCTGCTCTATACAATTTTTTTTTTATCCTTTCATGGGACGTGGGCTTTGCTGGCTGGGCCAGCATTTATTGCCCATCCCTAATTACCCTTGGGAAGGTTGTGGTGAGCTGCTTTCTTGGACCGCTGCAGTCAGTCGTGTTTTTATTATGATATAAAGACATCATGACTCACAAGGGATTGTGTAAACATGTTGTGGGTTCACTTATTTAAACTAGACACATGGGAACAGATATACACGGATAGAAAGCATGAAGATATCAGCAGCAGAGCTGTGTGTGTGTGCTCCGCTCACAGGCAAAAGTGAAACTGAGACTGATCGCATGACACACTTCCCTTCTAATGATGTCAAGCTGCTATCCCTTAAAGGCATATTATAACACCCCGCCCCCCTTTCTTTTTAAAAATACTTTCCCTCCTTCCAAAGAAGTATAACTAGTTCCAATACATGTTCCTGTGGTTACCATTATGAGTTTATACAGCTCATAAAACTATGACTGTCTAAAGAGGTAACCTGCTGGTACACCCAGATCTTTTAGTGGTAACCTTGTCTGGTGGTTTCTTTAATTGCTCACAGTGATCTGTGGAATTGTCATTCTTGGATGTTGTTCCTGGTTGCATTTGGGATCTTGTCCTTGATGTACGGGACTGTACGGTGGTGAGCAGCTGAATTGGATTTGATTTGCCCTCAGGTATGTCTCACAGTTGTGCTTTTTTGTGTGTGTCATGACTTCCTAGGACCTTGGTTCTGAACAAATCCTTGTCACCTCAGCTGACTGCCACATTCCTTCTGTGGGAACCTGGCTGTGAACTTGTCCCGACTGTAAACTTGACAATTCTGTCCCTGCGTTTTTATTGTGCACATTGGTCCTCCTCTCTTGTAGTTTTAACAGTTGTTATTGGGTTTCTGAGAGAGTAGAATGGGTGAATGTAGGTAAATTGGTATGCACTGATTTGCCGAATATGAGCTCTGCCGGTGATAGAATAGTTACACTTAAAGGTGTTGCTCTCGGATGTAACATTGCAATGCGCAGATCTCGCTGGGTCTGTCTACATATGGGAATTAGGGGTTTCACTGTGTGAATCATTGGTCCAGCTAGGTCATTAGATCGAGGGTAATGAGGAGAAGTAGTGTGATCGATATTCCACTTCTCAAACATATCCTGAAATGGCTTACCAATAAGTTGAGGACCGTTATCCGTAATGATCTCTCTAGGCACACTGGATAAACTGAAAATAGCACTTAGGTTGTGCATGACAGTTGTGCTTGATGTACTGTGCCGAAGAATGTGGTACTTGGTAAAGTAGTTGACAACGATGATGAAATCAGTGCCATGAATGTGAAAGAAGTGGGATCAATGTTGGACCAAGGATGGGTCGGAGCTCCATGTGCAGTGGTACACTGTGCTGAATCATGTATACTATCGACATGTCTGGCACTGCTTGACGATGACTTCAATATCATTGTTCATATCCAGCCAATAGTCTGTCTGTCTGGTCAGTCTTCCTGTCCAATCTATACCCATGTGGGAGTGATGAAGTTGTTGATGAATATCAGGTTCCAAAAGATTCCGATATGATCATCTGCCTGCCTTTAACAAGTGACTGCCCGGGAGATGCCTAGCTTAGGCTGGTAAGGCTAAAATGGTCTCGTGTGTTTGCAGACTTGCTGAATTGAATCAGGCCATCCCTCAACGATGGTTTTCCACAGTTTGTGTAGCGTAGAATCTTTCACTGCTTCTTCTCGTAGCTGCTGGTATCTGCGGTGTGAAGAATATTCCAGATCAGTTGATGGACCTGCATTCTCCTGCAATTGTAATGTCGCAGCTCCCTTGATACTGCCAATTTTGTCAACATGTTCTGGATATTTCGCTGTTAGGTGGTGAACCGAGGCAATAGGAATAGTTTCTGAGGTTGATCTGTCCAATGAGGTTTGACTGATTCCATGGATTGTCACTAGTGTGAGGTTGCGACACTCTGGTAGACCTACAGTTGCTGGGCCTTAGTTCCCATGGCGTAGAGCATGGGACACACCCAGGAGGGCTGATTGTACTCTCATTCCAGGACTATGGATTCTGCAAATGGAATTACAGAGAGATTCACAGCAGTACCTTTCACCAGGACCTTCCATGTCTGTGGATACATGTCTGTTTTAGAATTCGCGGCAGTAGTGTGTTGGCACTTGCCACAGAATCAATCTTGGCCAATAACGAATAGATACCAACTTTCTTAGGGCAGATAATCTGAATCTTGATAAATACTTTGGATGATGAGATGGCATCTATGTTTTCCACCAGATTGAAGGTGTGAAACATAGCTCTTCATCTCATCGTACACAAGGCCATCATTTCCTGGTTTGTCAGTCACCTCGTGTACACGTATCTGACAGGATACCCGATAGTCAATCTTACTGCTCGAAGGTACCCGTTGTGTACGGTCTGTCTGGATCAGTGCACGTCTGGTTGTAGCTGCATCAGCCTTTGCTCTAGTCACTGCCGCTGCCAATGGCCCTTTCTACCCCAGGCCTTGCAGGATTGGTGGAAAACCGGGCCTTTCCTTGGTGCCTGGAGAGGTCCACACCTTCCACATGTCTCCTTGGGTTTGGCTATTCTGGTGAATGAGTCAACAATTGGGGTTGTACTGAGGACCTGTGATCTTCATCAAGCTGTGAGGATCGGTCCGTACTCACCTCCATCCTTGAGTAGCTCTTCGATAAGATACATTTTGGGCTTGTCTAGCAGATCATTCTGGACAATTCTGTCTGCTAGCTCTGCGTTTGAAGAATCACAGTACCTACCCTTTTCTCTGCATCTACTGATGAAGTGCTCTATGGGTTCTGTGGGCTATTGTCAAAATGACATGAACTCCAGTCGATGAATACGGAAGTTTAACCTGATTCTGACCCGGTCTCCAGTGTAATCCATATCTTTTGGGGATCCTTTAGCTCTTCTGCTGTTAATCCTGATGTGTTCAGCCTGTGTAGACCTTTGTTCCCAATTGCTGGGTGAATTTTTATGGCTTTCTTGGGAGGTTCTGACACACCTGAATTCAAGGGGTGGAAATTTACCTGTGTAGGTCGGGCTGGGCGGGGCAGAGCCGATCGCCACCTGCGATTGGCTGCGTGCCGCCATTTTACGCAGGCAGGCCAATTAAGGCCCGTCAAACCTGTGCGGGCGGGCGGGTGGAGGAGGGAGAATCAGGGCCTGCGCTCTTTTGCACATGCGCGTGAAAGAGTGTAGCAATCTCCCTGAGGCACGGAGCTTGTAGATGGTAAACGCTGCTGCTACTGTGCGTCGGTGGTGGAGGGAGTGAATGTTTGTGGATGGGGTACCAATCAAGTGGGCTGCTTTGTCCTGGATGGTGTCAAGCTTCTTGAGTGTTGTGGGAGCTGCACTCATCCAGGCAAGTGGGGAGTATTCCATCACACTCCTGACTTGTGCCTTGTAGATGGTGGACAGGCTTTGAGGAGTCAGGAGGTGAGTTACTTGCCACAGGATTCCTAGCCTCTGACCTGCTCTTGTAGCCACAGTATTTATATGGCTAGTCCAGTTCAGTTTCTGGTCAATGGTAACCCCCAGGATGTTGATGGTGGGGGATTCAGTGATGGTAATGGCATTGAATGTCAAGGGGCGACGGTTAGATTCTCTCTTGTTGGAGATGGTCATTGCCTGGCACTTGTGTGGTGTGTATGTTACTTGCCACTTGTCAGCCCAAGCCTGGATATCACCCAGGTCTTGCTGCATTTGGACATGGACTGCTTCAGTATCTGAGGAGTCGCGAATGGTGCTGAACATTGTGCAATCATCAGCGAACATCCCCACTTCTGACCATATGATGGAAGGAAGGTCATTGATGAAGCAGCTGAAGATGGTTGGGTTGAGGACACTACCCTGAGGAACTCCTGCAGTGATGTCCTGGAGCTGAGATGACTGACCTCATGTCAGGCATGAAGAAATTAACCAGAGACGCCATAGCGACCAAGCTAACACATTTCCTTTTCCATTATAGAACCACCCCTCACACAGCAACAGGCGTCTCGTCTGTGGAATTGTTGATGAATCGCTGTCTCAGAGCGAGATTGAGCTTAGTAACGCCAAATTTAGGTTGGGGGGGGGGTGGTGGGGGGGGGGGGGAAGGTGGAAAGGAGTCAGGGAAGCCAGAAAACCGGACATGACTGGCATAGTCATGACAGGAAATTTACCCTAGGAGAGACGGTATATGTGAGGAATTTTGGGGAAGGACCCAAATGGTTATCGGGTGAAATAAGTGCGGTGACTGGACCTCTTTCTTACCATGTGAAAGTAGAAAACCAAATCATACGGAGACATATAGATCAGACAAGGAGGAGAGAAACAAAGTACCAGGAAATGATTCCTCCAGTGTTCACGATTGAGTCAATGTCTCCTGTTGAAAGGACACAACTGAGCACAGACGTGTCTGAAGGGTCGGCTGTACCCGCGGGAGTTGAGGAAACAGGTTTGCAGGTGTCCACCGAAGAACCTGATGTTCGGACAACACCAGAAAAAGCAGGTTCCTGACAAAACACCTGAAGCTGTGGGTGTGAGATGTTCTACACGCAACAGGAAACCCCCAGAAAGACTGAAGGTGTAAATTAATTCCTGTGTAAATAATTTGATATTTTGAGAAGAATTGTAACTGTAACATGTATTTTTTGAGTAAAGGGGGAGGGATGTGGTAATCTAATGTGTAATATACCTTTAACAAGAATGTTATAATCGAAGATCACATGATCTTACTATCCAATAGCAGAGTAGTGCGGGCGACCTCAGTAGTCAGTAGTCTACAGTTAGGGTCTGTAATGTAGAAACATGGTTTGAGTTGTAAGCGCACAAGTGTAGCTGTTGAGTTCCTTGGTAAATAAATAGTGTGCTCTCAATAAGAACTGTCTGCTGATCTACTTTGTCTACGGTACCAACTTGGTCATCCCAAAACAAGCGTATAACCCGGATCTATTAGTCCAGCTAACTAGTCCAACTCCCCCTTTACTGAGGTTGGGAATGGCATTAAACAGGAAATTAGAGACACATGTAAGAAAGGAACATCTGTAATTATGGGTGACTTTAATCTGCATATAGATTGGGCAAATCAAATTAGTAACAATACCGTAGAGGAGGAATTCCTGGAGTGTATACGGGATGTTTTTCTGGACCAATACGTTGAGGAGCCAATGAGAAAACAGGCCATCCCAGACTGGGTATTGTGTAATGAGAAAGGAATAATTGGCAATCTAGTTGTGCGAGGCCCCTTGGGGATGAGCGACCATAATATGATAGAATTCTTCATCAAGATGCAGAGTGACGTCGTTGATTCTGAGACTAGGGTCCTGAATTTTAATAAAGGAAACTACGATGGTATGAGGCGTGAGTTGTCTATGATGGATTGGGAAACGTTACTTAAAGGGATGATGGTCGATAGGCAATGGCAAACATTCAAAGAGCGCATGGGTGAACTGCAACAATCGTTTATTCCTGTCTGGCACAAAAGTAAAACAGGAAAGGTGGCCAAACCATGGCTTACAAGGGAAATTAGAGATTGTATTAGATCCAAGGAAGAGGCATACAAATTGGCCAGAAAAAACAACAGACCTGAGGATTGGGAGCAGTTTAGAATTCAACAAAGGAGGACTAAGGGATTGATTAAGAAGAGGAAAATAGAGTACGAGAGTAAGCTTGCAGGGAACATAAAAACTGACTGTAAAAGTTTCTATAGGTATGTGAAGAGAAAAAGATTGGTGAAGACAAATGTAGGTCCCTTACAGTCAGAAACAGGGGAATTTATAATGGGGAACAAAGAAATGGCTGACCAAGTAAATACACACTTTGGTTCTGTCTTCACAAAGGAGGACACTAATAACATACCAGAAATGTTGGGGAACACAGGGTTTAGTGAGAGGGAGGAACTGAAAGAAATCAGTATTAGTAGTGAAATGGTGTTGGGGAAATTGATGGGATTGAAGGCCGATAAATCCCCGGGGCCTGATAATCTACATCCCAGAGTACTTAAGGAAGTGGCCCTAGAAATAGTGGATGCATTGGTGGTCATCTTCCGAGATTCTATAGACTCTGGTACAGTTCCTACAGATTGGAAGGTAGCTAATGTAACCCCACTATTTAAAAAGGGAGGTAGAGAGAAAACAGGGAATTATAGACCAGTCGGCCTGACGTCGGTAGTGGGGAAAATTCTAGAGTCTATTATAAAAGATTTAATAGCTGAGCACGTGGAAAACAGTGGCAGATTCGGGCAGAGTCAGCATGAATTTACGAAAGGGAAATCATGCTTGACAAATCTACTGGAGTTTTTTGAGGATGTAACTAGTAGAGTTGATGAGGGGGAGCCAGTGGATGTGGTTTATTTGGACTTTCAGAAGGCTTTCGACAAAGTCCCACATAAGAGATTGGCGTGTAAAATTAAAGCGCATGGGATTGGGGGTAATGCATTGAGATGGATAGAAAACTGGTTGGCAGACAGGAAACAAAGAGTAGGAATAAACGGGTTGTTTTCCGAATGGCAGGCAGTGACTAGTGGGGTACCGCAGGGATCGGTGCTGGGACCCCAGTTATTCACAATATATATTAATGATTTAGATGAGGGAACTAAATGTAATATCTCCAAATTTGCAGATGACATAAAGCTGGGTGGGAGGGTGAGCTGTGAGGAGGATGCAGAGATGCTTCAGTGTGATTTGGACAAGCTGAGTGAGTGGGCAGATGCAGTATAATGTGGATAAATGTGAGGTTATCCACTTTGGTAGCAAAAACAGGAAGGCAGATTATTATCTGAATGGCTATAAGTTGAGAGATGGGAATGTGCAACGAGACCTGGGTGTCCTCGTACACCAGTCGCTGAAGGTAAGCATGCAGGTGCAGCAGGCGGTAAAGAAGGCAAATGGCCTTCATAGCCAGAGGATTCGAGTACAGGAACAGGGATATCTTGCTGCAATTATACAGGGTCTTGGTGAGACCACACCTGGAATATTGTGTGCAGTTTTGGTCTCCTTATCTGAGGAAGGATGTACTTGCTGTAGAGGGAGTGCAGCGAAGGTTTACCAGACTGATTCCTGGGATGGCGGGACTGACATATGAGGAGAGATTGAGTCAGTTAGGATTATATTCGCTGGAGTTCAGAAGAATGAGGGGGGATCTCATAGAAACCTATAAAATTCTAACAGGACTAGACAGGGTAGATGCAGGAAGGATGTTCCCGATGGTGGGGGAGTCCAGAACCAGGGGTCACAGTCTGAGGATATGTGGTAGACCATTTAGGACTGAGATGAGGAGAAATTTCTTCACCCAGAGAGTGGTGAGCCTGTGGAATTCACTACCACAGAAAGTAGTTGAGGCCAAAACATTGTATGTTTTCAGGAAGGAGTTAGATATAGCTCTTGGGGTGAAAGGGATCAAAGGGTATGGGGAGAAAGCGGGAGCAGGTTATTGAGTTGGATGATCAGCCATGATCATAATGAATGGCGGAGCAGGCTCGAAGGGCCGAATGGCCTACTCCTGCTCCTAGTTTCTATGTTTCTAAACTAGTGACCAGGATCCAGCATCCTGCGTGTCTGAAGATGACTGTTCCATCAGTTGTAATCCTCTCTGGCATCAAATAGGAAAAGCAATAGATTTTTCCTTCTGTTCTCCAATGGCCAAAACTTCCCCACGTCCCCTTCAAAAAGCTGTGACCATTTTTGCCAACGTGGGGATACAGAGGAGGGTTCCAAACGTGCTTCAAAAAGGGAATAGCTCACCATACACAATGCCATTTTCATCCATCATCAGAATGGAACCTCCCTGTAAAAACTTTCCTGCTCGTGAGGTCTGAACACAGCCTGAGTGTCTCTCAAATTCCATAGTTTAAAACGCTGTGTTTTTTAAAATTCATTCCTGGGATGTGGGTGTCACTGGCTAGGCCAGCATTTATTGCCCTTCCTTAATTGCCCTTGTTCAGAGGGCATTTAAGAGTCAACCACATTGCTGTGGGTCTGGAGTCATGTGTAGGCCAGACCGGGTAAGGACAGCAGGTTTCCTTCCCTAAAGGGCAGTAGGTTTTACGACAATCGGCAACGTTTTCATGGTCATGATCGGCCTTTTAATTCCAGATTTTTACTGAATCCAAATTTCACCATCTGCCCTGGTGGGATTTAACCCGGGTCCCCCCCAGAGCATCACCCTGGGTCTCGGGATTACTCATCCAGTGAGAATACCGCTACACCACCACAAAACCCACCAGAAAAAACCTCACACCTTCTTATTTTACACCGTCCTCATCATCAGTGCGAGATTCTTGGTGATTTTAACAGCCAGGGATACCTCAGGAAGAGCTGAAGCAAACATTATCTCCTTAATTCAAACAGCTCCACCACACTCCCTCTGCTGGTACAATTCTGTGCGGTAGCTTCAAGTGAACATTGTGCACCTGGCAATTTCAAAGCACATCTCATGCTCCCTTCGTCCAAGCAGACTTTGTCCTTCTAGAGATGAGAGATTAGATATTTAAGTAACGCACCTGGACCACTGTGTGCAGTTTTGGTCCACGTATCTAAGGAAGGATACGCTTGCCATAGAGGGAGTGCAGCGGAGGTTCACCAGACCGATCCCTGGGATGGCGGGACTGTCTTATGGGGGGAGATTGAGGAGACTGGGCCTGTATTCTCTAGAGTTTGGACGAATGAGAGGCGACCTCACTGAAACTCACAAAATTCTGAATGGGAGTGACAGGGTGGATGCAGGAAGGATGTTGCCCTGGGTGGGGGGGGGTCTAGGACCAGGGGACACAGTCTCAGAATAAGGGGCAGGTCATTTAGGATTGAGATGAGGAGGAATTTCTTCTCTCTGAGGGTTGTGAACCTTTGGAATTCTCTACCCCAGAGGCTGTGGAAACTCAGTCATTGAGTCTGTTCAAGACAGAGTTCGATAGATTTCTAGATACCCATGAGTTCAGGTACAGGGATAGTGTGGGAAGGTGGTGTTGAGATAGTAGATTAGCCATGACCTAGTTAAATGGTGGAGCTGGTTCAGTGAGCTGAATGGCCCCACTGCTCCTATTGCCAAAAATGTGAAGTTGCAACCATTACATAGCTTTCATTTGCGATCTCATAAACTACCTACAACGAAGATCGATGAGAAGGCACCTGGTAGACATTCGCTCTGGCTGTGTTTGCATCCCTAAGGACCCTCCTTCCCCTGTCAGGGAGCCTCGTCACTAACGCTTCCCTCATTGTAACCCTCAGCAGACTGAATCTAGAGCCACCACACGTTCCATTCTTCATCTCTTCACAGGACCCTGGCCGCAGGAGGTCCAGCAATCTCACCACCCGGCTTGGGAGGTGGTGGCAGAGGTGGTCAGTGCCAATGCTGCACAGAAGACCCACACACACACACACACACACACACACACAGATAGACACACACACACACAGATAGACACACAGACACACACACAGATAGACACACACACACAGATAGACACACACACACACAGATAGACACACAGTCACAGATAGACACACAGACACGCGCACAGATAGACACACAGACACAGATAGACACACAGAGGCAGACTGACACACACACGGATAGACACACAGACACAGATAGGCACACAGACACACACACAGATAGACACACAGACACACAGACTGACACACAGACACACACAGGCAGACCCACACACACACACACAGATAGACACACAGAGTGACACATACAGACTGAGACACACACTCACAAGCCCATCATACATTCACTGGCATCTCACTCACTGTCAACTCAAGGGACATCACCACTCACTCTCTCTCACACACCCTCACATCTCCATCTGGCCTCATCTCCTCTGGAGACTGACACCTCAGCCCTCACCATCCTGAGGCCACTTGCACAGATCAACATGTGCCCCCCACACACACCCTGGGATACCCTCCTTCCCCAGTACAGCCCTCACCCTGCGGCCTCTTCCCTTGCCTGAGGCCACTTCACCCCCTTCCCCAAGCAAGCCCTAGCCCCGCAGCCATTGAAAAGCCACCCCCCTGCCTTACGGTTGGTCTGGTGGGTAGATATCTGCCTGTGAGACCCCCTAACAGTGATGTGGTGCTGCCTGTGAAGCCTGGCGCTGAGACTGTGGGTGCTGCCCGAAGCAAGGTGGGCAAACAAACCTCGAAGTCCCGAGCGGAGTGCGGCTGACCGGGTGCAGGCCTTATATACGCTTATATATATATATATATATATATATATATAATAAGGGACAATTTCTAAATAGTCACTCACAAATATTGATACCCAACAAGGGACAGTCTATAAATAGTCATTCACAAAGAGTGACAGTACACTAAGGGACTGCCTCTAAATCGCAAAACTCAAATAGTGACACCGCAGTCAGGGACTGCCTCTAAATAATCATTCATAAATGGCGAGACTGCAGTCAGGGATTCTCTGCAAACGTAACACTTCAGTAAGGGACTGTCTCTAAATTTCAATACACAAATAATCATATTGCAGTAAAGGGCTGTCTCTAAATAGTCAAACAAACAATCATTTTTCCTATAGGCATTGTCTGCAATTGCTCACTTCCATTAACTGTACTAAAGTAAGGGATCATCTATAAATGTCCTTCAGTTTACTTTACAAACAGTAATGGTCAGATTGTGTTTGGGCATGGTGATTGAGACCAACAAAGATTGGATTTGAGCCTCATGTAAACCTAACACTTGTCAGGCTATTAAAAGTGACCCCATATGAAAAACAGAATGTTTATTAAAATTATTATTGTACATAGAATGAGATATACAGATTCTGAATTCAGTGTATACAGTGAGTACATTGTACACAGAGTGTGATATACAGATTCTGAATTCAGTGTATACAGTGAGTACATTGTACACAGAGTGTGATATACAGATTCTGAATTCAGTGTGTACAGTGAGTACATTGTACACAGAGTGTGATATACAGATTCTGAATTCAGTGTATACAGTGAGTACATTGTACACAGAGTGTGTAATACAGATTCTTAATTCAGTGTGCACAGTGAATTTATTGGACACAGTGTGTGATATACAGATTCTTAATTCAGTGTATACAGTGAGTACATTGTGTACAGAGTGTGATATACAGATTCTGAATTCAGTGTATACAGTGAGTACATTGTACACAGAGTGTGATATACAGATTCTGAATTCAGTGTATACAGTGAGTACATTGTACACAGAGTGTGATATACAGATTCTTAATTCAGTGTATACAGTGAGTACATTGTGTACAGAGTGTGATATACAGATTCTGAATTCAGTGTATACAGTGAGTACATTGTACACAGAGTGTGATATACAGATTCTGAATTCAGTGTGTACAGTGAGTACATTGTACACAGAGTGTGATATACAGATTCTGAATTCAGTGTATACAGTGAGTACATTGTGTACAGAGTGTGATATACAGATTCTGAATTCAGTGTATACAGTGAGTACATTGTACACAGAGTGTGATATACAGATTCTGAATTCAGTGTGCACAGTGAGTACATTGTGCACAGAGTGAGATATACAGATTCTGAATTCAGTGTGCACAGTGAATTTATTGGACACAGTGTGTGATACAGATTCTGAATTCAGTGTGTACAGTGAGTACATTGTGCACAGAGTGTGATATACAGATTCTGAATTCAGTGTGCACAGTGAATTTATTGGACACAGTGTGCGATACAGATTCTGATTTATTTTATTTTATTCATTCACGAGATGTGGGCTTCGCTGGCTGGCCCAGCATTTATTGCCCATCCCTAGTTGCCCTTGAGAAGGTGGTGGTGAGCTGCCTTCTTGAACCGCTGCAGCCCAGTGTGCACAGTGAGTATATTGGACACCGTGTGCAATACACAGTTCCTGAATTCCGTGTGCACAGTCAGTACATTGTACGCAGGGTGCGATATACAGATTCTGAATTCAGTGTGTACAGTGAGTATATTGTACGCAGTGTGAGATATACAGATCCTGAATTCAGTGGGTACAGTAGGTATATTGTACGCATTATGTGATATACTGATTCTGAATTCATTGTGTACCTGGCCCAGTAAATAAATAATGTAACTATTGGTTATTATCTGGGTTTCGTTAATGACTGAAGCTGACACCAACAGCAGATGAGGACAGGAATCTGGTCGGGAGCTGTATCATCCATCTTTTCCCTAATCGAGAAATTTTGAATCTGTTATTTGCTCAAAGACTTCCTTCACTCTCTCCCAAGCCCCTCCGACTCCTTCAGTGATACTGGAATGGTAAGAAGCACAAATTCATTGCCATTGATTCACCACAAGCTGAGACCGATTCTCTTCCAATATGATCAGACTTGTCTGAGGGTTCAGCCTCTCAGTCTGTGTTGATAGAGTTCCCTGACTTCCTTACAATTAACATTAAACCCACTGCTCTGTACATGGACAGTGTCAAACCTCTTGAGTGTTGCGGGACCTGCACTCATCCAGGCCAGTAGAGAGTATTCCATCACACTCCTGACTTGTGCCTTGTAGATGGATGGATGTGGATGGACATCTTGCAGGACAAAGCAGTCCACTTGATTGGCTCTCCATCCACCACTTAAACATTCACTCCCTCCACCACTGACGCACAGTAGCAGCAGTGTGTGTACCATCTACAAGATGCACTGCAGGAATTCACCAAGGCTCCTTAGACAGCACCTTCCAAACCCAATCCACCTAGAAGGACAAGGGCAGCAGATAGATGGGAACACCACCACCTGGAAGTTCCCCTCCAAGTCACTCACCATCCTGACATGGAAATATATCGGCCGTTCCTTCACTGTCGCTGGGTCAAAATCCTGGAACTCCCTCCCTAACAGCACAGTGGGTGTACCTACACCACATGGACTGTGAATGTCATCGGCAAGGCCAGCATTTGTTGCCCTTCCTATTTGCCCTGGAGTTGAGTGGTTTGCTAGGCCATTTCAGAGGGCAGTTAGGAGGTAACCACATTGCTGTGGGCCTGGAGTCGCATCTAGGCCAGACTGGGTTAGGAGATTTACTTCCTTAAAGGGCATTAGTGAGCCAGATGGGTTCACTAACGGAGCTATCTGCCTGTCTCCATATCTCTGTAACTGCCTCGGAGTTAGGTTTAGATTGAACGTTTCCTCGTGTATCTGACCTTTCCAGTAGATCAGGTATTTCCAACGAGCGCTTTAGCCGTTTTATGAAGTTGTTTGCGGTGTCTTGGGTCAGGAAGACTTCTGAAAAGAGAGAGCGAGAGATGTGGATGTTGAAATGCAGAGGCTGCGGTACCTGACTGACTCTGTCCCCCTGCACCTCACCCTCAGTCACTTCCTCTTGTTCCCAGCTGCATCACACAGTAAGCGATATGGAATCTCACTCCCTCCCAGATCCCATTCCCACCTCCTGATGGTGTTGACCTCCTGTTGGCTTTCACAAAGGGTTAGCGATCACCGAAAGCCACATTCTGCAGGGCGAGCGTGGGTGAGTTTTTGGCTGTGAAAAGTTCTGCACATGAGTCTGATTCTGTTTTCCCAGGCTGACATAGGAACCTGGGAAATAGGAGTGGGAGTAGGGCCACTGGCCTCATCGAAGTCATTCAGCCAAACAATAATATCGTGGCAGATCTTCCACTTCAACACGGTTTTCCTGCCCTATCCGTCTGTCCCTTTACTTCTTTAGTGTCCAAAAATCTGATAGTCCTCAACTCCACTTTCCTGCCTTTTCCCCATAACCCTCGATTCCCTTAAAAATCTGTCTATCTCACCTTGAATATACTTAATGAACCAGCCTCTACAGCCTCTGCGGTAAAGAATTCCACAGATTCACTACCCTCTGAGAGAAGAAATTCCTCATCATCTCTGTTTTAAATGGGCAACCCCCTTACTTTGAGATTACACCCTCTAGTCCTAGACTCTCCCACAAGGGGAAACAACCTCTCAGCATCTACCCTGTCAAGACCCTTAAGAATCTTATGTTTCAATAAGGTCGCCTCTCATTCATCTAAACTCCAATGAGTACAGGCCCAACCTACTCAACCTCTCCTCAGAAGAAAATCCCTCCATACCTGGGATCAACCTAGTGAACCTTCTCTGGACTGCTTCCAATGCCAGTATATCTTTCAGTATAAGGGGGCCAAAACTGTTCACAGTATTCTAGGTGTGGTCTAACTAGTGCCTTGTATAGTTTTAACAAGACTTCCCTATTTTTATTCTCCATTCCCTTTGAAATAAAGGCCAACATTCCATTTGCTTTCCCTATTACCTGCTGAACTTGTTTGTTAGCTTTGTGTGATTCGTGCACAAGGACCCCCAAATCCCTCTGTGCTGCAACTTTCTGCAGTCTTACTCCATTTAAATAATATTCAGCTCCTCTATTCTTCCTGCCAAAGTGCATAACCTCACATTTTCCCACATTATATTCCACCTTCCAAGTTTTTACCCACTTACTTAACCTGTCTATATCCCTCTGTAGACTCCTTGTGTCATCCTCACCACTTGCCTTCCCACCTATTTTTGTGTCATCCACAAACTTGTTGATAGTACATTCACTTCCCTCACCTAAGACATTAATATTTATTGTAAATAATTGAGGCCCCAGCACTGATCACTGTAGCACGTCACAGGTATAGGTTGCCATCCTGAAAATGCCTCCCTTATCCCAACTCTCTGTCTTCTATTAGTGAACCAATCCTCTATCCATGTTAATATACTACCCCCAAAACCATGGGCTCTTATCTTATTACGTAACCTTATGTGCAGTACCTTATCGAACGCCTTTTGGAAATCCAAATATATTACATCTACTGGTTCCCCTTTATCTATCCTCAAAGAATTTTACTAAATTTGTCAGGCATGATTTCCCCTTCATGAAGCCATGCTGACTCTGCTTGATTAGATTATGTATTTCTAAATGCTCTGCTGTTTCATCCTTTATAATAGACTCCAATATTTTCCCAATGACAGATGTTAAGCTAAATGGCCTATAGTTACCCATTTTTGTCTCCCTCCCTTTTTGTATCAGGGTGTTACACTGGCCATTCCCCAATCCTCTAGGACTTTTCCAGAATCTAAGGATTCTTGGAAGATTACTACCAGTGCATCCACTATCTCTGTAGCTACCTCCTTTAATATCCTAGGATGCAACCCATCAGGTCCAGGGGACCTATCGGCCTTTAGCCCCATTAGTTTCCATAGTACTTTTTCTCTGGTGATCATTTTTGTATTTATTTCCTGCCCGCCCCCTTTTGCCCCTTGACTATTTAGTGTTTTTGGAATACTATTAGTATCTTCTACCGTGAAGACTGAAGCAAAGTATTTATTCAACTCCTCTGCCATTTCCTGGTTCCCCATTATTATTTCCCCAGCTTCAATCTCTAAGGGGCCTATGTTCACTTTGGTCTCTCTCTTCCTTTTCATACATCTAAAGAAGCTCTTACTGTTTGTTTTTATATTATTTGCTAGTTTACCCGTAAAGTTTATTTTCTCCTTTTTTTTTGGTCATCTTTTGTTGGCTTTTAAAACTTTCCCAATCCTCTGGTTTACCATTAATCTTGGTCACATTGTATGTTTTTCTTTTCAATTTGATACTATCTTTAACTTCCTTGGTTAACTATAGTTGGTTTATTCCCTTCCTAGAATCCTCCTTCCTCACTGGGATATATCTTTGTTGAGAGTCATGAACTATTTTCTTAAACGTCTGCCATTGTTCATCAACTGTCTTTTCTGCTAAACTCCTTTCCCAGTCCACTCCAGCCAACTCTGCCCTCATTCCATTGTAATTACCTTTAAGTTTAGCACACTTGTTTCCGACCCAAGTTTCTCACTCTCAAACTGAATGCTAAATTCTACCACGTTATGGTCACGGTTTCCTAGGGGATCCTTTACTCTGAGATCATTTATTAAACCTGCCTCATTATACATTACCAGATCCAAAATAGCCTGATCCCTGTTTGGATTCAGAACATAGTTCTAGGAAACTGTCCCGAATACACTCTATGAATTCTTGCTCATGCCTACCTCTGCCAATTTGATTTTCCCAATCTACATGAAGACTAAAGTCACCCATCATTAGTGCACTGCCTTTTTTACCTGCCCTCATTATCTCTTGATTTATTCTCTGTCCTACAGTGTAGCTACTGTCATGGGGCCTATAAACTACTCCCACTAGTGTCTTCTTCCCCTTGTTATATCTTACCTCCACCCATATGGATTCTACATCTTCCAATCCAAGGTCATTTCTCGCTATTGTGTTTATTCCATCACGTGCTAACAAAGCTACCCCACCACCCTTTCCTTCCTGCCTGTCCTCTCAAAAAGTCACATACAGCATCCCCATCCCTCTGCGGTAGGGAATTCCAAAGATTCACAACCCTCTGAGTGAAGACATTTCTCCTCATCTCAGTGGTAACTGGCTGACCCCTTATTCTGATACTGTGTCCCCGGGATCTAGGCCCCAAGCCAGGGGGAAACTGCCCTGCCAAGCCCCATAAGAATTTTATATTTTTCAATGAGATCAACTCTCATGGTTCTGAAGTCCAGGGAACATAGATCCAGTCTCTTCAATCTTTACTCATAGGCCAATTCCATCAGCCAAAGAATTGGTCTGGTGAACCCTCATGGCATTCCCTTTATGACAAGTACATCCTTCCTTGGGCAAGGGGTCCAGAACTGTACACAATACTCCAGGTGTGGTCTCACCAATGCCTGATATAGTTGCACAAAGACTTCTTCACTCTTATACTCCAATCCCTTGTGATCAATAGCTAATAGACTATTGGTCTTCCTAATTGCTTATCGTACTTGCATGTTAATTTCCAGATAGGATTACAGAGGATATACAACAATGACACAGGCCATTCGGCCCAACAACTCCATGCTGGTGTTTATAGTCTACTCGAGCCTCTTCCCATCTTTCCTCATCTGCCATCATAACCCTAGATTCCCTTCTCCCTCATACACTTGTCCAGCTCCTTTAAATGTATCTATACTGGGAGGACGCTGATCAGCTCCATCCTCACAGGATGGGAATTCCATCTTGGGATATTTCCAAGTCTTGTCACTGCGTCTCACACTGAGCATTTACTTTCATTCTTTCACAGGATTCAGACATACCTATCCCTAATTGCCCTGGGGCTCTGAAGAAGAACCCTACGAACATACAAATTAGGAAAGGAGTAGGGCATTCGGCCCCTTAAACCTACTCTGCCATTCAATAAGATCATGGCTGATCTGTTTGTGTTTCAAATTCCACATTCCCATCTACCCCCGATAGCCTTTAATTCACTTGCCTAACAAGAATCTATCTACCTCTGCCTTAAAAATATACAATGACCCCACCTCCACCACCTTCTGAGGCAGAGAGTTCCAAAGTCGCACAACCCTCTGAGAGAAAAAAATTCTCCTCATCTCTGTCCTAAAAGGGCGACCCCTAATTTTAAAACAGTGCCCCCTAGTTCTGGACTCACCCACAAGAGGAAATATCCTTTCCACGTCCACCTTGTCAAGGCCGTTCAGGATCTTGTAAACTTCAATCAAATCACCCCTCACTCTTCTAAACTCCAGTGGAAACAAGCCCAGTCTGTCCAACCTTTCCTCATAAGACAACCCACTCATTCCAGGTATCAATCTAGTAAACCCCCTTTGAACGGCCTCCAATGCATTTACATCCTTCCTTAAATAAGGAGACCAAAACTGCACACAGTATTCGAGGTGCGGTCTCACCAATGCCCTGTATAACTGAAACATAACATCCTTACTTTGATGTTCAATCCCTCTCGTAATAAAGGATAGCATTCCATTAGCCTTCTTAATTACTTGCTGTACCTGCATATTAACTTTTTGTGACTCATGCACTAGAACACCTAGATCCCTCTGCACCTCAGAATCATGCAGTTGTTCTCCATTTAAGTAATACTCTGCTTTTTTATTCTTCCTGCCAAAGTGAACAACTTCACATTTTCCCACATTATACTCCATCTGCCAGGATTTTGCCCACTCACTCAACCTATCTATATCCATCTGCAACCTCCTCATGTCCTCTTCACAACATACTTTCCTACCTATCTTTGTGTCATCTGCAAATTTACCTACCATGTCTTCACTCCCCTCATCTAAGTCATTGATGTAAATTGTAAAAAGTTGAGGCCCCAGTACAGACCCCTGTGGGACTCCACTCGTCACATCCTGCCAATCAGACAAAGACCCATTTATACATACGCTCTGTTTTCTGCCAGCCAATCTTCTATCCATGCTAATATGTTACCCCCTACACCATGAGCTTTTATTTTCCATAATAATCTTTGATGTGGCACCTTATCAAATGCCTTCTGGAAATCCAAATACAGCACGTCTACAGACTCCCCTTTATCCACTGCACATGTTACTCCTTCAAAGAGCTCCAATAAATTGGTTAAACTCTTCTTGATTACCTTGAGTTTTTCTAAGTGTCCGGCTATAACCTCTTGAATGATCGATCCTAACATCTTCCCTACGACAGACATCAAGCTAACTGGCCTATAGTTTCCTGTTTTCTACCTCCATCCCTTCTTGAATAGAGGGGTTATATTTGTTACTTTCCAATCTGATAGAATCTAAGGAATTTTGGAAAATTAACACCAATGCACCTCAGACCTCTTTAGCTATCTCTTTAAGACCCTAGGATGAAGTCCATCTGGACCCAGAGACTTGTCAGCCCACAGCTCCAAGAGTTTGCTTCCCTGTGACCAAGTTCCCCTCTCCCCTCCACCTCCCAATTTACAGCTATTACTGGAACGTTTTTTTGTATCCTCTATAGTGAAGACAGAAGCAAAATATTTGTTCATTTCATTCGCCATTTCCCTATTATCTACTATTAATTCCCCATTGTCACTCTCTAGAGGACCAACACTCACTTTACCCACTCTTTTCCTTTTTAAATACCTGTAGAAATTCTTGCTACTCTTAGTCATTCTCTTCTCTTCTTTATGTTCTGACCAATCATCTGACCTGCCACTCATCTTTGCGCAGTTATATGCTTTTTCATTAAGTTTGATACTTTCCTTAATTTCTTTCATTAACCATGGATGGTGGGTCACCCCTTAGAATTTCTCTTTATAGGAGGAATATACTTATTCTGAGTATTCTGAAATATCCCCTTAAATGTCTGCCACCGCTTCTCTATTGATCTATCCCATAGCCTCATACCCTAGTTCACTTTAGCTAGCTCAGCTTTCATCCCCACATAGTTGCCCTCACTTAAGTTTAAAATACTAGTCTTAGACCCACTCTTCTCCCTTTCAAACTGGATGTAAAATTCAATCATATTGTGGTCACTGCTACCTAGGGGTGCCTTTACCCTGAGGTCATTAATTAATCCTGTCACATTACACAATACCAAGTCTAATATAACCTGCTCTCTGGTTGGTTCCAGAACGTGCTGCTCTAAGAAACTATCTAGAAAACACTCTATGAACTCCTTATCCAGGCTATGACTGCCAATCTGATTTTTCCAGTTTCTATATAGATTAAAATCACCCATGATTGTTGCCATCCCTTTATCACAAGCACCCAATATCTCTTGTATACTTTATCCTACATTGTGGCTACTGTTAGGGGGCCTGTAGACCACTCCCACTTGTGACTTCTTTCCCCTACTATTCCTGATCTCCACCTAAACCGATTCTACATCCTGATCTCCTGAACCAAGGTCATCTCTAACTATTGCACCAATGCCATCCCTGATTAACAGTGCTACCCCTCCACCTTTACCTAACTTCCTATTCGTCTCGAATGTCATGTACCCCTCAATATTCAGGACCCAATCCTTGTCATCCTGCAGCCACGTCTCCGTAATTGCTAACAGGTCATATTTATTTACTTCAGTGTGGGCCATCAATTCATTTACTTTGTTATGAATGCTACGCACATTCAGATAGAGAGCCTTCAGTTTTATCTTTTTGTTACCTTTGTAACATCTGCTCTTGACTGTTGGTGTATTCTTCGGTTTTATCTCTCTGTCCCTTCCTGCTAACCTATGACCATCATTTTCCATATTACTATGATGGTCGTTTACCTTGAATCTACCCTTTGAATTGCTACATCTACCCAAGTTTGATCCCTCACCCCTCTTTGGTTTAAAGTCCTCTCTACTTCCCTTGTTATGTGATTTGCGAGGACACTCATCCCAGCACGGTTCAGGTGTCAACCGTCCCAACGGTACAGCCCCCACTTTCCCCAGTACTGGTGTCAGTGCCCCACACAGCGGAACCCACTTCTCCCACACCAGTCTCTGAGCCAAACTTTGCTCTCTCTAATCTTATTTGCCCTATGCCAATTTGCATGTGGCTCAGGTGGTAATCCAGAGATTATTACCTATGAAGTTCTGCTTCTTAATTTGGTACCTCGCTCCTCATACTGACAGTGCAGAGCCTCCTTCCTCATCCTGCCTATGTCGTTGGTACCTACATGGACCACGACAACTGAATCCTCCCCTTCCCACTGCAAGTTCCTCTCCAGCCCTGAGCAGATGTCCTGACCCCTGGCATTGGGCAGGCAACACATCTGTCCGGACTCTCGCTCTTTGTTGCGGAGAACAGTGTCAATCCCCCTCACTATACTGTACCTCACTATCACTCCATTCCTGTGTGCTCCCCCTGCTTGAACAGCTTCCTGTACCCCAGTGCCATGGCCAATCTGCTCATCCATCTTCCAAACATAACAAATAGGAGCAGGAACAGGTCATTCGGCCCTTCGAGCCTGCTCTGCTGTTCAGTGTGATCATGGCTGATCCTCTATCTCAACGCCGCACTCCCACTCTCCCCCCATTTCCCTTGATGCCTTTAGAGTCTAGAAATCTATCCATTTCCTTCTTAAATATATTCAGTGACTTGGCCTCCACAGCCTCTGTGGTAGAGAATTCCACAGGTTCACCACCCTCTGAGTGAAGAAGTTTCTCCTCATCTCAGTCCTAAATGGTCTACCCCGTATCCTGAAACTGTGACCCCTCCTTGTTCTAGACCGCCCCACCCAGAGGAAACATCCTCCATGCGTCCAGTCTGTCTATCCCTGTCAGAATTTTATACATTTCAATGAGACCCCACTCCTTTTACTAAACTCCAGTGAATATTGGCCTAGTCGGCCCAATCTCTCCTCATCCGACAATCCTGCCATCCCAGGAATCAGTCTGGTGAACCTTCGCTGCACTCCCTCTATGGCGAGTATATCCTTTCTTAGGTAAGGAGACCAAAACTGCACACAATCCTCCAGGTGTGGTCTCACCAAGGCCCTGTACAGCTGCAATAAGACATCCTTGCTCCTGTACTCAAGTCCTCTCACAATGAAGGCCAACAAACCATTTACCTTTTTAACTGCTTGCTGCACCTGCATGCTTACTTTCAGTGACTGGTGTACAAGGACACCCAGGTCCCTTTGTACACCAACATTTCCCAATCTAGCACCATTTCAATAATACTCTGCCATTCTGTTTTTCCCACCAAAGTGGATTCCACAGCTGCAACATAACGCCTGTCCTGCCATTGTTACTTGTGTTGTTTTTGCAACTTAATTTAATAACTCACTTGATTAACTTAGAATAATTCCTATGTATGCCACACCTCTTTCCCCCATGCACTGGATTCCCACATGAACCTAATTTGCTGCAGTCCCCATCTCACTCCGGCAGAGTCATCAGCCTCCTCGCAGCCCCCTCACTGATCATGTGGCTTGAAAAGCCTGTCTCTTTTATAGACCCTCTGATGAGTCACTGGCTAGTTTAGCTTCCTGCTACAGTAATTAACACAACTTGAACCAACTGCTTTCAGGTGACTGACAGATAACTGCCACTCCAGGCAGTTCTCTGATTAACAAACTAACCTAGCTTAGTTGAAGGCTGGTCCTTGATCTTGATTCTTAATCTATACTTAAAACCTGAAAAGCCATACGGACTCAAGACATTGACTCTGTTTCGCTCTCCACTAATGCCGCTGCCTGTTTTCCAGCATTTTCTGTTTTTATTTCAGATTTTCAGCATCCTCGCTATTTTGCTTTTAACTGAGCGGCTTGCTGGACCATTTCAGAGGGCAGTTAGTTAAGAGTCAGCCACATGGCTGCGAAAGGCCAGATCAGGGAAGGACAGAAGATTTCCTTCCCTAAAGGGAGTTGGTGAGCCAGTTGGGTTTTTTACAACAATCGATGATAGTTTCATGGTCACCGTTACTGAGACTAATTCTCAATTCCAGATTTTATTCATTGAATTTAAATTCTACCAGCTGCCCTGATGGGATTTGAACCCCTGTGTCCTCGGGGAATTAGCCTGGACCTCTGGATTACTAGCCCAGTGACATTACCACTACGCCACCAGATCCCCAAATCTCCTCAGGAAGGATCTTTAACCAGTTAGAGGGTAGTGTTAAACCGGTGCAGAGTGTTACGATGAACGTTTCTGTATTGTAGAATGTACAAACCCGTCTGTTTGTCATCTTCAGGTTGTCCTGAGGCATCTGAAAGAAAGACAATAGGAAACCTGTTATTACACCGAAAAATATTACTGTACAGGGAGAGGCTGGAGATGTTCTCCTCAGAGCAGAGCAGGTTAAGAGGAGATTTAATACACGTGTTTGAAATCATGAGGGGGTTTTGAAAGAGTAAATAAGGAGAAACTGTTTCCCAGTGTCAGGAGGGTCAGTAACCAGAGGGACGCAGATTGAAGAGAATCGGGAAAAGAATCAGAAATGAAATGAGGAAGTTTTTGTTTTACACACAGCGAGTTGTTGTGATCTGGAAGGCGCTGCCTGAAAGGGCGGTGGAAGCAGATTCAATAATAGCTTCCAAAAGGGAATTGGAGAAATACTTGAAGGGGAAACGTTTACAGGGTCGTGGAGAAAGAGCAGGGGATTGGCACAGAGACAGAGATAGACAGAGTGGCAGAGATTCAGAATGAGAGAGACAGAGAGAAAGAGAAAGGCAGAGGGAGAAAGAGTGACAGAGAGAGAGAGAGAGAGAGAGAGAGAGTGAGAGAGACAGTAACAAAGAGACAGAGTGAGAGAGATAGAGAGAGAAAGAGCGACAGAGACAGTGACAGAGAGTCAGGAGGACAGAGTTAGAGAGACAGGGTGGCAAAGCCATGGCTGACAGAGGGGGAAACATGCTGCCCCCAAGTTTAGTGATGCCTCCCTTGGGCACCTGCTGAACGCAGTAGAGGCCCTTGTGAAGTCCTCTACCCCCGCTCTGGGTGAGGACCAGCAAGCAAGGTGACAAATCCAGCATGGGAGGCGGTGACAGCGGTGGTCAGAGAACAGTCACCCAGTGCCAAAAGAAGATGAACGAGTTAGTCACTCTTCTCACACTCTCAACTCACACACTGGGTCTAGTGAGGCACCATCGAGAGACCCTGGGTCTACTGAGGCCGCATCGAGAGACCCTAGGTCTAGCGAGGCACCATCGAGAGACCCTGGGTCTAGTGAGGCACCATCGAGAGACCCTGGGTCTAGTGAGGCACCATCGAGAGACCCTGGGTCTAGTGAGGCCCCATCGAGAGACCCTAGGTCTAGCGAGGCACCATCGAGAGACCCTGGGTCTAGCGAGGCACCATCGAGAGACCCTGGGTCTAGCGAGGCACCATCGAGAGACCCTGGGTCTAGCGAGGCACCATCGAGAGACCCTGGGTCTAGCGAGGCACCATCGAGAGACCCTGGGTCTAGCGAGGCACCATCGAGAGACCCTGGGTCTAGCGAGGCACCATCGAGAGACCCTGGGTCTAGCGAGGCACCATCGAGAGACCCTGGGTCCAGCGAGGCACCATCGAGAGACCCTGGGTCTAGTGAGGCACCATCGAGAGACCCTGGGTCTAGCGAGGCACCATTGAGAGACCCTGGGTCTAGTGAGGCACCATCGAGAGACCCTGGGCCTAGTGAAGCACCATCGAGCGACCCTGGGTCTAGTGAGGCACCATCGAGAGACCCTGGGTCTAGTGAGGCACCATCGAGTGACCCTGGGTCTAGTGAGGCACCATCGAGTGACCCTGGGTCTAGAGAGGCACCATCGAGAGACCCTGGGTCTAGTGAGGCTCCAGTGAGAGAGAGCCCAGTGAGAGAGAGAGCCCAGTGAGAGAAAGCCCAGTGAGAGAGAGAGCCCAGTGAGAGACAGAGCCCAGTGAGAGACAGAGCCCAGTGAGTGAGAGAGCCCAGTGAGAGAGAGCCCAGTGAGAGACAGAGCCCAGTGAGAGAGATCCCAGTGAGAGACAGAGCCCAGTGAGAGAGAGAACCCAGTGAGAGAGCGATCCCAGTGAGAGAGAGAGCCCAGTGAGAGAGAGAGCCCAGTGAGAGAGATAGCCCAGTGAGAGAGAGAACCCAGTGAGACAGAGTCAGAATCACAGAATCTCAAAGTGCAGAAGAGGCCCTTCGTCCCATCGAGTCTGCACCGGCACGTGAGAAACACCTGACCTACCTACCTAATCCCATTTACCAGCACTTGGCCCACAGCCTTGAATGTTATGACGTGCCAAGTGCTCATCCAGGTACTTTTTAAAGGATGTGAGGCAACCCGCCTCCACCACCCTCCCAGGCAACACATTCCAGACCGTCACCACCCTCTGGGTAAAAAAGCTTTTCCTCACATCCCCCCTAAACCTCCTGCCCCTCACCTTGAACTTGTGTCCCCTTGTGACTGACCCTTCAACTAAGGGGAACAGCTGCTCCCTATCCACCCTGTCCATGTCCCTCATAATCTTGTACACCTCGATCAGGTCGCCCCTCAGTCTTCTCTGCTCCAACAAAAACAACCCAAGTCTATCCAACCTCTCTTCATAACTTAAATGTTTCATCCCAGGCAACATCCTGGTGAATCTCCTCTGCACCCCCTCCAGTGCAATCACATCCTTCCTGTAATGTGGTGACCAGAACTGCACACAGTACTCCAGCTGTGGCCTCACCAAGGTTCTATACAACTCCAACATGACCTCCCTACCTTTGTAATCTATACCTCGATTGATAAAGGCAAGTGTCCCATATGACTTTTTCACCACCCCACTAACATGCCCCTCTGCCTTCAGAGATCTATGGACACACACGCCAAGGTCCCTTTGTTCCTCAGAACTTCCTAGTGCCATGCCATTCATTGAATACTTCCTTGTCAAATTACTCCTTCCAAAGTGTATCACCTCACACTTTTCAGGGTTAAATTCCATCTGTTTCTTATCTGCCCATTTGACCATCCTGTCTATATCTTCCTGTAGCCTAAGACACACAACCTCACTGTTAACCACCCGGCCAATCTTTGTGTCATCCACAAACTTACTAATCCTAGCCCCCACATAGTCATCTATGTCGTTTATATAAATGACGAATAATAGGGGACCCAGCACAGATCCCTGTGGTACACCACTGGACACTGGCTTCCAGTCACTAAAGCATCCTTCTGTCATCACCCTCTGTCTCCTACAACTAAGCCAATTTTGAATCCACCTTATCAAATTACCCTGTATCCCATGTGCATTTGCCTTCTTTATAAGTCTCCCATGTGGGACCTTGTCAAAGGCTTTGCTGAAATCCATATAAACTACATCAACTGCACTACCCTCATCTACACACCTGGTCACCTCCTCAAAAAATTCAATCAAATTTGTTAGGCATAACCTCCCTCTGACAAAGCCATGCTGACTATCCCTGATCGAACCTTGCCTCTCCAAGTGGAAATAGATTCTCTCCATCAGAAATTTCTCCAATAGTTTCCCTACCACTGACGTGAGACTCACTGGCCTGTAGTTCCCTGGCTTATCTCTACAACCCTTCTTAAATAGCGGAACCACATTAGCTGTTCTCCAGTCCTCTGGCACCTCCCCCCTGGCCAGAGAGGAATTAAAAATTCGGGTCAGAGCCCCTGTGATCTCCTCCCTTGCCTCCCTCAGCAGCCTGGGACACAAATCATCTGGACGGGAGATTTGTCCACTTTTAAGCCTGCCAACACCTCCAATACCTTGTCAATCCCTATATCAATTTGCTTAAGAACCTCACAGTCTCTCTCCCCGAGTTCCATACCTTCATCCTCATTCTCTTGGGTGAAGATGGATGTGAAGTATTCATTCAACACTCTAGCGATGTCCTCTGGCTCCACCCATAGATTGTCCCCTTGGTCCCTAATGGGCCCAACTCTTTCCCTGGTTATCCTCTTCCCATTGATATACTTATCGAATATCTTGGGATTTTCCCTACTTTTACCAGCCAGAGCTTTCTCATATCCTCTCTTTGCTCTCCTAATTGCTTTCTTAAGCTCCACCCTGCACTTTCTGTACTCCACTAATGCCTCTGCTGATTTGCTTCCCTTGTACCTGCTAAAAGCCTCTCTTTTCCTTCTCATCGTATCCTGAATATCTCTGGTCATCCATGGTTCTCTGGGCTTGTTACTCCTTCCTATCACCCTAGAGGGAACATGTTGAACCTGTACCCTCCCCATTTCCTTTTTGAACAGCCCCCACTGCTCCTCTGTAGATTTCCCCACAAGTAGCTGTTCCCAGTCTACCTTGGCCAGATCCTGCCTTATTTTACTAAAATCCACTCTCCCCCAATCCAAAACATTTTTTTGCAACTTGTCGATTTCTTTGTCCATAACAACCTTAAACTGTACCATGTTGTGGTCGCTATCGCAAAAATGCTCCCCCACCACCACCTCAGCCACCTGTCCGGCTTCATTCCCCAGAATTAGGTCCAGCAATGCACCATCCCTTGTTGTGCCCTCTACATATTGATCTAAAAAGTTCTCCTGTACACATTTCAAGAAATCCACTCCATCCAAGTCCTTAAAACTATATCTATCCCAATTAATGTTGGGAAAGTTGAAATCACCTAATATAATTACCCTATTGTTATTGTTTTTACACACCTCCACAAATTGTGCACATATTTGCTCCTCAATTTCCCGCTGACTATCTGGGGGTCTATAATAAACACCTAACAATGTGGCTGCCCCTTTTTTATTCCTAAGCTCTACCCACAAAGCTTCATTCGAGGCCCCTCCAAGATATCATCTCTCCTTACTGCAGTAACTGACTCCTTAACTAATAATACAACCCCTCCTCCTCTTTTACCCCCTCCCCTGTCTCGCCTGAAGATTCTATATCCCGGAATGTTGAGCTGCCGATCCTGCCCTTCCCTCAACCACGTCTCAGTGATGGCTACTATATCACAATTCCAGGTGTCAATCCTCACCCTTAATGTTTTACCTGTAACAACCCTGGCATTAAAGTAGAGGCCATCCAGCCTTGCCTTACTCCCTTGAAACTTAATGCACCTGTACTTCCTCTGACTTGATTGTTTCACTGTATTATGATGTGTCCCTATTCTGCTAACATTCTGTGTCCCCTCCCCCTGCCGAATTAGTTTAAACTCCTCCCAACAGCACTAGCAAACCCGCCCACAAGGATGTTAGTCCCGCTCTGGTTCAGATGTAGACCGTCCCACTTGTACAGGTCCCACCTTCCCCAGAAACGGTCCCAGTGATCCAGGAATCTAAAACACTCCCTCCTGCACCAACTCTTAAGCCACGTATTCATCTGCGCTATTCTATTTCTGAGCTCGCTAGCACGTGGCACTGGGAGTAATCCAGAGATTGCAACCCGAGAGGTCTTGCTTTTTAGTCTATTGCCTAACTCCCTGAATTCTTGATGCAAGACCTCATCCCTCTTTCTACCTATGTCATTGGTACCAACATGTACCATGGCCTCTGCATTAACACCCTCCCCCTTCAGGATGCCCTGCAGCCGTTCAGTGACATCCCGGACCCTGGCACCAGGGAGGCTACACACTATCCTGGAGTCACGTTGATGGCCACAGTAGCGCTTAACTGTTCCCCTGACAATAGAATTCCCTATTACTATTGCTCTTCCTCCCTTCCTCCCCTCCTGTACAGACAGGCTGTTTATGGTGCCAGAAGCTTGGCTCTGTCCGCACTCCCTGGAGGAACCAGCGCCCTCATCAGCCTCCAAAATGGAATACCGATTTACAAGCGGGACACCAGTGGAGTCCTGAACTACCTGCCTGTTTCTCTTGGACTGCCTGGTGGTCACCCATTCTCTTCCTTCCTCAAGTCCCTGTATCTGCGGAGTGACCACCTCTCTAAACATGCTATCCACGATGCTCTCAGATTCATGGATGCTCCACAGTGTCCCCAGCCGCCGTTCCAGCTCTGAAACCCGAGCTTCCAGGAGCTGTAGCTGGACACACTTCCTGCACACATGCTGGTCCCGGGCACTGGAATTGTCCCCGGCTTCCCACATGGAGCACGAGGAGCACACCACAGCTTTGAGCGCTCCTGCCATGACTTATCCCTTTAAATTAAACCTTTTAAGTCAATTGCTCTAGGGCGCTTCTTTCCTGATCCTCGTTAATGTCGAATATACAAACTGTAAACCACAAAAAGACCTTAAACTATAAGCGATTAAAGTAGTAAATACCTTACCCACTACTTACCAGTGATTCCTTTCCCTTGTCCAGTGAGACAGAGCCCAGAAAGACAGTGCCCAGTGATAGAGAGCCCAGTGAGAGAGAGTCCAGGGAGACAGAGCCCAGTGAGACAGAGCACATTGAGACAGTGTCCAGCGAGACAGTGCCCAGCGAGACAGTGCCTAGTGAGAGTTAATCCAGCGAGAAAGAGTCCAGTGAGACAGAGCCCAGTGAGAGTGAGTTCAGTGAGAGAGGGGTCCAATGAGAAGAGGGCCCAGTGAGAGAGAGCCCAGTGAGAGAGAGCCCAGTGAGACAGAGTCCAGTGAGACAGAGCCCATTGAGACAGAGCCCAGTGAGAGAGAGTCCCAGTGAGAAGAGGGCCCAGTGAGACAGAGCCCAGTGAGACATAGCCCAGTGAGAGAGAGTCCAGTGAGAGAGAGAGCCCAGTGAGAGAGAGCCAGTTAGAGAGGGCCCAGAGCGAGAGACCCCAGTGAGAGAGAGTCCACTGAGAGAGAGTCCAGTGAGAGAGAGCCCAGTGAGAAGAGGGCCCAGTGAGAGAGAGCCCAGTGAGAGAGAAGCCAGTGAGACAGAGCCCAGTGAGAGAGAGCCCAGTGAGAAGAGGGCCCAGTGAGAAGAGGGCCCAGTGAGAGAGAGTCCAGTGAGAGAGAAGCCAGTGAGAAGAGGGCCCAGTGAGAGAGAGCCCAGTGAGAGAGAAGCCAGTGAGACAGAGCCCAGTGAGAGAGAAGCTCAGTGAGACAGAGCCCAGTGAGAGAGCCCAGTGAGAGAGAAGCCAGTAAGAGGGAGCCCAGTGAGAGTGAGGCCAGTGGGAGGGAGCCCAGTGAGAGAGAAGCCAGTGAGACAGAGCCCAGTGAGAGAGAAGCCAGTAAGAGGGAGCCCAGTGAGACAGAGCCCAGTGAGAGAGAAGCCAGTGAGACAGAGCCCAGTGAGAGAGAAGCCAGTGAGACAGAGCCCAGTGAGAGAGAAGCCAGTGAGACAGAGCCCAGTGAGAGAGAAGCCAGTGAGACAGAGCCCAGTGAGAGAGAAGCCAGTGAGACAGAGCCCAGTGAGAGAGAAGCCAGTGAGACAGAGTCCAGGGAGATGGTGCTCGGCGATATGGTTCCTGTTCATATTCTCTCCCAGTACACAGCTTGCCTAGTTGCATAAACTGGGGATCTTTACCTGCTACATCTTCACATTTCACACTGATCCCCTTCACTCAGCTAGGCTAAAAGCACACGGCTAACAATTAACAATGGGACGGTCTCTTACCCCCATCTTGGAGCATCAGGATAAAAGCCACCGACCCCAGCGATAGCCAGAGTGTCCAGTTCATCATGGTGAGGTACTTGACTCTCCGAGTTTGAGAGAGAATGAGAGAGAGAGTGTGAAATGGCCTGGGAGGGAAGGCAACCTTCGACTGAGCGCTGGTGGAGGAAGACTTGTTTTCACTGCTCACTCTCTGGGTATAAATACCCTGCTGATGGGGATTCCAGCCCGCTGTTATTCTAACTCGCTCTGTGTCAGAACCTCACCCTGCGCTCAGTCAGATTCACTCTGTAATTCAGGGTAATTTCAGCTCTCACGCTCTGTTATTTTCTTCTTAAGATCTCCAGAAACTGCAAGTCAGGAGCTGGTGATTAGATGACAGCAACCCTGGGCTTAAAGAATCGGGACAGTTAGCAGAACTGCGTGGAACTTGGCACATAGCCCGAGTTCAGAGTGCAGGACACGGCCAAGGTTAGAGAGCGAGGGGCAGGTTAATGCCAAAGTCGGACATGAAGCCGCAGTTATCCCTGGGACCAGGAGGAGAATCAGTCTGAGGGTGAGATTAGAACCTCAACTAAAAACCTGGAGAAATTAGTCAGTTATGAATAAGGTTGGAACTTAACCCCAGCAACATCAAGATGACTGTCTTAGCTTAAAGGATCCTAAGAGGATCTTAAGAGCATACCAAGGGGGAGTCTCCAATTCATGGCTAACAGGAAACTCCAGGGGCTATACAGGGCTTGACTGGAACTTAAAGAACTACTTAGATATCCCAGAGAGAGGCATCAGTCTCAGGTGTGAGATAACATGTTGTCTTTTATTCATTCACGGGGTGTGGGCTTCACTGGCTGGGCCAGCATTTATTGCCCATCCCTAATTCCCCTTGAGAAGGTGGTGGTGAGCTGCTTTCTTGAACCGCTGCAGTCCATGTGGTGTAGGTACACCCACAGTGCTGTTAGGGAGGGAGTTCCAGGATTTTGACCCAGTGACAGTGCAGGAATGGTGATATATTTCCAAGTCAGGATGGTGAGTGACTTGGAGGGGAACTTCCAGGTGGTGGTGTTCCCATCGATCTGCTGCCCTTGTCCTTCTAGATGGTAGTGGTCGTGGGTTTTGGAAGGTGCTGTCGAAGGAGCCTTGGTGAATTCCTGCAGTGTATCTTGTAGATGGTACACACACTGCTGCTACTGTGCGTCGGTGGTGGAGGGAGTGAGTGTTTGTGGATGGGGGGCCAATCAAGCGGGGCTGCTTTGTCCTGGACGGTGTCAAGCTTCTTGGGTGTTGTGGGAGCTGCACTCATCCAGGCAAGTGTTGAAGGCTGGGGGTCTTGGTGATGATTGTGACTGGGTTGTAGGTAGGCGAGTGACTGATGCTGAACTCCATTGGGTGGAGTGGGGTTGTTTACAGCTTCTCTCAGTTTTTTTCCAGGTTAAAAACTCTCCGTATCTCCAGCCCGGAGTCTCCTCACCAGCTCCACAACGGGCAGCTGTGGAAACAGGAGCCACATTGTACCTGGAGCATCCATTACAATCGGGTTCGAATCGAAAAGTAAGGAAGTTATTTTGAACCTGTACTGAAGCTTGGTTAGGGCCCACATAGAACAGTGTGTGCTGTCCTGGTCCCTATGTTATAAAAAGGATTTTGTACTGCTGGAGAGGATAAAGAGAAGATTTACAAAGATGATACCAGAAATGTGTGAATGTACATATCAGGGAAAGAGTGACAGGCTGGGTCTCTTTGCTCTTGTAAAAAGGAGGCTGAGGGGATGACCTAATAGAGATCTTCAAAATGATGCAAGGTTTTGATCGATTGGATACAGACAGACCGTTTCCTCTTGTGGGGAAGGGCAGGACTAGAGACCATCAATATGAGAGGGTCACCAAGAAATCCAATGGGGAATTCAGGAGAAACCTCTTTACCCAGAGAGCGGTGAGAATGTGGAACTCGCTGGCACAGGGAGTGGGTGAAGTGAACTGTATAGGTTCATTTGAGGGGAAACTGGGCAATTCTATGAAGGACTCGAGGGTTACGATGGTAGGTTTAGATGAGGAGAGATTGGAGGAGGCTGGAGGGGAGCAGGAGTGGTTGGGCTGAATGGCCTGTTTCCAGGTTGGGTATCCTGTGTAATCCTATGAGTCATACAGAAGGCGCCCATTAGCCCAGCTGTGTCTGTGCTGCCTCTTCAAAAGACCTGTTCAGTTAGTCCCAATCCCCCCTGCTCTTTCCCCATAGCTCTGCAAATACGTATTTATCCAATTTCCTTTTGAAAGTTCCTATTGAACCTGCAGTCAGCACCTTCCAGATCACAACAACTGGCTGTGGAAAAAAAAATGATTCCTCATCTCTCCTATCAATTATCTTAAATCTATGACCTGTCATTACCAAACCTGCCACTCAAGTTGGATTTTCCTACGTCAAAATGATTTTGAAAACCTCTATTAAATCTCCCCCTTAACCTTCTCGGCTCTAAGGAGAACAATCCCAGCTTCTCTGCACATTAACCGGACTCCCCCATTCCTGGAACCATTCCGGTTCATCTCCTCTGCACCCGCTCCCAGGCCGTCAGATCCTTCCTAAAGTGTGGAGCCTAGAACTGGACATGATACTCCAGCTGAGGCTGAATCATTGTTTGATTAATGTTCACCATAATGCCCTTGCTTTGGTGCTCACTGCCTTTATATATAAAACCCTGGCTGCTCTATACAATTTTTTTTTTATCCTTTCATGGGACGTGGGCTTTGCTGGCTGGGCCAGCATTTATTGCCCATCCCTAATTACCCTTGGGAAGGTTGTGGTGAGCTGCTTTCTTGGACCGCTGCAGTCAGTCGTGTTTTTATTATGATATAAAGACATCATGACTCACAAGGGATTGTGTAAACATGTTGTGGGTTCATTTATTTAAACTAGACACATGGGAACAGATATACACGGATAGAAAGCGTGAAGACATCAGCAGCAGAGCTGTGTGTGTGTGCTCCGCTCACAGGCAAAAGTGAAACTGAGACTGATCGCATGACACACTTCCCTTCCAATGATGTCATGCTGCTATCCCTTAAAGGCATATTATAACACCCCCCCCACTTTCTTTTTAAAAATACTTTCCCTCCTTCCAAAGAAGTATAACTAGTTCCAATACATGTTCCTGTGGTTACCATTATGAGTATATACAGCTCATGAAACTATGACTGTCTAAAGAGGTAACCTGCTGGTACACCCAGATCTTTTAGTGGTAACCTTGTCTGGTGGTTTCTTTAATTGCTCACAGTGATCTGTGGAATTGTCATTCTTGGATGTTGTTCCTGGTTGCATTTGGGATCTTGTCCTTGATGTACGGGACTGTACGGTGGTGAGCAGCTGAATTGGATCTGATTTGCCCTCAGGTATGTCTCACAGTTGTGCTTTTGTGTGTGTGTCATAACTTCCTAGGACCTTGGTTCTGAACAAATCCTTGTCACCTCAGCTGACTGCCACATTCCTTCTGTGGGAACCTGGCTGTGAAATTGTCCCGACTGTAAACTTGACAATTCTGTCCCTGCATTTTTATTGTGCACATTGGTCCTCCTCTCTTGTAGTTTTAACAGTTGTTATTGGGTTTCTGAGAGAGTAGAATGGGTGAATGTAGGTAAATTGGTATGCACTGATCTGCCGAATATGAGCTCCGCCGGTGATAGAATAGTTACACTTAAAGGTGTTGCTCTTGGATGTAACATTGCAATGCGCAGATCTCGCTGGGTCTGTCCACATATGGGAATTAGGGGTTTCACTGTGTGAATCATTGGTCCAGTTAGGTCATTAGATCTAGGGTAATGAGGAGAAGTAGTGTGATCGATATTCCACTTCTCACACATATCCTGAAATGGCTTACCAATAAGTTGAGGACCGTTATCCGTAATGATCTCTCTAGGCACACTGGATAAACTGAAAATAGCACTTAGGTTGTGCATGACAGTTGTGCTTGATGTATTGTGCCGAAGAATGTGGTACTTGGTAAAGTAGTTGACAACGATGATGAAATCAGTGCCATGAATGTGAAAGAAGTGGGATCAATGTTGGACCAAGGATGGGTCGGAGCTCCATGTGCAGTGATACACTGTGCTGAATCATGTATACTATCGACATGTCTGGCACTGCTTGATGATGACTTCAATATCATTGTTCATACCCAGCCAATAGTCTGTCTGTCTGGTCAGTCTTCCTGTCCAATCTATACCCATGTGGGAGTGATGAAGTTGTTGATGAATATCAGGTTCCAAAAGATTCCGATATGATCATCTGCCTGCCTTTAAAAAGTGACTGCCCGGGAGATGCCTAGCTTAGGCTGGTAAGGCTAAAATGGTCTCGTGTGTTTGCAGACTTGCTGAATTGAATCAGGCCATCCCTCAACGATGGTTTTCCACAGTTTGTGTAGCGTAGAATCTTTCACTGCTTCTTCTCGTAGCTGCTGGTATCTGCGGTGTGAAGAATATTCCAGATCAGTTGATGGACCTGCATTCTTCTGCAATTGTAATGTCGCAGCTCCCTTGATACTGCCAATTTTGTCAACATGTTCTGGATATTTCGCTGTTAGGTGGTGAACCGAGGCAATAGGAATAGTTTCTGAGGTTGATCTGTCCAATGAGGTTTGACTGATTCCATGGATTGTCACTAGTGTGAGGTCGCGACATTCTGGTAGACCTACAGTTGCTGGGCCTTAGTTCCCATGGCGTAGAGCATGGGACACACCCAGGAGGGCTGATTGTACTCTCATTCCAGGACTATGGATTCTGCAAATGGAATTACAGAGAGTTTCACAGCAGTACCTTTCACCAGGACCTTCCATGTCTGTGGATACATGTCTGTTTTAGAATTCGCGGCAGTAGTGTGTTAGAACTTGCCCCAGAATCAATCTTGGCCAATAACGAATAGATACCAACTTTCTTAGGGCAGATAATCTGAATCTTGATAAATACTTTGGATGATGAGATGGCATCTATGTTTTCCACCAGATTGAAGGTGTGAAACATAGCTCTTCATCTCATCGTACACAAGGCCGTCATTTCCTGGTTTGTCAGTCACCTCGTGTACACGTATCTGACAGGATACCCGATAGTCAATCTTACTGCCCGAATGTACCCGTTGTGTAGGGTCTGTCTGGATCAGTGCACGTCTGGTTGTAGCTACATCAGCCTTTGCTCTAGTCACTGCCGCTGCCAATGGCCCTTTCTGCCCCAGGCCTTGCAGGATTGATGGAAAACCTGGCCTTTCCTTGGTGACTGTAGAGGTCCACACCTTCCACATGTCTCCTTGGGTTTGGCTATTCTGGTGAATGAGTCAACAATTGTGGTTGTGCTGAGGACCTGTGATCTTCATCAAGCTGTGAGGATCGGTCCGTACTCACCTCCATCCTTGAGTAGCTCTTCGATAAGATACATTTTGGGCTTGTCTAGCAGATCATTCTGGACAATTCTGTCTGCTAGCTCTGCGTTTGAAGAATCACAGTACCCACCCTTTTCTCTGCATCTACTGATGAAGTGCTCTATGGGTTCTGTGGGCTATTGTCAAAATGACATGAACTCCAGTCGATGAATACGGAAGTTTAACCTGATCCTGAACCGGTCTCCAGTGTAATCCATATCTTTTGGGGATCCTTTAGCTCTTCTGCTGTTAATCCTGATGTGTTTAGCCTGTGTAGACCTTCGTTCCCAATTGCTGGGTGAATTTTTATGACTTGCTTGGGAGGTTCAGACACACCTGAAATCAAGAAACCAGGGGTGGAAATTTACCTGTGTAGGTCGGGCTGGGCGGGGCAGAGCCGATGGCCACCCGCGATTGGCTGCGTGCCGCCATTTTACGCAGGCAGGCCAATTAAGGCCCGTCAAACCTGTGCGGGCGGGCGGGTGGAGGAGGGAGAATCAGGGCCTGCGCTCTTTTGCACATGCGCGTGAAAGAGTGTAGCAATCTCCCTGAGGCACGGAGCTTGTAGATGGTAAACGCTGCTGCTACTGTGCGTCGGTGGTGGAGGGAGTGAATGTTTGTGGATGGGGTGCCAATCGAGCGGGGCTGCTTTGTCCTGGACGGTGTCAAGCTTCTTGAGTGTTGTGGGAGCTGCACTCATCCAGGCAAGTGGGGAGTATTCCATCACACTCCTGACTTGTGCCTTGTAGATGGTGGACAGGCTTTGAGGAGTCAGGAGGTTAGTTACTTGCCACAGGATTCCTAGCCTTTGACCTGCTCTTGTAGCCACAGTATTTATATGGCTAGTCCAGTTCAGTTTCTGGTCAATGGTAACCCCCAGGATGTTGATGGTGGGGGATTCAGTGATGGTAATGCCATTGAATGTCAAGGAGCGACGGTTAGATTCTCTCTTGTTGGAGATGGTCATTGCCTGGCACTTGTGTGGTGTGAATGTTACTTGCCACTTGTCAGCCCAAACCTGGATATCACCCAGGTCTTGCTGCATTTGGACATGGGCTGCTTCAGTATCTGAGGAGTCGCGAATGGTGCTGAACATTGTGCAATCATCAGCGAACATCCCCACTTCTGACCTTATGATGGAAGGAAGGTCATTGATGAAGCAGCTGAAGATGGTTGGGTTGAGGACACTACCCTGAGGAACTCCTGCAGTGATGTCCTGGAGCTGGGATGACTGACCTCCAACAACCACAACCATCTTCCTTTGTGCTAGGTATGACTCCACCCAGCGGAGAGTTTTCCCCCTGATTCCCATTAACTCCAGTTTTGCTAGGGCTCCTTGATGCCACACTCGGTCAAATGCTGCCTTGATGTCAAGCGCAGTCACTCTCACCTCACCTCGCAAGTTCAGCTCTTTTGTCCATGTTTGAACCAAGGCTGTAGTGAGCTCAGGAGCTGAGTGGCCCTGGCAGAACCCAAACTGGGCATCAGTGAGCAGGTTATTGCTAAACAAGTGCCACTTGATAGCACTGTTGATGACACCTTTCATCACTTTACTGATGATCGAGAGTAGACTGATGGGGTGGCAATTGGCCGGGTTGGATTTGTCCCACTTTTTGTGTACAGGACATACCTGGGCAATTTTCCACATAGCCGGGTAGATGCCAGTGTTGTAGCTGTACTGGAACAGCTTGGTTAGGGGCGCGGCAAGTTCTGGAGCAAAGGTCTTCAGTACTATTGCCGGAATATTGTCAGGGCCCATAGACTTTGCAGTATCCAGTGCCTTCAACTGTTTCTTGATATCATGTGGAGTGAATCGAATTGTCTGAAGACTGGCATCTGTGATGCTGGGGACCTCTGGAGGAGGCCGAGATGGATCATCCACTCAGCACTTCTGGCTGAAGATTGTTGTAAATGCTGAGTCAGTACTGAGGGAGTGCTGCACTGTCAGAGGGTCAGTACTGAGGGAGTGCTGCACTGTCAGAGGGTCAGTACTGAGGGAGTGCTGCACTGTCTGAGGGTCAGTGCTGAGGGAGTGCTGCAGTGTCAGAGGGTCAGTACTGAGGGAGTGCTGCACTGTCAGAGGGTCAGTACTGAGGGAGTGCTGCACTGTCAGAGGGTCAGTACTGAGGGAGTGCTGCACTGTCGGAGGGTCAGTACTGAGGGAGTGCCGCACTGTCAGAGGGTCAGTACTGAGGGAGTGCTGCACTGTCAGAGGGTCAGTACTGTGGGAGTGCTGCACTGTCAGAGGGTCAGTACTGAGGGAGTGCTGCACTGTCAGAGGGTCAGTACTGAGGGAGTGCTGCACTGTCAGAGGGTCAGTACTGAGGGAGTGCTGCACTGTAGGAGCGTCAGTACTGAGGGAGTGCTGCACTGTCAGAGGGTCAGTACTGAGGGAGCGCTGCACTGTCGGAAGGTCAGTATCGAGGGAGTGCTGCACTGTCGGAGGGTCAGTACTGAGGGAGTGCTGCACTGTAGGAGCGTCAGTACTGAGGGAGTGCTGCACTGTCAGAGGGTCAGTACTGAGGGAGCGCTGCACTGTCGGAAGGTCAGTATCGAGGGAGTGCTGCACTGTCGGAGGGTCAGTACTGAGGGAGTGCTGCACTGTAGGAGCATCAGTACCGAGGGAATGCTGCACTGTCAGAGGGTCAGTACTGAGGGAGCGCTGCACTGTCGGAGGGTCAGTACTGAGGTAGTGCTGCACTGTCGGAGGGTCAGTACTGAGGGAGTGCTGCACTGTTGGAAGGGTCAGTACTCAGGGAGTGCTGCACTGTCGGAGGGTCAGTACTGAGGGAGTGCTGCACTGTAGGAGCGTCAGTACTGAGGGAGTGCTGCACTGTCAGAGGGTCAGTACTGATGTAGCGCTGCACTGTTGGAGGGTCAGTACTGAGGGAGTGCTGCACTCTTGGAGGGTCAGTTCTGAGGGAGTGCTGCACTCTTGGAGGGTCAGTACATTGGGAGCACTGCACCGTTGGAGGGTCAGTACTGAGGGAGTGCTGCACTGTCGGAAGGGTTAACTCGAAACGTCAACTGATTTCTTCTCCACCGATGCTGCCAGACCTGCTGAGTTTTTCCAGGTAATTCTGTTTTTGTTTTGGATTTCCAGCATCCGCAGTAGCTTTTAGCTTTTTGTTTTTATCAGTTGAGATGTACACATTGCCCAGATCTCTCTGTTCCAGCACCTACTTTAACATTCCGCCATTTCAGTTAACATCCTCGTTATTCCGAACAGAACCTATTCCGTGAGGATAGTGTGGTTCCGGGAAATCTGACCCACATGACGGAAATAGACATCTCAAATACTTGAACCATCGGCGATCACTTGGTCAAACGGGTAAAGCTTGACGTCCCCGAAGATTAATCTCAAGGAGCAGACATCTGGAATGGAAACTCTGAGGGGGTTTCAGATACCCAGAAGTGACCCTCACCTCCAGACAGCCTAATTAAACGTGGCAGTTTTACGAACTGTCGAATTAGCTCCAGCCTCATTAAACACAAACGCTCACTAATCAGCTAGAATTCCAGTGGGATTTTCCCAGCCAGAGGGTGGGAGGGAGAGGAGAGCATTCCCCCTTTCGCAAAAGGCTGCATTCGATTGCAGAAACCCCAGGAAGGTCATTAACAGGAAGGGAAAATTGGGAGAGGATTTTATATAAAGCAGACGTGATAATGACTGTTTTAAGGAACTGTTGCAGTTTTGGCAGAGCTTTGCCAATGCCGAAAGTCTGATAGACTGAGACAACAGCTGAACTTAATACTGGTTCATTCAGCTCCAGAACAAGCTGTGACTCGCTGGATTAACCCCCCACTTCGCTTTGGCGCCAGAATGTTATGGGTTCCAGATCCACTCTCTGAAAATCTGAGCACACAATTCAAGCTGAAGCGTGCGCCATGTTCAGCTGCCGTCTCAGTCTATTGATCCCCCTCAGTCTGTCAACACTGTGACGCTCCCCTAAGGCAGTCATTATGTTGTCTGCTCCGTAAAATCCCCTTTGATCTTTTACCACCCTGTTTCCCCCTCTCTCGCCCTCCGTGCCCACCGGCCTACACTGGTGCCCACTCAAGCAAAGTCTCAGTGTTAAAATTCTCACCCCTGTTTTCAAATCCCTCCTTAGCCTCACCCCCATATCCCTGGACTCTCCACCATGCCCCACAACTGTCCGAGGTATCTGCCCGCCTCTCCTGCTGGCCCTCCCACAGTGGGGAGGTCAGGGAGGGCACGCCAAGCTCCAACCGGACAGAGAATCGGGGTCCGGAGTCTTGGACGGACCCCAGCCAGAGGGGGCCGGGTCTGGGGGAGGAGGGGGTTTGGGGGAGGGAGGGGTTTGTTGAGTGGGCGGTAGGGAGAGGTGACTCCCCCCAACAAAGCCAAGTGGCATGAAGAGCCCAGTGGGTTAGGAACATAGGAAACAGGGGCATTAGGAGGCCATTCAGCCCCTTGACCTGTTCTGCCATTCAAGTAGATCATGGCTGATCTTCTCCCTTCTCAACATCTTCCCCGCGCTATCGTTAATATCTAGAAATCTATCGATCTCTGTCTTGAACAAACTCAGTCACTGAACTTCCACAGCCTCTGGGGTAGAGAATTCCAAAGATTCACCACCCCCCTGAGGGAAGAAATTCCTCCTCATCTCAGTCTTAAAGTACCTGCCCCTTATTCTGAGACTGTGCCCCCTGGTTCTAGACCCCGCCCCACCAGCCAAGGGAAACGTCTTTGCTGCACTCCACCCAGTCACGCCCTGTAAAAATGTAACTTTCAGTGAGATCGCCCCTCATTCTTCCAAACTCTAGAGAATACAGGCCCCGTCTCCTCAACCTCCCCTCATAAAAGAGTCCCGCCATCCCAGGGATCAGTCTGGTGAACCTCCATTGTGCTCCCTCCATGGCCAGTATATCCTTCTTTGCATAAAACCAAAACTGTGCACAATACTCCTGACGCAATTCCCAATTCTCCAGGAACACCCCTGGAGTCTCTAGGCTAATCTCCGGGACACTCACTGGGTAGCAAGGACCCAACAGGAAAATCAGGCAATAATACTTCAACAATATGTCTTCACCTCCTTACCAGAGTGTCAGGGGTGTGGTTGGGGGAGGGGAAGGCTGCTCGACTGGGTGAGGCGGTTGGAGGCCATGCGTCGGAATCTCCAGGAATGCTTCCAAAACAGAGGCGGCAACTTTAAAAAGCAGGAGAAATGCCGAGGACCCGGATTCATTTGTTCCCCGTGGAATCGCTGCAACAGAGGGGAGGAACATTCTAGCAAATCCATCCTGCCGCCCCACTGAATGAATTCCTACTTTCCGTGCAATTCCCAGGCTGGCCATTTCCTTTCCCCCGGGTTACTGTCCCGCCATAACTTTCGGGTGAATAAACAAACCGTCCGAGAGGTCAAATCACTTTATTAATCGAGGAACATTCCGGAACAGCAAGATCTCATTACAGGTCAAGCTGAGTCAGCGATGCGAGCGCACGACCAGTGTTAACGGTGCACACGATGGCGGAGAACGAGAGGTTCAGGGAGGAGGCACAGGGAAAGCGTTCGAGGATCCCCAGACCGAGCGAATCAAAGCAGATTGTAGGGAACTCAAACCATGGGCAGTGCAGGGATTCACTTCACATCCCTGCATCAAATCAAACATTCCATCAACACGCAGCTCCGAGGGGCAACACTGACAGTTTCACAGCTCTCTCTTGGTCCAGTGGTCACCCTCTGTCCAAGGGTCACTCCCTGTCCAGGGGTCACTCTATGTCCAAGTGCAATTCTCCAATATTACTCTCTGTCCGGTCATCTGAACTGTCTGTTCAGGGCTCACCACTGATGTTACTCTCTGGCCAGAGTTCACTCCCTGTCCAGGGGTCACTCCCTGTCCAGGGGTCACTCTCTGATGTTGCTCTCTGCCCAAGGGTCACTCTCTGTCCAGGGGTCACTCTCTGATGTTACTCTGTATCCAGTGGTCACTCTCTGTCCAGGGATCACTCTCCAATGTTACTCTCTGTCCAGTAGTCACTGTCTGTTCAAGGTTCATACTGATGCTATTCTCTGTCCCGGTGTCCCTCTCTGTCTGGTGGTCACCTTCTGCCCAGCGGTCACTCTTTGTCCAGTGGTCACTCTCTGTCCAAGGGTCAATCTCTGATGTTACTCTTTGTCCAGTGGTCACCCTCTACCCAAGGGTCACTCTCCAATGTTACCCTGTCCAGGGGTCACTTTCTGTCCAATGTTACTCTCTAATATTACTCTCTGTCCTGAGGCCACTCACCGTCCAGCAGTGACTCCCTACTCAGGGATCACTCTCAGTCCAATGGTCGCTCTCTGTCCTGGGGGTCACTCTCCATCCAGGAGTCATTTTCTGTTCTGTGGTCACTCTCTGATGTTACTTTCTCCAGGGGTCACTCTTTGTCCAGCGGTCACTCTCTGCCCAGGGATCATTCTCTATGTTACTCTCTGTCTCCGGCTGGTGCTGGTATGGGAGGGGATGGGGGAGGGTGATACTGAACCTGGGTTTCACTGCCACGCACCCTGTGATTGGCCATCCTGCTGCTCAATGGTGATGGCCAGGTCCAAACACGGTGATCTCAGCGATTGCCAGAGAGGTGTGCCGACCGGGTATCACCACGGTGACGTATCGGCCGAACATCCCATTGCAGCTAAAGTGCTGTGTTTCTCCAGGACTGATGGACTCAACCACTCCACACCTGCCAACACAGAAACACAAGGACATTAGGAAGAATAAGAGGCCATTCAGCCCCTCTAGACTTTTCTGCCAAATTCTAAGCCCCAACCCTATTTTCCCAGCTTTGCTCCATATCCCACAAAACCCTTGACCAGTAAAATCTATTGAGCTCTATTTTGAAAGCTCTAATTGACTCCCAAAGCCCTCACCAAGAGGTTTTATGGGATTTGTAGTGTGCCTGTTGTGGAAATTCACTTTTAATGTAATCTACCTGTCGCAGGAGCTTTCCTCTGGCTAGTTTGCCTGTAACTGGAGTTTGCCTGTCGTTGGGAATTTGCCTGTAGCAGGAGTTTGTCTGTAGCAGGGGGTTTGCCTCTGGCAAGTTTGCCTGTAGTGTGAGATTGCCTGTAACAGGAGTTTGTCTGTAGTGGGAGTTTGCTTGCAGCAGGAGTTTGTCTGTAGTGGGAGTTTGCCTGCAGCAGGAGTTTGCCTCTGGCTAGTTTTCCTGTAGTGGGAATTTGTCAACAGCTGGAGTTTACCTGTAGTGTGAGATTGCCCGTAACAGGAATTTGTCTGGAACAGGTGTTTGCAGCTGCAGTTTGGCTATAGCAGGAGCTTGCCTTTAGTGAGGGTTTGCCTGTAGCGGGAGTTTGCTGTAGCTGGTGGTTTTGCCTGTAGTGGGAGTTTTTGCCTGCACCTAGAGCTTGACTGTAGCAGGGGTTTGCCTGTCACAGGAATTTTTCTATAGCTGAAGTTTGCCTGTAGTTGCCGTTTACCTGGCATTGGATTTGCCATTGTCTTCAAGCGAGTCTCCAATACGGACCTCTGCTCCGTTCAGGTCTCCCGGAACCCCGTCTATCCTGTTAGTGATGGACACGGTGCCCACCATATAGGGGTGGAGAAGGTCCACCCTCCACCAGGGCTCCATCTCGGAGGTAGTGATGGAGCAGGAACCCAGGCTGCAGTCCGAGTTCACGTTCCCGTCTATTGCATTGATGGCATTCCCGAGATAATTTTCCAAGCTGGACTGAGTGGCTCTGCCTTGCAGGGCAAAGTTAAGGTCTAAAGGTTAAACACAGAGATTTAGAGGGTTCCATAAACTTCTTGAAACATTACAATGAGCACCTTGTTCATTCTCCCTCCATGGGGAACTGCACTGTTAGGGTGTGGCTTACCTTCAGACTCCACATGTTCTCCTGGCCAATCTTCCATTCTCCCTAACCCTCAACTCAGTTAAAACTCTGCTGCACATATCCTAAATTACACTGAGTCCTGTTCGCCCACCACCCATAAGACCATAAGACATAGGGGCAGAAATTAGGCCAATCGGCCCATCGAGTCTGCTCCGCCATTCAATCATGGCTGATAAGTTTCTCAACCCCCTTCTCCCGCCTTCTCCCCTTAACCTTTGGTCTCCTTACTAATCAAGAACCTATCTATCTCGGTCTTAAATACACTCAATGATCTGGCCCCACAGCCTTCTGTGGCAATGAGTTCCATAGATTCACCACTCTCTGGCTAAAGAAGTTTCTCCTCATCTCTGTTCTAAAAGGTCTTCCCTTTACTCTGAGGCTGTGCCCTCGGGTCCTAGTCTTTCCTACTAATGGAAACATCTTCCCCACGTCCACTCTATCCAGGCCTTTCAGTATTCTGTAAGTTTCAATCAGATCCCCCCTCATCCTTCTAAACTCCATCGAGTATAGACCCAGAGTCCTCAAACGTTCCTCATATGTTAAGCCTTTCATTCCTGGGATCGTTCTCGTGAACCTCCTATGGACCCTCTCCAGGGCCAGCACATCCTTCCTGAGATACGGGGCCCAAAATTGCTCACAATA